>NC_088335.1:47767500-48367500 GCF_036884655.1 Musa acuminata AAA Group
TTTGCCTCTGATTCAAAGCCAAGAGCTTGTGCATTTCATATTCATTCCTTCGACCTTCTTTCTTAAGCTAGTTAAAGATCACATTAGATTTTGTCAACAAAGACATTATATGGCAAAATCTATCAGAATAAATAGCTTACTAAGCTCCAGTAGTTTGAAATAAGACCATCATAGAGAATATATATATATATATATATATATATATATATATATATATATATATATATATATATATATATATATATATATATATATATAGAGAGAGAGAGAGAGAGAGAGAGAGAGAGAGAGAGAAAAGAACATTGGCAATGTCATGTTCAAGATGTAGATATTAATAATATATAGTCAAACAAGAAAAAGAAAATGAAATGTACTATGTTCAAAAAACTAGAAGACATGTTTCTTTCAATGCCCGTGCAGTAGAGGGAAGAAAAATATCCTAGAACCTACAATCATCAGTATTAACAAGAGCATCACAAGAAAAAAGGAACACAATTTAAGGTATCAAGAAAATTGATGGAAGAAACATTAGCAGATTGTTCAAACTTCTCTTGCTGTTTAAGCTTTAGACAACACAGAGGAATGATTGCAAAGTTGAAGCGTCTCCAATGTCTATGTTGAACTCAACATATATGACATTCTCACAGGACAATATTAAAAAGGTCTTCTGAGCGAAACAAATCATGAAAAATTTTCTAATCCATTCCTTCAAATATAATAAGAACCATAGACTCTCATTTAAACAGACAAGACATAGGACAGAACAGACTACACAAAAAAACAAACTGATAATATCCTAGTTTGTTGTTCTAAGTGTAATCCAACAATAGGGAAGATGTTTACTCCCAGATGACAACATTACAAAATAAAGTAATTCGCCACATGTACAAAATTATTTGGAGCAGAAACACCATGTAGCTCGTGGATAAGAAATTTACCAGCTACACAAAGTCAGGCATTTAAATACATTAAAAGATTTCAGCTCATCACAGCTCAAGCAATCAGCTGGAAAATGCATTCCACTTAAATACTTTTCTATACAGTATATTTCTCTTCCTAGGAAGTGAATAATTTATGCCAGGAAGAATCTGCCTGACAAACCAAATGTAGCAAGCTCAACAAAATTGGAGATAAAATGCATCAAAATCCAGAAAGTACCTGAAGAACTTCTTTTTCTCGTGAAGCCTTCCAAGACCTAAACTGTTCAGAATCTTGCTTCATTTTATGTTGCAATTGAACCTATTTAATCAATCCAATAAAAATTAGCATTCAATTTATTTGGAATATATTTGTGCAGCTTACATGTATCAGAAACAGACCTTTTGAGACTTTATCCTCTGAATTTCTTCCTGTAACCTTTTAGATGCTTCATCACTCTTCTGCTTTTGCCTCAGCAACTGAGCTTGTGCCTCTTGCTTCTTCTTCAACTCAGATACCTTCATATGTTATTTAGATTGACGCATAAGTAACTGAATGAACCGCTCACAAGTAATCTACCAACAGCAAACCTGAGTTTCAAGCATGTTCAGTTTTTGAATATAGTCTGCCTTCAGCTTTTCAGCACTCTCATCAGAAGTATATGACAGACTTGAAAGGTTGAACCGAAGATCTTCAATCTCCTTCTGCGATTACAAAAAGTGTATGAAAAGGCATGATAAAAGCCTACCAAGTAAAAAATAAAATTTTACCATCAATAATTTCTTTTCCTGCTCCAGCTCCAATAATTTCTTCTCATAATGTTGTTTAAGAAATGCTGTATCAGATTTTGCAAATTGCTTCATTTCCGCCTTCAATGAGAAAAAAAAAAAGCTAACAGGCATGAGAACTTTACCCGTCTTAACAATCTTTTAGAAGCAAGAATCAGAACTAGAGATTGTCAAGAATACTTGAACCAAGGTACTCACAGAAGTTGCAAATACATTACAACGTTAGTAAACTAGATTTGGAACATAAAAGATACAGAAACCTTGACTCTGCTGGCTATGATCATCCATTCACTTAAAGTAAAAAACTTGAGATATATAAAAAAAAAAGTTACTTTTCCTCATAATCTAATGTAAATATTGCATTCAAAATAATTAACAATAAGAATAGAGATTTATTTCTCAGATTCTTCATAATACTAAGTCTTCCTGCACATATGATGTTTGAAAAATGTATGCTTAGCAGCTAAATTGTAGGACTTAAAAGAACATTGTGAAGTCCATCATAATAATTACACAATCATCAACATTGGCATCATCAAATTATGTACCTCCTTTTGTTCCAGCCGTTTGTCCAACTCCCGAAGCTCCTTATCAATTTGATCTTGTAACATGGAGTGTTCCCTCTCTTTTTCATCTTCTTCCACTTCCACTGCAGCATTTGTGACAGAGAAAATTAACTATGCTGAAATCCTAGACTTAGAGTAAATGATATGAGCAAAAACATATTTTGGTAGAAACAACATTATTCTTCTATACCTAATATTCCATTTTAGTCATAAAAAGTAGTTCCATGAATTTTTTTTTTATACAAATGCAATTGCACAACCAGTCCACCAGGTAGCAGTAAATATAAATAAAACAAAATATATAATGCCAGTCCAGGTATAGAACGGAACTGCTTCTTCGACAAATAATTCTGGCATTCTTATGCATCAGCAAATGGTATAAAAAATAACAATAGTATTTTTGTCGTAGGAAAATTGAATTTCAAACACATATAAAAGACTAAAACAAAGATCCAATCATTTTAACATCACCCACAAGCTTGTGAAAGTATTCCCTCTCCATCAGATAACTCGTAGAAATATCTAAGGAATCAAGCTCTTTACTAGAAAGATTCAGAATGATCTTTAATCCATCATTTATCCAATACTCGGAAATCTTGTTCATTAGACTGCATTGATGTCAACATATGCATATAAAGTACAGTCATATGACCACATCACATAGGGCTTTTATGGCCTCTATATGGGGTTTGGCTTCATATTGCCATCCTATGAGGGACCACATATATGGTCACATATGTCTATGGAGCCACCTACATGATCTGGTAAGACTGCATATACAGCCACAACATATTCACATATAGGTATACTGCTATGCCAGATATGCAGTCCATGTATGCAAGAATATGCAGCCATCATATGTGCTATACATTTTTTCACTAGTGCTATTAATACTTCTGCTTAATAAAAATTGTATTACCTGTTAATATTATCTTAGGAGTATCGAACATGTTCATTATAATACTGCAATCTCATATATTTTTGTGTCTACCTTACAACTTATCACTCAATGTCATTCCGCATTTTAATCACATACACCTTTGATTATCTTTTCTTGAATGATTTAAAATCTACTGTATATGCTTCTACATATCCACTTACATACCACATTTTCACAATGCAGTACCTTGATCACCTGCATACCACTTTTTAAATCAATGCATCTATACCTCATTTTAAAGAAGAAAAAAATGTATAGTACAATTGGACAGATTAAATAAACAGTGTTTAATAACACAAGGAACATCAGCGGCAAACAATTAGAGAACCATGCTAAAAGTTTATTTGTTGGAACCTGATGTTACTGTGTTTAACATGTAAAAATCTGATGAGGATGGTATTCAGCTACTTAACTGGAAAAATCAAGAGTCCTCTCAATGCAACCTGAGGCCATATCAACCAAAGCAGGGCAATTCATCAAATAATTTCCACAAGGACGAGAAGAACTTCGAACCCGTAGTAACTCTGCTTCCAACTCTTGGATCTTTTTTATATAACCATTTGTAAGATCTAAGTCCTGTTCAAACACATTTTGCATTAATTTAAGCAGGATGTCGAACATTTAACAATATAATCACTAGAAACTTTCATTGTGGACCTTAATTTTTTCCATTTCATCAATCTCATCCCAGGACGTTCCACTACGGGCTGATTCGATCTTCAAAATCAACTTATCTTTTTCCACCTGATCAAATGATGTGCATTTCCATGAGATAACAGAATACAAGCACCTCAACTTATAAACTGAAGACGCAACAGATCAGTATCTGCTGTGTATGTCTCAATATTATGATATCCTACTGAAAGAGTTCAATTTCAATTTCCAGATAGCATAATATTTGTTTGAACATGCAACTTGAAAAACCTTGAGCATTCATTGATATTATAAAATCTATCACAATTGCAGTCGTAGGTTTCACAATCCTAATTTCACAATTTTTTATAACTACAAATGTAATAAATAGAATCCACTGGTCACCTGTGCATCAAAAGCACATTGTTTTAAGTGCTCACAGATATCTTGGCGCTCCTTTAGCTCCTGACGGAGATCAGCATTGCTTGCTTCAAGCAATGATATTTTATGCCGGAGAACCTAAAAGAGATCATTATTATTTCTATGGACAATTAGGCAGTATCAATAAGATTTTGTACCTGAAGTTCCTCAAAAGGCGCACCTCCACCACGACAAAACTGTAATTCGGCCTGCAATTGCTCTAATTGACTACGCATTCTTTGCATCTCAGCAGCCACTGGGTCACGGTTTATCTATAATTTGATAAATGCAGTGAATTATTATTTCCAGTGACTATGCAGTTTAAATTGACAAATTTTTTACGCTTATGAGGAAGCATACCACTGCTTTGTTCTGGATATTGCGTGCACGATTGGCATATTTAAGAGTATTAATGGTCTCTTCTGCATTTGAATCAGCAGGGCTAATGCAAGCTATCCACAGATATAATTAACGGCAGATCAGATGCAAAGGAACACAAAAAAAACTTTAACCGAAAAGGAAAAGGACAATTTGGATACTCACCTATCATAACTGTTTTGCTATTACCACCAAGAGAATCCTACAGATCAGCGACCAATAAGAACCCACAAGAAGGCTTTCATAGACACGCATTAATACACACATTCATATATCCTAAATGAAAACTTGGATAATGAGTATCAATATCTCAACTTGAAAGTTGGAACATCATAGACTCCTAAGCTTATTGAAGCCTGTTCACTAGTATGCTTGATGTTAACTTTAGCAAACATAATGAAGATGATAAATCTTAAACAAAGACAAGCAACTGTCATGTCATCTACTGTTTCCCAGTGTTCAACTATAGGTGAAGTAGAACAAATCATGAAACAGAGCCACAACTATATAAATACAAAAAAAGTCCACATACTAATAGAAGTAATTTTATTCTACTTTCTAAGGTTCAATCATCATAGCCGCTCAGAGTTCGCAAAGCATTCCAACTGATTACCATAATTTCTTTAAACAGCTCCCACAATTTATTCAAGACTAGGGCAAAATCTAGATTAATATGACTATTTTCCAAAACTAATATACGAGAAAGGTCGTTGAGAAACCATGAACTATTCCAAAGCCAGAATCCCTCACTCAACAAAAATATCATTCACCTAGTAGTCACTGAAGAAGGAAAACAAAAGGCTAAAGTTTCATGCCTGCAAGAGACGAGTCAACTTGCTATCACGATATGGGACATGTCCCCCATCTTTTCGCTTTTTCTCATCTCCAAGTGCACTGATAACGTTGCCAAGAGCTAACAAACCCCTGTTAATGTGTATGCCTGTGTAGGATGTTACATAGTTAATCACCCACAACCATTGGCTAAAAATTAAAATGAGAAATCATCAGCAAAGAGTAATTTTCCATCACCTTCTTTCAGTCGGATTCCATCAGCTCCAGTTCGTTTTGCACGTTCAGAACCAGCAAGATCCACTAGGTGAAACTTTGCAAACAATATGTCCTCCCCAGCTACTTCATTGTTACCCATCCCACTACAAGATCCATTATTGGCTTTCTTTTGCTCCACATATATTGTGAAAATGGCATGTGAACGACTACATAACAGAAACACAGCAAAAGGAAAAATAATATAAAATTGTATATAAAACAAATAGGAGCAATAGGATAAAGATTTCAACATAAATCCATAAGGAACACAATGTCCCTAATAACCAACCAGGTCCTCGATGAGCTTACGACTACATGAGAAGTTCAAGATAAATGTATGTACGTATGTATGTAGTTTAATCGCTTCCATACATTCAGCCACGAATTTCCTATTATTTTATTCCTGATAAGGTATCATAAGATGAACAACTATTGATGTGCTAGTCCAAATGGCACCATGTATTATGGAATTACATTATAATGATTGGCTCTTGAATAAAAGTAGTAATTTCTAGAAAAATTTTCTTATGCTATTGGGTATCTTATAAAACATCAAGATGAATGTTGGCAAGCAATGTTGAAATGATATGTTAAAATCATCTTACAACATGCGAAGCTTAGATGAGAATCTCAAAAGGTAGGACCTCTAAGCAAAGCACACAAGAATATGAAGTCATCCTCCTCATAATGTTCTACTGCTAATTCATTGCATCAAGCATAAAATTGCCACCACAAGTTGACAAAGAAGCATGAACCATGCATGGATGACGAAGGAAAAAATCATCACCCTATTTACAAATTTCAGATGGATTAATGGAAATCCTATAAAGTTGTACATGACTAGATTCACCAAAGCAATGCTTAAGTCAATTATTATAGTTCTTGACGGTATATAGATTTTGTCAACCAAGAGGTAAGACAAACTATACAGCATTGCTTCGAAAATCATCTGATATTTAAATTTTTAAAAAATGCATATTGGATGTGTCAACTAATATTTGCAAATTGGTATTAAGTATGGATTGTTGTACCAAGCATACTGTATCGGCTGACCCGTATGCCATTATGGGTCTTGTACCATCCCAATGGTGCACTGATACAATTTTGGCAATATTACTGGCTTGTACCAGCCAGTACAGTCTCATGCATAACACAAGTCCAACCAAGAATGGTCTGACTGATACATGAAATGGAAATGATTGGTCATAAAGTTGTTTAATAAAATCCAACCTTGATTGATTATTCATATTTGTACTTCCGGTTGCACGGCAAATGGACCCACGAGTTAGATAAGATGCCATCTCCTCCTTCGACTTCACTTCAGCTTCAGTAACACCAGCAAGGGTTATCCCACCATTTGCTGTCTCTCTAATTTGTATCGGAGCTCTAGGCACTGCTGGTTTGACTACAGAAGTACCATCAGTTCGAGATTGTGGATCTAACAAATCAAAGACTTCCTCCTTAAATATCTGCATAGTGAAAAATAAAATTTTAGAAAATAATTCGGTGAGAAGACTAATCAGGCATCTTCCCTATTTGAAGAAAGCACTGCAAATGAGGTGCAACAGGTCACAATATTACGTGAAACCAAATAAACCAATACTGTTTTTTGTTCGTAATTGGTAGACAAATCATGGCTGAGACTGGTGCAAGGTCAAGTTAACCAATACATGGAGGAGAAATCAAATGGTGAAAGAAAAGGACCAACTCTGACATACCTCAATAAAAGATACTCGAACTAAAAATTCTGTTGTGTCCTTCATGGCATCAATCTTTCTAAATATCATGTCCATTACTTCTGGTATAATACCCCCACTATCACCTTCGCCTGTATAGTTAGTTCCCATTGTGTAGGTCTTGCCTGAACCTGTCTGTAGACAAAACAATCAAATCACATGTTAGAACAATGTGAAGAAACATCAAAAATGGATCAAAAGTGAAATTAGATATATAACAAACTACCTGTCCATATGCAAAAATGGTGGCGTTATATCCATGAAATAGTGCATCAATCAAAGGTAGAACACACTCTTCAAAAATGGAGGAATAGAGAGATCCTGAACTCCCATAAACATGATCGAATGTAAATGCATGTGCTCCTATATGAACCTGTATGTTGCACATAGTAGGATCAGCAGTTATTGATGTTATCATGAAACTTGATCATACAATCCTAAAGAAGCTCTGCTGCTAGGATTCAAAATTAGGATTAGAATCAGCGCCAGTTAAAACCACCTCTACCTAGTGGAAAAGGTGAAACCTTTATCGGAAGCGTAGCACAGACCAACTAAAAAGAACATAGAGGGAGGAGGACCACCATTAGAAAACCACAAAATATTCTGGAAATACAGCGGTCTATCACGAAGTAACTTATTCACCACCAGAACTTGGGGGAAAAAAACACATCCTTCATATTTTTCTCAGGCAATGACACAAACAAACAAAAAAAACAATAGAACTTTTTCTCTCGCAAGGACGTAAAGTTCATGGTTTGCGAAATCAAGACCTGGGGTTCCCCAGGAACGACGGTGACGCAATCGGTGCAGCCCATGAGAAGCTCCGTGGTGACGAGCGGCCGGACGTTGACGGCTACCTTGACGCAGTCCTTGTGCAACGCCTTGGCCTCCTCCGAGCTCTCCATCATTGGCAGGATCACGAGCCAAGAAACCTCGAACACCTACGAGCGAAGAGGCAGGATCTCAGACCAGAAGAGGAACCACAGGGACGAAAACGTTAGGGGTTGATCGTCACCTTCGAAGGAGTGGGAGAAGAGGGGGAATGAGACTGGGAATTAGGGCTTCGCGTGTTCGCCCCTCTTCACTTCCCGACCGGAATGTAAGAGCGAACGCTTAACGAATTCGAAAATTAGGACCGGAACGGGCGGCAGGTCAGTCGTCGGTCTCCATTTAGTTCGTGTTCGAAGGAACCAAATGACGATAATGCCCCTATGACGAATTAATATTTAATTGACGTTTTCCCACTAAATGCAAATTCAAATGAGATGAAATTATCTCAATGCCCATCGAATGAGGATTTGCTTATATGCATGCTTGAGGGCGGTATGGTAATTTGAAAAATCATGTGTTATTCTTTAAACTAATAAATTATTTTTTAGGTTTTTCACATCAAATCGATGGAGGAATTATTAATAGGAAGGTATTGAAGAACATAAGGAGGAGAATTCTAAAAACAAAGTATGTTGCTCATATGTTTTGTCATTAAAACTAAATAAAATATAATCCCATAGTAGTAATCATCATTTATTTTATTGCTTGTTTTGAAATATAAAAGCAAAAAAAAAAAAAAAACTCTTTGCACTCTCCATACGCTAAAATTCTAGTTTCATCCATCATGCCAAAATAGATCATGACAAATTTTCAAGAAATTTCTATGCATGTAGATACTTTGTTCACTATTTTTTAATACTCCAGCATGTTGTTCTATGAGTGCAATGGATAGTGTGTGGTGGAGTCTGCAAATTCTGGTTCTCATGAATCACATACCATTTTTATAAAGACTTTAGAAAGCTATATTAAGTTTATTTTGACTAATTTCATGATTTAAAAAAATACCTCTAGTATAGTTTTGTAGGATTCATTAGCTAAAAAAAAAAGTTTTGAGAAGAGACTTGATTTTCAAATGTGACAACGATCTGATCGAGGATTATTTCTTGTTAGTGAACCTTTACGCCATGGATAAGGTGTCAACACGACTTTGTTCAAATCTCGGATGCACGAGGTTGCCCATGTGGATGCTCGAGTGGTGGAATCGAATGTCAAGTCAAGTTAAGTTTGATCCTTGTCTCTCGAGTGTGGTATTCTCTCTTCGTGAGTGGCCTGCTTTTTCGTCGTCGGGCCCCTGCACACAGGCCGAGGTCGGGAGGGGAGATTTCTTGACGTCGATCAGGGGGTTGGTTTTTATACCTACGAATGAGGGTCGATCGTATTTGATCTATTAACGACGATCAACTTCTCGGATGACCGACTTGTACCTCCTGTGTGAGCACCGATCGACCTACATGGATCTGCATCGCACGACACTATTCCAAGCTTTTCGGAGTAACTTTGTGCTGTACGCTCATCGTCTCATATGACCTCGGACGTCGTCGACACAATGCATTGAGGCTCCACGTTAGCACTAACATGACTGCTAATTGTTACCATAGGAGTTGTACCAGAATATATCTTATCATTTCCAACACTAATAATTTATCTTCTAAATGCGACGTCTAATCTTTCAATTTTCATTTCTTTCTAAATGCCATTATCTTCTTTCATTTATCTTCTAAATGCCATTATTAACACGTTAAAAATAGATTCGGTGAAATGTTTGACACCGGATGAGATCAGGGTTGCAAAACTTACAAGCTTCGGTTGCTTAATATTCTAATCCTCCATCAGGATAGCAAACATGGATCATCCTATCAAGCTGGGCTGAGAATTATGTTCTTCACTCGGGAATGACAGAAACATAACAAATGGAAGAATCATGGACGGATAGGACAAGTGTTTTCTTTCCTTTCTCCATCATCCTTTCAGCGATGGTGAGAGAGCTACAGGAGGAGAGACTGACTGAATTCTCCATGCATCCAGCATGATGAAAAGTGGGTCAAACGACAGCTCTTGCACGCAGTAGATGGAGACATGGCTTGCACTGAGTTGGACAGGAAAGATGAGGGCCACATCAGGAGAAACCTGCCTGCAGCATTAATCCGCAGGCATCCACAGATTGGAGGCCTCGAGGTAACTTGGCGTATCAAACTCAAAGAAAATTTAGGATAATCATATCAGAGCAAATCATATTTTCATTGAGCAACATAAACATAAAGTTATTATTGATATTATCATTGTCAATTTCTTTTCCACTGCAACTTTCTCCCCACTACTAACACATGAGAAGGCTTTTAGCTACCAAAAACACAAAGTTTAAGTTACTGAAAAAGCAATAGAAAAACCCACAAATTCTATAAAAATACTAAAACAGTGAGTCAAACACACTCTAGTTTGCAAAGAAATGTGCCTTACTCTTTTGATTTGGTCATTAACGTGTGTAGATGCTGATAAGAATCCATAACGTGGAAGCTACAACAATGTTTGAGTTATATTGATTTATATTCACCACAAGTTCTGAACAAAGGAAAAAAAATTTTGTGAACCAATTCAAGTGCAAAGCAATTGATTGCCAGTAATTAAGATCCTTGTGCTATTTATTCATGTACTATTTTATCGTGCTATATACCTCGCTGGCTAATGTGGGTCCCATAGGCGAAGCCAGGTGGGCAGGTCACACGGGTGAACAGAAACTGGGTAAGCAAAACGTTGATCTTGTTCTTAGGTGGGACCGGGTGTTCAAATACTCACTTACCGTACGCTTTACCTGGCTTGCTCCCTGTGCAGTCCCCACACGAGAAGCTATTGCTTTGACCAATCAAAAGGCGGGCACGTGTGATGGTGACGGGGTAATGAGTAGCTAAAGAGTTTATCTTATTTTCGGGTGAAACGTATAAGCCGAAAACTGACTCATTATCGAAGTTACCGTGATTGCTTCGTATGGGCCCCATAGAACAAGCAACGCTACTGTCTAAGAAAAAGGCGGGTAAGGGAACGGGAAAGGCCGAAATAAGTAACGAAAATATTGATCTTATTTTTGTGTTAACATCAGGCGAGGCGCCGACGTGGCAGTTTCTTGCGTCGCAATTCTAAGCCGTGATTGGACGGGCAATCAACTAAAATATTAGCTACATCGGTCCCACCACAGTGAACCGTTGATCTCAAAAATCAAACGGTCGAAAAATCGTCGCATATGGTCGTATATGCGCGACTCCACCGCATACTATCTCGTCCACCTTTCGTGTGCTCTACATGTGACCCGCTGATTGGACGGGAGAGATCACCGGGGGAGCGCGTTTCCTGGGATAAGCTCGCGGTTAGAAGCCATACTAATATCCTTACCTGGATTGCTTTATGTGGGTCCCCCGAAAAAAGCATCGTGGCTTCCAATCAAAAGTTGGGCGGCTGTTCGGCTAATCTAAAAATTGGTAATTGAAGTATTGATCTTAATTTTGAATTAACGTTCGGCGAGGCGCCGACGTGGCAGTTCCTTGCGTCGCAATTATACGCAGTGATTGGACCGGTAATCCTGCCTTCAAAAAATACGTTGAGTCGGCCTCATCACATATCTACCGTCGATCTCAATATCGGACGGATGAAAAAGCGTCGCATACGGTCGCATATGCGCGACTCCACGGGAAACGACATAGTCCACCTTCCAGATTCGTGCAGCCTTAACGGGGCCCGCTGATTCGACGGGAGCGATCACCGAGGGAAGCGCGTTCTCGGGGATAAGCCACGGTCAGAGAGCTATAAACCAGCGGACGACGACGACGCGGTGGGGAGTCGCACCCCACCTCAATCGCTAGCCTCTCTCTCTCTCTCTCTCTCGCCTAATCTCTCTTCGTCCGAGGCTCTTATCCTCATGTGGGATTGTGACTCTAATCAGCACACAATAAAGCTTGCTTTTTGATTTGGATTTCTTTTCCGAGACGCATCTCTCGCGGTTTCTTTAGGAGTTCTATTTGCAATACTTGTGGATTTATATTTATTCTTGTTCTATTCGGAAGAAGATCTTTTGTGGATTCATATTTATTCTTGTTTCGATTCGTATCGTTCAGAAGATTTCGATTTTGTTGATGGTTAGCGTGAGAAAAGAAAATTCAGATTTTTCTGATCCTAAAGAGGTGATTTTGTTGGAAAGTCATTGACTTTGATCTTTCTTCGGCAAAAAATTGGTCTTTTGATGGTCGAGTTCTCCAAAAGGTGTCTTCTCTTAGTTTGGGCAAGCCGAGAGAAAAATGTCGGTGTCTTTTACGAGTTTCGCCTTCTGGATTTGGGGTGGGAAAGATCAGGAATCCCCCAATCCGTCCCTAATTTCCTCTCCCGAATTGCCTTGGGGATTTAAGGAGCAGGATTACTTAAGATTTCCATCAGCTAATGGTGCCGGAATAAGAACCAGTTCGAGGAGAGTTAAGAAGAAGCGGCAGAGCCGGGAGGAGCGGCGGATCGATAAAGAGTATGACATCGTCCTTGTGCCCTCGGATGGCGGATGCATGTCGGGGTCCGAGTCTGATGACTCGGATTGGTCGATTGGGTGGTTGGAACCTCATGACCCCGAGTTCCAGAGCGACAGCGACTCGGAGAACTGCAGCTTCGCCGTCTTGGTCCCGTGTTATGGCCGTGGTCGTAGTGAGCAGGCGGAGAGCTCCAAGTCCCGTGTCTTGGGAGCTGTCGATCGCATGGATGATCGTCATTCTGGTGAGTCAAAATGCTGATCTCATTCGAAGATCTTAAACCAATCCAGGAACCATTTGGTTGCACAAACAACATTCCTTTCCCTCTGTTACATTGCATCAAAGACAACATTTTTTTTGGTGCTGATGAAGTTACTGCATCCTTTCTTGTTGTTTCTGCCCTTAGTTTATGTTGGTCTTTTTCTCCTAACAATGCTCAACTGCATCACTATTGCAGTCTATGCCCTCTTTGCATGTCGAAATTAGATTGGAATTTCCACATGGTCTCACTACATCCAATACACCACTAGTACAATCATTGTAGTTCAACTTTTTCTTGTAAGAACTATTTGATTTTTTCTTCTTCTTGCAAAGTTTTTTTTTGTGAATGGCATATAATATTTTTCTATTTGGTACAATGTTGATTTATCCCTGTATATCTTTATTTTTCTTTGAATTTAATGAAAATCTTGCTTATTCTAAATGCATGGGATCTTGCTGAAGGCTTTTGGGAGTTAATAACTCATGACTAAAATTTTATTCCTAGCTTAAGTAGTTAGATAGTTTACTAGTGGATTTCAATTGAAAATGATATATGTTATTGATGGTTATTCTAATGCTGTTTCCAATTTAGATGTTGCAGATGGCAAGAAGTGCATAGAAGAATGTCTTTCTTCTCTCCAAAGCAACTGACTTTGTGGAAACTAATCATGACTAATCTTTTTCTTCTTAGCTTGAATTAGATAGATTTTTGCTAGATTTGTAGCAGAAATGCGTATTGATCGCTTTCTTCTGTCCCTGATGCATACTAGATGATTTCCATTGAAGATGCTATATGTTATTGGTTCTTATTCTGATGCTGTTTCCAATTTAAATGTTGCAGATGGCAAGAATTACATAGAAGAATGGCTTTCTTCTCTCCAAAGCAACTGACTTTGCGGAAATTTACTGATAGCTTCGCCTTATAAGGTGTGCCGAAGACCATAAGCTGTGATTAACCTATAGTTAAACCGAGCGAAAAAAAAAGAAAAAAAAAAGGAAAAGTTTCATGGCAAACAAAAATTCTGCTGGAATCGATTCGCGATGTTGTTTATTACGGCGTGGTAGAACATCCCAAAGGTTCAGATCATTTTGAATTTGGTTTATTCTTTATCATCCCCTTGCTCGCGATATCTAGATTGGTGATTTTCACTATTGCATCATGTACATATGGGTGTAAATAATGTAAATACTGCTGTAAATATGGAACCATCCTTTGCCAATTTTGCTGTGAATGTAATGCTTTAGGAAGGCCAAATTGGTTGAATTCCTGTTGCTGAGATGGTTCATTTGTCTGTAAAATAAAGAGCGTTTATTATCATCTTTTATACCTTTTCTTTGCACGTAATTGGTTGTGATGAAGGTCAAATTTGTTCTGCTAGTGTTGAATCTATTGTTTGCACAGCCTCTTGAATTGGACATGGTCAACTTGTTTGGTGCAGTGCTACGTTTCTTATGTGCTGAAATCAGAAATTTCAATCAGCTTTGTGGCCAGTTTGTATATACGAGTAGAATCATCATCATCTCATCACTTCGAGCTAATTACAAGTAATTTTTATAGTTACGACGATGAAAATATGAAAACGATGGATAAAAAGATAATTTTATTATCATAATTATATTTTTGATGATTGCTGATTATGATGTCGTTGGGAGTTTGGGTGATTGCTGTAGATAAGAATGGATAACAATGACGAGAGGTGACGAAAAGAATGATATAGATGTCGACGCTATGTTTCTATCTTGGCATTACTCAACTATAGCGTTGTCAGCACAAATGCAAATGCAGAACGATGCCACTCTACATTTGCATCAGTGTTGACACAATTATCGAGTGACGCCGATGTATATGTAGAGCATGTCGTCCATTTCCTTCTCTCCATTTGTCTCACCTCTCGTGATCACTCTCTTTTTTCATTTATCCGTCGCTCCCAGTAGTATCATTGTCCATCACGATAAAAAAATATAACTAGGATGTTGAAATTATCTTTTTATCAATCATTTTTATTATTCTATCTGTACCGAGAACATTAGGATAAATAAAGTTATTTATTTTACTTTTATAGAATTTTAATATAAAATTTTTAATTCTAAAAACCGAAACACTAAAATGATATAATTATAAAATATAATATATAATTAGCCCCATCACTCCACGCAATCCCCCACGTTGGATGGTCATTCGGTCAAACAAGTGCTACGCTGTCCAAGAGGATTTGAATCTATAGCCTCTTTAAAGAGACTCGAATACTTTAATCGTCCAATCTAATCGACGTCAGCTTACAATCTATCACGATTGACCTGATACGCTATTCTAAGGTGGCGTTCATTACTTGTGGGGCATTTTGTATTATGAGATATGATGGTTTGACTTGTTATAAGTGTTCGATGAATATATCTTGGAATAAATATTTCGATGAATAAGTTCATCGATTAGAATAAGCATTCCGATGAGATGCATAAGCTATAATGATGTGTCTTCAACTATTGTCGACGTGAAACTGTATTTTGGATGTTATGCTCGAGTACAAAATCAAACTCAAACTCCGCTTGAGTATAAAATCAAAGATGACACCTATGAGGCTAATTATATATTACCATTTACGATTAGTTACCTTTAGTATTTCGATTTTTATATTTTTAAAAAATTATATTTATATCTCTATAGTTACAAAAATAAAATATTTAAATTTATTTATTATAATATTATTAATTTTACTAATAAAAACATAAAAATAAAGGACAAAAAAAGATAATTTTAACATTTCAATTAGTGATGGTAGACAACATTGGTGGTGGTAAACACGATGTCATTAGGAGCCGCGATGAAGAGAATGACGACAAGAAATGAGGACCGCCGATAACTATGTTGGAATCGACATAAATGTAGAGCAACCGTCACCTCTCATCATCACTCTCCTTATCCATAACAATCACTCGTGGTCCTTGATATCATCGTCCACCACTATCAACGTCATTCATTATCATCAAATAGAATGTTAAAATTATCTTTTTATTTTTTATGATAAAATTGATAATGTTAGGATAAATATATATAGATATTTTATTTTAATATTTATAGGGATATCAATATAACTTTTCAAAGTACAGGATTGAGATATTAAAGTTAACTAACTAAATGAGATGATATATAATTAATCCCTCGAATCAGAGAGATAAAGAGAGAGAAAGACTCATCTTCCACCACCGATCTGACACAGCGTTGGGATTCCTCAACCGCACACCAAGAGCAACGATACCTATGATAGGGTCAGCTGATCCGACGACAGCGTACGGATTTCCGGTTCTCACAAGCGAGGAACAATAAACAAGTTGGATTCTGATTTGATTTGAAACCAACGAATAGTTTGGTTCCCATTTGAATCGAACTGTAATCAAGAATTAGGAGTCCACAACGAGGGAGTTAGTACAATGAAAAACTGCAATGATAAATCAAGGATGGACCAATTACTTCCTCCAACAAGTGAATTCAAGAGGAGCTTGCTGAAGTCGCAATAACTGGGAAGCTCCTTTTGTTAGATAGGATCTAAATTGAAAGCCGAGTAAAAGCTTCTACTTCTGCGACATCATCTACAGAAATACTATTTGTTTCTACCCAACAAAATTCACAGTTGTGCATAGAAATTGCATGTTCATATTTAACAAACACTACATACATACAACCTAGTATGGAACACAAACTGATTCGCTAAGAGACATGAATAGGTTTGTCAACTTAGCATCTCTTTTTCGCAACTACTGATCACAACATACCACACAAGGAGACATCACAACCATGTTGCAAGCGATGAACAAGATGATAAATTCACCAGCAACACCAAAGTTACACCGATGAAAATGATTGTTCAAGTGAGACCCAATACAGAAGATTTGAAAGATAGTCACTATCAAGCCATGCACTAATGTTTAATTGCACAGTGCCACTATAGTTTCTGACCTCATTATATGACTACAATCACGAACTACTGCATTTTTTTTTAAATGAATAGGCATCAGAAACACACTAAAACTTGCTTTGTGAGATGACGACTGGAAACATATCGGCCAGAGAAAAAAATGAAAACCCCTTTTAATTAGAGGCATAAATCCTTGTTTGATTGCCGTACAAAGTGATTAGTACTGGATACGCAATAACTCGGAGAATATTGTTGTCTACAGACACAGACTCTAAGGCTACTGAAGAAGATTTGACAAACATTAACAATTTACGAAACTGAGAGAGATATAACCTGCAGCCTAGGATTTTGATTTCACAGATAAGCCGGTTTCGACTTTCTTGATTTCGAATATCAACATTCTCCACATTTTGAGGACGAACATTTCTGCCTCGTCATCCAGAATAGACTGAAGCATTTCTAGCATTGTCGATGCTTGTATGTGATCTTTGATACAAGAAACAATATAGTCCACCAAAGTAGCTTCCTCCTCTCCAAGAAACTCGGTTATCTTCTTTGAAATCCATGGTCTCATCCTCTCATGCAACTCATGCTGTGGATATCAAGGTATATATCATTAACAATGAAAAAAACCAAGCAGCTAGAGAACTGCATAATGAAGACAAACAAAGGATCGTCCAAGTTCATCTATGATAGGCATAAGTTCCCTTTAACTCCAAATATTTTTTGCTCCATCTATTTCAAACAAAATATTGTAGTGTACTGAAACAGGCCAGCAACCAATATGCACCAAACTTTCACTCACCTACTTAATCATATTCTAGACAAGTGAAGCATAAAGATCTTTTGCTATATCTATTTCAAACAAAATACTATAGTACTGAAACAGGTCAACAACGAAGAAGCACCAAAACTCACTCACTGACCTAATCATATTCTAGATTAGAGAAGCATAAAGACCATGTAATCCCCTGATCACCATGAATTAAAAAAGATAATCTAATAAGAATTTACATTCACAACATCTGAGAGGCAAGCAAAAACTCTTCAGCAAGAGCAATTCTATTAGGATATCATATAAGATAACATCTTACCTTGTCGTACACATCCCAATTAATTTCATAGACAAACAGCTCTTCCTTAGTCTTCGGGATCATGTCGATCAACTGCTTCGCATCCAAAAGCTTCTTGTTTTCAGTTTTTTGCTTATCTTCTCGACCCTTTTCCCGATCAACATTCTTTTCATGCATCTTCTCCCTGCTTTCATCTTTGAAACGACTACTGTCATCATCATTACGATCTCGCTCTCTCAGGCTCAGTTTGTCACTAGAACGTCTATTTCTTTCCCTATCCACGTCAGACTTCTCCTCTTTTGGGTTGACACCAGAGATGCGCTTTGCGAATTCAGAAGCAGCCACCAAATTTGGTTGTGGTGCAGATGCATTTATCTGGACAGCCTGTAGTTCTTCGGTGGAGTAATCAATTGGCACAAGTGGTCTCATTTTTTTCTCATCCACATCCTCATCATCCTCCTCATGGAAAACAGAGGGAACAGTTGTTCGTTTTCCTGAGCCTATTAGACCAAACCCAAGTTTCCGAGCTGGAATATTGTTGTTCTGCTTGGTGTCTGAGGTTGCAACTGGCACCATATTAAGGTCATCAGCACTGCTGTTTCTAAAAATTCCATCTACTGTCATAAAAAATAATTTTGTAATTATAAAGGACATACAACAGTAAAACAACCATAATAAATAAAATTCAAAAACTAACCATTATTAATAGTGTTTCCAGAAACCTCAGTAGCTTGGACTGAAGCAATTTGCTTTATTTCAACAAAATTCTCTTCTTCTTGCACAATAGGATTTTCATCCTCAATAATCATCTGATCAGGAGACCTTGAGTCAAGTTTTAATTGCTGCTCCTCCAATGCCCTCCTCTTAGCCTCAGAAATTTCCTCCTCTTCTTTCGATCTATCATCCAAATCCTCTTCCTTCTCCCGCTGCCTCTTTCTCCTTCTCTCCTCAAGTATAACACTCCTGCGTCTTCTTTTCCTTGAGTCATCATCGTCATCACCACTACTTTCCTCTTCCTGCCGCAAAATCTCTCGCCGACGTTCCCGTTCTCTTTCCTTCTCCCGTTCCTTCTCATACTGACGCTGGTACTCTTTTTCTCGCTCTCTAGATTCCCACTCCTTCAGACGGTCCTTGTACAATCGCTCAGCCTCCCTTACCTTCAAATCCCTTTCCCTCTCCCTTCTAACTCTCTCTCTTTCTCGTTCTCGCTCAACTCTCTCTAGCTCCCTTTCCTTATCCCGTTTCAAGTCACGCTCTCTATCTCTTTCTCTGTTCCTATCATGCCTCCTAGATTTATCAGGTGAACTGGTTTCAGGCTTGTCACTTTCAGTTCCAGGCTTGTTTTCACTTGTGGTTTCATCATCATTTTTATCTTCAGCAGCATCTGCATTAAAACGTTTTCTTATTTGTTGCTAAAAGAATACCAACAAGGATAGCAAGTAACAGGAAATTCTCCAATTATACCAGCAAAACTACACATTAAACTAAACTTACCACTTCTGACAACATCAATATCAGAATCCCCATCCCTCGATTTGGAACCTACTTCACATGTCGACTTAGCAGACCCATCTATAGGTGGGGGAGGCAATGGTTTGTTCTTTAATCTCTCCTCTATCATATTTGTTAGCTTCTCTAGAGCTTCTCTGTCAGCCTCACGGTCTTCATCTGTGACGATACCAAATTTCTTGCTGCTATCCTGGTTTTCGTTATCCCCAGAATCTTCTGAATCTTTCTTGGTTCCTTCTTCAACTGGTTTTGTAGGATCTTGTGTTTCAGAACCTTCTTTACTATTACTTTCCTTTGCAGGACCTCCAGTTTCTGCTTCTTTAATCTTCTCCCTTTTCTTTTCAACATATCGCTCAAGATATTCCCTGGTGGCTTGGTTTATATTCAGCTGAACATGTAAGAGATCACGTTAATCAATCAAACCAGGATTTAAATTATGGAGAACTTGAATGCACGAAAAATGCAAATCATGGGTATGAATGCAACAAGTCATGTATAAATCTTTGTAACTCATCCAGCACAACTCACACCACTTTAATAATAAAGCACTGTAAATCCAACAAATCAACTACTAGTTTACTTCAA
Source organism: Musa acuminata AAA Group (assembly GCF_036884655.1). NCBI lineage: Eukaryota > Viridiplantae > Streptophyta > Magnoliopsida > Zingiberales > Musaceae > Musa > Musa acuminata. The sequence continues at coordinate 47,787,599 of NC_088335.1, forward strand.
GGCCACAAACTAAGCTCAAAAGTTATCATAATTTTAATCTCATACTAAATACTCAGCAACCTCTAACCAAGTTATACAAATCCATCCAAGTGAATGGACTCCAGCATGGAAGCAAATTCGCCATCTAAAACATAAACAGAATAAGATGCCATGACCATGTGCATGGTAGTTTGTTTTTTCAAGACCTTGAAAGAATTATATAATTTAATCTAATTCATGGATATTCTATAAAGATGCTAGAACCAAAACAAAACAAGGGAATATAAAGCAGCACACACATAAACACTAGGTTATATATTGCTTCTAACCCTCTTCATTTACTTTAGCACTCACGCAAGAAACTGCTCCAGGAATTCAACAGGTCGGTTATAATAAAACAAGGCTCATCAAGTATTAGCTTATATGGAAGAATATATACACCAACAAATTCAAAATATCACATGTAGCTTTCAAATACAACAAAATAGTCCATCAAACTAATTTCACTAAGAACATACATTTCTGGTGTACTAACATGTCAAATACAAAATCAGTTCAAAAGGTCAGCAACTTTTGTTGGAAAATAGTGAAAAGACAATCTCCAAGTGATAACACCCAAAGTACATGGAAACTAGAAAACTAAAAACATTATCTTCTGCTAATGGATAATCAAAACACATAATAGCAAGAAAATTGTATTTCTTTTTTCCTGTTTTCTTTTTTATAAATTTATAAACACTGAGCAATATTTGCAGAATTTTCCACTAAAGCAACCAAACATCTAAAAGCAAATTCAGATGCAATAAGAGGAGCAAACAGACAATGTTATCTTGTTAAATTAGGTTTCAAGGACTATCCTTTGGAAGGGCGAGTGGATCCCCAGCAAACTTGATCACAAAAATAAAAGAAACAAATGGTGTCAGAGAGGAAGATAATGCATGGACATGATTAGAAAATAATCAATTATAAAACCTCCTGACAGTCATGATGAGCCTTGTCATGCATTTGTCTCAAAATTATATTCCAAGGGAAGCAAGGATGTAAACTTCGACTTGCATCCCAATTAAAATATCAGATAAATTGAAAAGTCAATAACAAGTGCCACCAGAGTTGAAAGAACAAGAAAGGGAAAGGATAACATTCCTAAAGGTATATTCATCTGAAAAAGGAACACGCAGGGTCAAATCATACCACCAATTCTTGCCCATCAATGTTCAATTTACTAAGCAAGCGTAATGAACGAAGAACTCCTTCAGCAGACTCAAATTCGCAAAATCCAAAACCTTTAGGAGTACCATCAGAAGGATCTTGAGCACGTTTCCAACTCTTCACAGGACCACAAAGCTTCAAAGACACATCAAACAAAAGAAGAAAGTAAAGAACGTCAAGCATTAGAAATTTTTGACAGATCCACATCTTGGTTCTAATTTCATTGCAAAATAGGTCATATCTACAAATGCAGTTATGGACACATAACGTACCGTGAGAATTGAAAGGAGAAATTCATTTTCTACTGTGGAAGCAATCTTGCCAACATAAACAGTGGTTTGTGGCTTCTCTGCAGGTGCAACAATAGGTATAAAGGGCCGGATAACAGGAGTTACTACAGGTGGTACACCACGAATACTTGGAATAGGAGGCCTTGGTATTTGTGGAATCATGCCGGCTGGTGGAATTGGACGTGGAGGAAATCCAGGACGAATCATTGTTGGGTAAGGTGCAGGGTACCGGGGCATTCCTGCAGAATAGCAGACAATATCTATGCAAACTTATCAGATAGAATCCTTAAATTTATAAACAGCAACTAAAATTTCACAACATGAGAACAAAATAAACAAGAAAACTTAAAAACATTTTTACCACACAATAAAAGTATACAAAGGATCACACCACAAAGATAGCATATACGACCAGCTGTAAGAGTAACCTGGGGGGGGGGGACATGCAAATAAATGTAATCTATCTCAAGTAAACTGGAGATTTGTGAAGACGGCCTTACCTTATCTACATCCTTGAAAACAATCTTCAGAAGTTACACCAGGAACTATATTTGCTGATCTCAGACCATGGCATTGTGCTATTCAATTTAGAAGCACTATGAACACATTGCTATAACTTAACTTATTTAAGAAAAAGTAAAACTAGTTCATTTCCAAAAAAATAAGAAAAATAATAAGGCCAAATGCACAAAGAAGATCAGTGTACCTTAGGAAAATGATGCAACCATCACTCAGATGCTAACAAGATCCACTGTTGAAACATTTAGGAATCCATGACAAGCGGAAGGGAGAGGACACCGTTTCATCCAACAAAGCGAAAGGATGTAACATGAAAAAGCACAAACACTAACCAAAATTTATATTTTTTGTATTAACCTAAATAACAACCTCTAAGCAGAAAATAATACTTAATAGACAATCTGGTGCTGTAAATCCAACGTAACTAGAAGTATTTAAGCATACCAACATAACTGGAAGTGATCTTTTAAGAACCGCAAGAGGAAGCCTGCCAGTCTTTTCACCAATAACCTTTGGATGAGGCTGTAGGAGAAAATAAGATCATTGGTATCGGATGCAGCCAGTTTCTAACCCACCAATGGGTTCTTTTTTTCCATTCCCATTTTATTCTTCTAATTACCAACACCACTAACCCCAATGATCAACTCAGTATAGCACATCCACTCGTTAATTTCCTAGAGAAAATGCTAGTGCAAGAAGAGTGCAAGCAAAACTATGAAGCTCCACCATTTACATAATGCACTAAATATACTGACTATGTCAAAACAAACCCCAGGAAACATTTTTTCCTCAAAGAAAAGAATTATCAAGCCAAAAATGAATTATTACTACCAATGCTAGATTTCACATAAGGCGATGGAATCTAGCCAGATCAAAGAATAACCAAAGATGACGTTCAAACCAAATAGTGAGCTTTGTGATGATCAAGACAACCCACCCGGAGGAGGCATCCCCATCGGACCCTGTGGTGTAGGCATCGCCATATAACCATTTCCGACTTGACCGTAGGGCATAGGCGCCGCCCCCGGAGGCTGGCCGTGCATCTGGTAAGGAACACCTGGCCGAGCTGGCAGCCCTCCGCTCGCTGCACCGGGAGGCATCATCAAGGCCGGGGCTGGGACCCCCGGCGGCTGGATGCCAGGGGCCTGGAAAGTAGGGTTCTGCGCCATCGGATTCGGGACCGCGGAGTAATGAGGGACGGGAGGGGCGCCCAGGGGCCGGAAGGACGGCGCGAAGGACGGAACCGCCGGCGGCGGAGGAGCCATGGGGGAGGGGCTAGGGATGGGGTTGGACGGATTCGAGGCGGGGGTTTCTCCGGGAGCGCGAGGAGGGGCGGAGGAGGGATCGGCGGGGGCCGAGGAAGGGACGTTTCCGGCGTCGGAACTGTCGGCGTTAGGGTCTAGGGTTTGGGGGGAGGAAGGGGAAGCGACCGCCATGGTAGCAACCTTTCTTGAGAAGGACGGTGAGCGAATCGGGCGAAGAGCGGATGCAGGAATCGAACGAGAGGGGTTTCTTTTATTGAGCCCTCACGGAAGCACCCAACTTGCTCTCGAGCTTTGGGTTGTGCGGATCCGAAAACAGATGAGTGTTGTTCGGATCCGAAGCCCAAATTCCAATATAACATATGGCGAGTAACTTGACAATATAGAGGAATCTTGTTCGGATCCGAAGCCCGAAATCCAACAAACCTTCGTTTATTATTTATTGCTTTGACATTTAAGCGTAGAATATTATCTGCCTTGCGGATCTATCTATCGACTTGCAAATGTATCATCGCGATTAAACCGATAATTAATTGAAACTTTAATTTTTAATAATAATTGATGGGGGCATATTTAGACCCCAGTTGGATACAGTGAGAATAATTGAGTTGAAGTGAGCTCAATGGATCAAAGAGTAGGTATACTAATCTAACTCGATTAGAGCGAGCTAGAGGTGCGAATCGTCCAACCCAACGAAACGATTGAGTTAGTCCAATCGAATTAGGCATATATCCTTGAAAATAAAAATAAAAAATAAATTATGAACGAGTGAGTAAAATAAAGGGTCATTAGGGGCATGTTATGATCAATTCGATTAGGTTAAATCGAGCTAGAAATAAGTCGTCGAACCAAACTAAACAATAAACTAAGCGGTGTAAGTTGACCCAATCGAACTAGGCATATATCCTTGAAAATAAAAAAAAATAAAAAGTTATTGTCTATAGTAACGTAATATATCAAATTGAGTTTCAGTCAATCTAACTCGGTCAGATCGAGCTATAGGTGTGAATCGTCCAACCCAACGAAGCAATCGAGTTAGTTCAATTGAGTTAGGCATATATAGTTTGTATTGTCTATCAAGTATTTACTGAAATATTTATTTATGAGATCCTGAGTTAAAATATTTTTTAATTTATTTTCTATTTTATAGGTTTTTAAAGGACCATAAAAAGGTTTTAAATAGATTGACCGAGCTTCCCTAATGAATATATTTCATAAGGTGCCAATTGGTGTGATGGTCAATCTCCAGAGGCAATAATAATGATGGCATATGTTATATTCTTAGGCACTAAGGTAACTCTCCATGACATTAACTATGTTGTCAGCTTCTTTTTCTTCATTAGGTGGTGCTATATCCTTCAAAACTTATTCATGTGACACATATTTAGCTAATTTTGTTGGTTATCATTCTTGGGATCTGATTTCTCCCAACACCGTAATGGGCTCAATCATGGTTCATGGATATGAGGTCCAATGAGAGTGCGTATGAAGTGTAAAGAATTAATCCCAAACTAATGCAACTTAATTGAGATATTGCAATCTAATCGGTTCCCATTTTTCCATAATAATCATAACAGGATCTATTTTCTCCATGCAAATCTTATGCACAAACAGCAAATCCACGTTAATACGGAGACCGAGTCAACTATGTGTTTATAGACGATCTATATGTGGAGGACAACCTGATAGCAGTTGCTGTTTTCTTCCTCCTCCTGTCAATTTAATGTCTTCTCTTCGCTCATATAAACCCTACTTTAGTGAATTCCAGTTGGAAGAGAAGCCCAACTTACCTATAACCATCCCATTGCTCCTCTCTCTCTCTCTCTTCTCTTACCTTCACCGTTCAAGAAAGAGAGGTAACTTTTCTTATCGAAGCGTAAGAATTAATCGTTTGATCGGAATGAAGATTTCGCTTTGTTCATAAGGAGGCGATGGGAAGGAGAATAGCATTTCCATCGGAAGCCAACACGTCACTACACCCGTCACTCGTCGTCTGCCTCGTAGTTGCATGGATCGCAGCCGTCATGGCCGTCGTCCTCTCCTTTTGCGCCACATGCAACCGCAAGTCCTCGAGCAAGCAGTCTTCTCCGCGGTCGTCACCGTCGAACGAATCCGTCGCGAAGCCTGCAGCTGAAACTACGCCTGCAGCTGCAGCGCAAGAACAAGACGAAAGCCCGGCACAAGAGATGCAGCAGCAGAAGCAGGAGGAGAAGGAAGAGGAGCAAGTGACAGTCATCGAGATGGCGCCCGACGTCGCGACGCATGGGCCCCTCCCTCCGACGGTGCTGCCGGCGTCGGCCTCGAAGCGGAAGCTTTCACTAAGCTTCGGAAAGGTGCCGGAGCGGCTGAGGACCAGCAGGAGGGAGCGGCACGGGAAGGGGAACGACTCGGAGGACTCGTTATGGAAGAAAACCATCATCCTGGGCGAGAAGAACAGGATCTCCACCGACGACGAGGAAGAGGTGGTGGACGAGAACGGGAACCGGCAGAGACACTACCACCCGAAGACGCCACGGTCGCGGCAGACTTCTCGGAACAACTCCTTCGCGCACCCCGACGAGACGCCGTCGTGAGCCACGGTCACCCGACGGGGAGTAGCCGGCGGTGATCGTTTTGGAGGCGCAACCTCGTGGGAGATGGGTGACCCATGCAAAACGTTGAATTGGTATGATCGCGTACGTGACGTACTTTTTGTATCGGTTTCTCTTCAACGAGTCAAGAATGGATTGTGCATGCGTTCGTCAATTACAATACGAGTCGACGACACCTTTTGGTCGATTACTATAATCATCGAGTGAGAGTGAACCAAAATAAACAAAAACTTGTGATTTGACGTTAATAATACAACAAAAAAGAAAAATCTAGTAGGAAGTAAGCTAATCATCATTCGATATCTAAGATGAAGATGAAGGTCATCCTGGACCGTGGATAAGAGTTCAAGACAGACGGTTATAGATTGTTCCTCCTTTGTGGCTCATATGGATAAGAGGCAAAAAGGAGACTATTGAAAGTAATTAAATATTACCTCCCCATATAATATTTTATGAAATATTTTGTTCATTTACAATAAGATATAAAAACTCACCTTTAATACAAAGAAAAAAGAAGGGCTTGACTTTTTTGATAACTCATGCCCGCACTCTTAAACTTTGGATTACTAACTTATGTGTTGGAAGGATCGGATCGAGAAACCTCTCCCGACCTTAGTCTTCGTGTGGGTGGCATCTCGAGAGCTTATTTCTACATTAGAGGCACCTCAGGCAACTTTGCATATATGAATCTGAACTACTTTAGGCTAACTAGGATGTTAATATTTTTTTCCCCTAACAGGAGAGCCCAATGTTATAGTAACAGGCCATCAATCGACTCTCTCAATGAACACTCGATAGAGGAGGCTCTACCCCCAACTCATAGTACTTTCACTCAAGCGGGATAGCAACCACCCTTTTCGTACATGAACGCATCCACCTTGGCGCAAACGTCGATGTGATACTAACGTCTATTTAATGATCCAAGTCTCTCACCCCCGGGGGTAACCCTGAGCCACTTGCTCGTCCTTGTTGAGGTGTTCTTGAATCTCACCCAACAAGTAGATATGTGAGTTGGGAAGACCCAACTTGCGTGAGAAGAAATTCGTCACAATGGAGGGACAAGACAAGATGTGCTTGAGGCACGAAAGTTGAGGAAACTCGATCTGCAATAAGAGAAATAATGTAAAAGACAAAATGTGCCCAAGACACATGAGTTAGAAAAACCCGACTTGTATGAGGAGAAATCTATCACGATGGAAGCACAAGGTAAAATGTGCCCGAGGCATGTAAGTTGGGAAAACCCAACCCACATGAGGAGAAATCTGTCAAGATGGAGACACAAGACAAAATGTGCCCGAGGTACGTGAGTCGAGAAAACATGATCCACGTGAGGAGAAATTTGCTATAATAGAGGCACAAGGCAAAATGTACTCGAGGTGCGTGTGTTGAGAAAATCCGATTTCTGTAAGAAGAAACCCGTCATGACAGGAGGCACAAGGCGAAATTTGCCCGAGGTATGTGAATTGGGAAAACCTGACTCATGTAAGAAGAAACTTGTCATGGTAGGAGACACAAAACAAAATATGCCCGAGGCACGTGTGTTGAGAAAACCCGCCTTGCGTAAAAAAAAACTTATCATGGTGGGAGGCATAAGATAAAATATGCCCAAGATGCATGAGTCGGGAAAACTCGACCCATGAAGAAGAAACTCGCAACGGTAGGAGGCACAAGACAAAATGTGCTCGAGGCACATGAGTCGAGAAAACCCAACCCGCATAAGAAGCAACCCGTCATGGCGGGAGGCATAAGACAACATGTTCTCGATGCACGTATGTCAAAAAAACCCGACTTATGTAAGAAGAAATCTACCATGGTAGAGGCAAAAGTCAAAATGTGATTGAGGCGCACATGTCGAGAAAACCTGACCCACGTAAGAAGAAATCTATCACAGCGGGAAGCATAAGATAAAATTTGTCCGAGGTGCATGAGTCAAGAAAACCTAACCCGTGTAAGAAGAAATCTGCTATAACGGGAGGCACAAGACGAAATATGCTCGAGACGTGTGTGTCGAAAAAACTTAACCCACATAAGAGGAAACTCATCACAACAGGAGGCACAAGACAAAATGTGCATGAGGTGTGTGAGTCGGGAAATCTGACCTGTGTAAAAAGAAACTCGTCATGGTAGGAGGCACACGATAAAATATACTCGAGATACATATGTTAAGAAAACCTGACTTATGTAACAAGAGATCTGCCACATGATATAAGGCATAAGACCGAATGTGTCCAAGATGCGTGAGTCAAAAAAATTTGACCCACATGAGAGTAAATCCACCGTGGAGAAAGAATCTTGAAGCAGAGAGGTTGAGTGTCGGCTCATCCTTTACTCGAGGTGGGTAGACCACTACACAATATAGCCCATTGGCCTCAAGGTTCATTAGTAAACTATTTAGAAAAAAAAAGAAAGAAGAAGAAGAAAGAAAGAAAGAAAGAAAAGGGACATGATCACAATAAGCAGAGACGAGCCTCCACCACCTAAGGTGGGTTTCTCACGGACTAGAAAAGGAGGAACCCACCTCTGCAACCCACCTTAGCTCCTTTCATAGTCGAGGTGAAGAGGAGCAAGTCGGCGATAGGGCTTCGCAGCTTCCCCACTATGGACCCATTGTCGGACTTGGGTCCCCTAGGAACGAGCAAAGGAGGAACCTACCTCCGCACCACCTGTTGCTCACCTCATCTCCTCTACCCTGATGGCATGTGTTGGGAAGCCTAACCCCCTCCTCTGCTCAAGGTACAAAGGTCGGGAAACTCGACCCTCTCCCCACCTACGATCATCGTCGTGCCATAGAGGTCAAGAAGCTCGACCCTCACTTGCGCTAGAGGCATGTTGGTCGGGAGGCCTGAGCCCCACCTCCACCCAAGGCGTGGAGATCGGGAAGCCCTAGCCACGTCTTCGGCCAAGTCACGGAGATCGAGGGGCTTGACCTTGCCTCTGCTCAAGGCAATGGAAATCAGATCCGACCCCCACCTCCGCTCAAGACAAGGGGTCAAGAAGCCCGATCGCCATCTCCACCTAAGGCGTCAAGATCGGGATCACCTCTATTCGAGACATGGGAGGTCAGGAAGCTCGATTATTGTCTCCACCAGAAAATGAGGAGGTCAGAAAACCTGACCTCGTTTGACCAATGTGCATCCCTCGATGATATGAGGGACATATCGATAATGGAGCGCCACTAGCACCGCCGGGGGAAGTGATCCCGAACGGACATGCCAAATGAACTCGTGTCGGACGAGCTAAGTGTGCCACTAATGCACCAATGGATTGAAGATGTATAATCTTGATGTGCCAAATAAACTAGACGTTGCACTTTGAACCCCTCTCACAAGAGCCTTGAAGCATGCCTTCGAGGGGGCGACAAATAGTGGAGAGTACACTGTTAGCTAATTATTATTGGACACGTAATCGCCACGTGGTGTTCAGGGTGGAAAGGGAAGATGAAGGTCACCTTTTTTTACCACCAACGTCTGCACTCTCAAACTTCAGATTACTAACTTTGACGTTGATGGTATAATGAGTACCGTCGATTGGTGAATCGGCACAGTTGGTCCATTGTCGAATGTGCAAACTCACCCAGGTGTCTCTTCCTTACTAACATAGGAAACTTGGTGAGGTGAGGCCGCATAAGCGGTCTGGTCGAAAGCCATTCTATTGGCGAGGACTCAATTCTAGATAAGCAAGTAGGCGGTCTGAGATCTTCCTGGTTGCAATGTTCCTCCCTAAGGATGGGTCGTCCGAGTATCCTCGGGTGAAGGGTTATCTCGTGGCTACGTCTTGATAATGGAGTCGCCTCCTGACCGTCGACGATCTTGCATGATAGGCTAGCGTCGAGAGTTGCCCATTGTGAGCCCTCCGATGCTTAAGTCAGCAAATGGGAAAAGTCAGTATTGTAAGCTATATGATTGAGTTAGTGTGCGGAGAGTCCCCCCATTCAGTATGAGCTGATGGGTTCTTTTTTATACTTGATCCTTGGGACTTCTTATTGTCTGGCCTTGGATAAGATTATGTGAACCGTCTAAGCATTCTCTGATCTTGATAAGATACAACGATTATTGCCAATCATCGATGCGGGACACATCAGGATGTAATGCGACGTCATATTAGGGCTAATGACCTGGAGCCTTGTTTAGGTATTAGCCTTTGTGACAAATGAGCTGACATGGGACAAAATCATCCATATTAGACATCAAATGGATCGAATCAAAAAATCCTCTACCGATATTAGCCTTCATGTAGGTGATACCTTGAACAACTCTGTGCATTTGGGTTCAAACTACATTGGACTAACCAGGACGTCAACGACTTTTCCCCTAATAAGAAGTAACCTATAATTACCTTAATGGCTTTTTAAATGGTCAGGTGCACAAAGATGCTATGCATTGCATTCAATGGTTATCAATTTAGCAACTATAAGTGATTACAATTTCACTTTCCTGTTCATCACATCATGGTAATACAAGAGGATACACATTGGTTGTCCCAGAATGCAGAAGAATAGCCAAAAAATCATGTTTCCGACCTGGCCGATAAACATCAAAACAAAATTGTAGATTAGGTTTCTTAAAGTTCAACATTACAAAAAATAAGATACAGAAAACCGATTTATCGACTAGGATTATGAACTCAACATACCGTGGTGTTTTTGAATTTATTCTGGAGATATTTTGTCAACACGATCAAGGGAATCTGGCAAGCAATGATAGAAAAAATAAAGATCATTATGAATAAGAAGCCATGGTGTGGATCTTTGGCCATCTTTTACAATATCTCTTATGATACCAACAATAGTCACGCATTTTTTTTCTTTTCGTTTCAAATTATTTTCTTAGGTCTTTTCCTTTTGCATCTTAATTGATTCAATTTATGTAACCATGGGATCAATAGACAACTCACTATTTACTAACCCAAATGAATGTACAGTCCCTACCTAAATTTGGAAGTGTATGGTTCAAATAGCTGGAGCATGAATCTTTTCTAAGGTCCATTATCTTGAATTAATCCAGGATTTTATATACCGTGTTATGCCCTCAAAGGATTTTATAATACCAAAGGGAATAAAAGGTCTATAGTTATCTATCATGTGTTTTCTCTATCAAAGTTGGAACTAGTAGAGCGAAAGCATGAAATTTAATATGAATGGGAATAAAAGGTCTATAGTTATCTATCATGTGTTTTCTCTATCAAAGTTGGAACTAGTAGAGTCAAAGCATGAAATTTAATATGAATGGGAATAAAAGGTCTATAGTTATCTATCATGTGTTTTCTCTATCAAAGTTGGAACTAGTAGAGCGAAAGCATGAAATTTAATATGAATGGGAATAAAAGGTCTATAGTTATCTATCATGTGTTTTCTCTATCAAAGTTGGAACTAGTAGAGTCAAAGCATGAAATTTAATATGAATGGGAATAAAAGGTCTATAGTTATCTATCATGTGTTTTCTCTATCAAAGTTGGAACTAGTAAGCGAAAGCAAGAAATTTAATCATTTTAACAATTGGCATGAAACTATAGATGCTAAATAATATAGTCATGTTGAGGAAGATAATGACAAGGTTATGAACTGAAAGGTGAAACTAAACAACGGTTGGCAGGTTTTGGTAGAGATTCCTAATCACATGGTGCTTGATAAAGCCTACATGAAAAGAATAACTTGAGTCTGTTTGCAGCCAAACATCGTGATAACATGTGAGTACCGAGTCAATGAAATCAAAATTCGGTATTGTATCTCCAAGAAGTTATGCAAGTTTGAACTTGTTTTTCAATGCCGGTCAAGTTCTTGTGCATGTCAGCTAATTATAGCATCTTCTAAGAAAAGGATAGTTCAAATTCAACATGCTGTCAAAAAGTTGACTTGATGGATGTTACCTGAAACATGATTCCTATGAATGCCCAGAACTTGAATATTTGGCAGGGAACAGCAACACATATCTGTATACGATTTAAATTTTGTCATAGAATTTAAAATAGCAACTAAACTGAAAAATGAAAAAAAAAAATGACAAGAAGACGAGCAATAAACATACAGCATGAGTGCTACAACTTAATTCCAACAGCTATTTTTGCCACATATTTTGATTTTTTGAGACCAACATTATATAAGGCCTAAAAGTGCAAGTAATAAAATAAACAAAAGGTTGCAAAATAAAGAAAACAGAGGAAGCAAAGAGTAGGAATTATGCATCTTCAGAACAATACTAGTGCTACAAGTTATATGAAAAAAATGCAAACTAACGTAATCTTAAGATACCAATCTGTTCCATCCAAGATGTGAGAAGGAAAGGAAAAAAACAGATCATATCCCTGTTTATTCAAGAATTGATCAATAGTTTAAGTTGCTGGCTCAGGCATTTGTTAACTTTGCCACCACCACAAATACATTCTACTGACTCACCACGGGTTAAAACTCCAGCTCACCAACCACATCAGTTCATCGATCATCATTTGCCATTAAGCGGGTTGGATTCCTCACCATCCATAAATGATCGAAAATGTGTGTTGGCAAAGTGAACTCATATATAGTGACAAAACCTAACATCGTTATTCAAATAGTTCAACCATATACTCAGTAGTCACAAATTATACATTAGCCTGTGCCTATGTGTCATAGCTTCCTATGTGTTGGTTAGCTCAATTAATTCCACCAAAGTAGCATAACCAACACATTTTCCATTTCACAAAGCTAAAAAGCTCCTTTGGTAGAATAACAGAGCTACTAAACATATGAGATACTAATCCAAAGCTTCTAAGAGGCAAAATCATGTAAGATAACAATTTACCTCGTGGAATATGGCAGATAAAAAGAAGGCTATCATAAGAGCAACACCCTGCAAGGAGACATTTGAATAAAAGATAAGATCCAGCACTCTGGCAAGAACAGTGTGAAAACAATAACAAAGCTTATCCAGTCATATAATGCAAATACCTCAAAGCAAAGGACCTAAAAGCGATTCCAGCTCAAATAAAGTATTTAAGGCATTTATCCTTTTTTTCACAAAGGATTACAATTGCAAAGAAGTCTGTTCAGTAAAATGTAAGCAATGCAATCCTCATTAAATGAAAAGGTCTATAAATATAATCTACTAAATCAAATTATTCTTTGACCTCCCCAGATATGGATTAGTATTCAACATATAATTTTGAGGAATGGCTCAGAAGGATTTTGAGAGATGTTTTTTTAAGTCTTCTGTCTTTCAAATGGTGTATTGTCAATTCAATTGACTTTTCACCTCTAACATACACATGATCAAACTCTTACATAGTGTTGAGTTGAGACATGTATGGATCAAAGTTTCTTGGTAGAGAAAACACCTTAAGAAGATGTTCATCTAGGAATAACTATATCAAAGGCCAATGAATATAACAGAAACCTTACCTTTGGTAAGCCATTCTGCAAGCAGGGAAAATATATATGACGAATCATCCATTTGTGGACAGGCTGGGAATGATCAATTTTCATCAATGACCAGAAAAATGATAGACTACATAAATCATTGTCATCAGTCAAAGATGTAAAATTCCAGAGGGAAATAAATAAGTAATGATAGTAAAAGATATAATACATTTGATTTTTGTCAAATATTAAAATTATGAGAATTAACAACCACAAATTCAAATGTACCAATGAGTTATCAGCCATAATTTTGTGGAAAATCATTTCTTTCATAAGCATTGCCCCAACCCCAATGAACCAGTATATACAAAGTATCTAATCATACAATTTGATTAATGGTTAAAACATACGAGAGTTAAAAAAAGTTGAATCTTAAACTAGTTAACCTAAATCAACAATAATCTTGAAGGACATGATGGATAAAAAATGAAGTATAATTTAATAAACTATAACCCAAGTGGACGAAGAAAAAGATGGGCATTTTATGGAATTCTGTCATATGACATTATCAAAAGATGGACATAAATCATTGTATATACACATTATGGAATTCTGTCATATGACATTATCAAAATATGCATTTTGAAGCTTAATGCAACTAATAATTGATGAGTTACTTGTTAGCGAGAGGTTTGGAAGGAAAAAACCATCTCATTGCCAAAGCCAATTTTCAAATTGTGACTTTTTGAAGTTAAACAAAAGGGACATATATGTTACACTGACCAAATAATAATCAAACAGATCTAAATATTATTGATATTGATGGATTTTCACATAGGATATCTTTGGTTTTGTTTCTTAGCTAAAAATCAGATTTTACAGTGGATTGTCAAATGAGGGGATTTAATCTCAGCTAAGTTCTGAAATAGTTAAATTTTGCACAATCCTCTAGCATACTTGTGATGAAATATTTGCATGCAGTTCTTCATTCTTCTACCAAAACTTTTTCAGTATATCTATAACATAAATGGAGAACTTCGACTGTACAGTTGAAACAAGTTGGCTGACAGTCTTTGGCAGTTAAAGTTGGCCATTAAAGTCCAACACTGTCATTTTAATATTAGCTAATCATATGGTCTAATTGTTTTGTCTATGGATAGAACTGTCTGAAGCATTAGGATTGTCTTAAACTCATCTAGCCATCTTCGAGCAGGTCCTTCAGAAGCACTACTGACATAGTAAGTTCTCATGCACAAGTAGGCTTGAAGCATCCAGAACCTAATTCACATTATTACTACTAACTAATGTAGAAAAGAATCTTATTACTTAATTGACATTGTTTAAGAAGCCAAATAATAGTATTCAAGTCATTGGTGGGGTACCATATTTCTTTGACACAATGATTTAAAAAGCGCTAGGCGCCAAGGTCCAAAAACGTCCGAGGCACTAGGCACTCGCCCAAGCGCTCGCCCGAGCGAAGTGAGGCGCTAAAATATAAAAATATATAATATAATTAATAAATATAATTATTTAAAATTTTAAATAAAAATATGCTATTAAATTAAGAAAATCTAAGATACAAAATCACAATGTCACATTAACAAAAAGTTTCAAAATTCAAAACAATAAAATTTTACATCAAAATAAAAATTAACATTAAAATCAAAATAATATATTATTAATCTATTAACAGTATTGAAAATTAATCATTTCAAAATTCAAATAAACTTAATATTAAGAGTATACTGTATACTGAGCCTGACGGAGAAATGGGGAAGCAGCGGCGAGCGGCGATAGCGGCGGCGGCAGCGGGAAAGGGAATGGGTGCGGGAGGCGCGAGCAGCGACAGCGACGAGTAGCGGCAGCGGGAGCAGCAGCGACAAGCAGCGAGATCGGGAGCGGCAACGACAGCGGGTTAGGGTTGGGTAAGGGTTATATCGGTTTAGTTGGTTCGATTGAACCAACTAACGACCGAACCAGGACCGAACCAGACCTAAAATCCGGGTTCAATCACTTGGTTTACCCAGGCGCTCGCCCGAAGCGCCCAGCGCCTGGGCTCGGGCAAGCGCCCAGGCGGCGCCTGTTTGAAGCGCACCGCCTGGGACATTAGCGAGGCGCTCGGGCCTCGCCTCGCCTCGCCCAAGCGCCTAGGCGAGCGCCCGAGCGCCTCTTTCAATCACTGCTTTGACATAAAAGCAAGATGAAGAAATGAAGACTTAAATGCATCTTTTAAAGCATGCGAATTGGCATGATTACAAAACCTACATCTACCATTTTTCTTCAGTTTACAGAGAAGGAAAAATTATACTAAAAGAAGAGAGTAATAGTCTCATAGCGAAACCAAAGAATATTGGTAATATAGAAAAAAAACTGCAGCTTCAAAAAAAGAAGCAACTAAATTGATTTTATTGTGAACAAAGCATTTATTTTCAATTTAGCTATCATGTAAGAAGGCACATGGAAAAAAAAAGTTGAGTCGAGGTTAAAGAGATATACCATGTTCCACATTCTCCAATACTAATGTAGTCCAGTAGTGCACAGACAAAAAATAAGATAGAGTGGAGAAAGTAAGTCCTCGCTTGTTTATAGTACAAGCTATAAAATCATCATGAAAGGAAACAAATTGACAGTAAGTCCACATGTCTAACTACCTCATCAATTGTTTTCGCATTCCACCAATCTTTGTAGAACTCACGATCACCAAAACGAAGGAGCTCAGCAAGAATATTTAACCTATATTCACACAGAAGGCACTCCATTTAATCCAAAAGAAATGAATCTATGCTTTTATTCCATGCTCAGAAGCTCAGACTCAGGAGAACTCTTCAAAAAATTTTAGTGTGTGAAAGAAATGAAATAATAAAAGGCAGCATGTACTGGTTCTCTTAAATGGATATGCACCTTGACTTACCATAAATGAAAAAAGCAATAGAACATGCAAAGCCAAACATACAAAGTTGGAATTGACAGCTTTAGAACTCTCTCTATAGCATACAGAAGGTTCCCTCTCAAAGGATGTTGAGAATTCTTGATGATAGGATTGATATACTGCAAAAAAGAATTTCCAGCAGATTATTTTTTAACAATTACCTCACTGTAGGACATAAAACAAGGAAACAACTGCTTACTTGCTCGATTATGAAGCCCATCAAACCTGTAAATATCACCAACTTAACAATTTGATGGATCACCCAACCCTTTCTAATGGATGTTGTACGAGGATAGTTTAGCTACATATAACATGGGTAATATGTCAGAGTGAGCTCTTAGGTGATCAACCTTGATGGTTAAACTAGAAAAAGTTAGAATAAATTATAAAAAAGTCCAATTAGAAAAACCATATAGTCAATTGCATAGCATTGTTATTCATGACTTTTACAAAATTAACAGTGATCTCTAACCATGACATGGCATACATTTTGATGGTAATAGAGGCCGGCCATAATAAGGTATGATATGTATCATACAAAACTTGTGCATTTACAAGTTTTCCAGTTGTACATTTGTTATGTATGGATTATAATGTCTCCAACACATGTTGAATCATTACTGAGACGAGTATACAAGCAAAAGAGTAGGCCTTAGAAGATAAAAAAATTAAAATCGGCAAGACCAGCCAATAACAACATGTAACATCACTTGGTATGGTAAGGTAATCGTATCATACTAGTATAAACAAGGACCAGCATCATTACCAGACCTAGATTTGATATGTTGATTTCACATAAGACCAAACTAAACCGAAGGGATTCTAATTAGTTTCTGAAAAATAATCAGTAAGCAAACTTTTATGTCCTTTAGTGGGGCGAAAAGCAGTTGTTATTGGTCCAATAGTGTGTTATAAGCATCTATTTAAGATTTTATTGTAGGAATATACATCAAATTTCTGCATACTGATATTTCTAGTAACCAGTATTAAGCTCAATTCAAGCAGGTGAGAGCTCGGGTAAAATTTTCCATTGCTTCATTTTTTCCGTAGTTTTCAACTTATATATCCATCATTTTGTGTTGCTATGAATAATATGCTGTTTCCAGAATGATAATACACACACACACACACACATGATATGTGATGTTAATGCATTGCATATCATATGTAACTTACCAATCATTTCACACATGAAAAACCCTGTATATGTGTCTCTAAAATTCATGATTCAAAAATTGTTTTATAATTTCTACGTGTCATCTATACTTCTTATTTTCAGATAAATAAAAAAATATTCTTCTCTCTTGTTATTTATATCTATGTTCTTCTCAGAAGAATAGGGATCTTTAGAGAACTAGATTTGCTGACTGCTGCAAATTTTTAGTGTTTGATGATTTGGGACCCTTCTCATGTTTTTAGTGAAGGACCAAGATGAATGATGAAATTGATACACATAGAGCAGATATTTGCCAATCAGAAGCAGGCGAATAACTAAATAAATTACCTTAGCATGAACAGAGAATACCCATGCATGAATATCGTGTAAATCTTGGGAGCAAAAATGAATGTTAGCAGTACCTGATAACAAAGTGTGGGAGCCACCATAAAGTATACTAAACTTTTGAAGCTGACCCATTTTAAATCATCGAGTTCTGGAAAATGGGAATGTATATCATCCTGATGATGCGTCAAACAGATTAGAAATTATTATAGTGTAAAATAATGTTGAATGCCACATTGATTAATAGAAACTTCACTTTGGTTTGAAGAAACAGAAAAATCTAACCAAATGTAACAACAAGAAGTGAGATCCGCATCTTCATTAGTCACATATGGTATGGACCAATTTTTTTGGTTCGATCAAGTACCAGTGTCGAAACATATACCTTAATATTAATACAATATATTTTAATTTTGTTTTTGTGACTTTATTCTATGATAGTGTGCAGTGCAGGTTGGTATATCGGGAATATATGTAGCAATCAGTCCAATAGATTACAAAAACTGATATCTGACAGAGACTTAAATCCATGATCATGGTTCGCCTTTTGGGTCTGCTCCTTTGGAATGATAGTAATTATTTTTACACTTTGGGAGTTGTATAACCTTCATCAATCAATCCAACAATAGACACTGACAGGGATCAACTTATCAACTTCATTATATAGATCAATATATGCATACACCTATGTACTATAAAGCAGGGAATATGATTTTGCTCAGAGCCTCAGACACGTATGTACCGGCTGGTATTTATCTGTCCTATCATAAAGCAATATAAGGACCACCCTTTCAGGCAGTTCAGGTGTGGTACAAGTCTTACAGCCCTGCTGCACCCTTCTCTCTCCTTCATGGTCCTCATCTTCCTCCTATTATGCCTCATCTTCTTCTCCTTCTCTTCCCCTCTGGTACTGTGACATATACCAGCATATCATGTGCCGATACACTGGTGCATAGTGGACCCATACTGATTCAGCTAGTGATGGGTATGGATCCAATAACCGAAATTGCAGCCCTTGTTATATATATTCATCCATGAAGAGATAGAGAAGATAGAAATGCATTCCCTCTCTTTGAACAAACAAATTAACAGGAATTTTCATGAATTATGGCATGAACATAATGAGTACAAGTGTGCTACTGAGTCACTGACAGTTGAAAAGTATCATTCTTTAAAATTCAGGTCACAATTCTCCAAACCACAGATATATAAAATTAGCACCATTTGCATTACTCTATATCAACTTGTATGTCAGCAGGTTGCTCTGACACCCTACTCTCTCAATCACCTTGTTGTATGAAATATGAATAACCCTCACTAAATGCCTCCAAAGATCCTCATGATTTAGATTTATGTTAATAATATTGCATAACAACTACAATGGCTCTGTTTATAGAGTTGAACTAGAAAATATGATATATATTGCATTTGCTTGAGGCCTAAGACTTGTATGCCTACAGTGCAAGATACACCTGCATGTAAAAACATTGGTGGTTGTTGCATCTATAAAAGAATGACAGATTAGGCATTTTCTTATCTATGAACCAAATTAATCACAAATTCAAGAATTTGGTACATTACAATGCTTTCATAGGATATATAGCAACTGTGAATCATAGTCAAATGTCTTTGGTTTAGCATCTAGATGAAGACAAATAATTTTGATTCTCAAAATCTATGGCACTCATGTTTTGCATACGACTCTAACTTCTTGATGATATCACCATTTTTCCTTCAATAAAATGCATAAGCATCTCATTGTCCTCAATAACAGGTTATTGACCTTCCACATGATCTATAAAGGAGTCCTGTAATAGAGTTTCTGGCCATTATTGTCATGAATGAACCTTTTCCATAAATAAAGCATAATTAGACAAGAAGCCTTTTTCATTCCTTGGCATATAACAAACTGCTTCTTGGCCAACATGCATCTCGTGCTTTAAAGTTTCAACATGTACCAAGCTGTTTCAAAAGCTGATTGTTTAAGCCATTCATTTATCTTTTTCATTAAAAGATCCATTCTTGTAACCAATCATCAGTTCCACCAACTAACCAAGAAGAAAATTACAACCTAAGCACCAAAGCTATCTATGATGAGTACCTTATGAATAGATTTGGAGAGTACTCTTCTATCATAGTTCGTATGTGCATATGATACAAGCTTGGACCAAACTATGATTGCAAAGAACATCAATGTGAAGCCAGACAAAACAGCAGAGTCAAACCTGAAATGGTTCCAATTAAGAAATCAGTAAAATACTACAAATGAAATTACTTATAGTAAAATAAAGGTTTCTGGTAAATTATTGCATGGACAATTTAAAATCTGTTTTTATTCTCTTTATTGAGATTGCATCACAGCCTTCAGAAACTAATAAAGAATCATTTAAAGTGTCCAAGGTCAAACTAATTCTGATCATGGTTCTATAATTATAAGATAGTTTTGGTAAGTATCATGAAGATTTTGAAACACTAGAGACATACAAGAAATTTCAGAAGAGTAAAAATTCATTCTAGTGTACAGCATGTACAGTTCTGGGTCCACTATGAAATAAGTGTTATGTTCTGTATGTGCAATGATAAATTCCTAAACTGCTTGTTGATTTATATTTATATCATACTTATAATCATGCATTGTTTTTCACAGGTATTATTTTCCTTTATATGTTTGTGGATGGCTTAACAAATCTGTTTACATGTAGGAATAATTGCACAAGGCTTTTTTTTTTCTGATAACAAAACCTAAAAATTTAATCAACATACTACAAGAACAGGGACAAATCACTTTAATAGTCTTCTATTCATATTTTTCCCTCTTTTGGTTTATCCATTGGTATTTTGATTGGTGATGCAGGTAATCTATATTCTACATACACCCAGTCACAAATTTCTGATTGAAAACAATATGGGGATGTCTGGAGAAGATCAAGGATATTATCATCAACCAGGACAACACATTCTACAGAGAGAGGCCAAAGGAGAATGAATTTAGTGGGAAAAGAATGCTGAATGAACCTTGCCAAGGAACATATTTGCAGTATCTATCTCAATGTGATAGGCCAGCACTATCTATCTTTTAACTGAAACATTAGTCTTGTCCCAACCTTTGTATTAAAGCAGCCTGAGCTTATAATAACTGCGATTCTGCAGACCAGCCTCAGGTTAAAGCCTAATTTCTCTAAGAACTTCCTCTGTATGCTCAGCTTCAAAGAATTAAAGTTTGGCTGCACTGGCCAGTATGGACTGATATTTACCAGTCTGAAGACTGACCCGTACGTATGGAGCAATTTTCACCCAGTTCGACCTGAAACCAAGCTTTTTGCCTGATAAGATCACTGTCCCAACCAGGCTTATTGGGTGGTAAGCAGATAAGCATCAGCCTATGCCAGGCAATAAACCTACTGTCTGATACTGCTATCTTTTTTAATTATGATAGTACCATCAGGAAGTTCTTGGAGAAATGTTCTAGGCTCTTATGGCCCAGGTGAAAAAAGATGCACTATCTCAGGTATTATATGTCCAATACTGCTGTCTTTCTTTCTACTTTTTTTCCTTCTTCTTCTGTAACCTTTGCCTCTTTCTATTATGCTCTCTCTTCTTCCTCATCTCCACCCCATTTCCCTGTCACCTCATCTTCTCTCTGTCTCTCTCTCTGTGGTCTATGTATTATCGGCCGGTACTAATCCATAATGAGCATCAGTGCACCACCCTATACTGGTCCAATCTGCTGGCCGATATGGTACTGAGATTTTAATCCATGGTCTGCTTAACCCAAATCAGATTCATGAGCTGATAAGGGGCATTTACTCATTGCCCAATCTACACCCAACTTTCTGGGCAAAATCACAAGTCACCCTGACCTGACATGCTACAGTTTATCAATCAACATGTAGTAGTCTAAAGACTCTAAACAGTCATCTCATTTAGGATCCAATCATAGACACAAGTCAGGTAGTTAAATGGAGTCTAAGTAGCTCGCTTATAAGGTTGATGTCCAAATGTAGCTGGCAATGGATCAATTTTCTTGTGCTTAGGATCAAATATTTCCATAGCATGTATCATGCCCAAACAAATTCCCTTTTGGTACCCTACCATATCTACTGTTGGTATGCTCAGTGCAATATTAAACCAATTTAAAAGATATTTTATTGAGTTGTTATGTATTTTTTATTTTTTATTTTTGAAAAATAATGTGTCATCTATGATACATATGATAATTATACATATCATCTAGGACCATGATAATGAATAATGAGCATAATCAACAAAGGGAAAAATGTGATACCATAATACATGAAACCAAAGAATCAAGTCTCAGTCCATTACTGATTTTGGTAACCCACCAGATCGGTACACAATACTGGTATAACAACCCACATCATCGTATATCATTGAAAAAAACAATAAAATAATAAAAATGAATAATATTATATGTTGGTATTGAGTTATATTTTTTATACTAATACTCAATCAAACTAGTAAACACCAGCCAGTACGATCAAGATTTGAAACTTCGGTGAAACAGATACATTACGATATATCATCTCTCTTTGAAAAATACATGTTAGCCCAATATGTAAACACATTGTATCAAGTTTCGAAAAGCCAAACAATGCCACTGAATAAACCTAAAATCATATTGGATATCAAGTGGTATAGAGAATCCAAGACAATACTGTCATTAATATTGAACTTATAACTTGGTCTATTACATTATTGACATTGTTCTCATGTCATAGTCTGGCTTAGACTCTTAGGTTTAATAAACTGAGCAGACTATCAAAAACATGGACAAAGCCAGCATTCCTAATTAAAAATGAGCTGTCTAAAATTGGATGACTAAAAATATATATATACTTATAGTGGATCTGTATGGACATGTAGCAGAACGAACCATACTATCCTACATCGGTCGGTATAACATGGTCCAGTTTGACTTGGGTTATACCACCAATGTGGGTCAGTCTGCATCTTAATAGTTCATCAAATCATTATTTATAAATTGTACCAAAGTAGTATATACTATTACAATACTTCATCATCAAGTTATTCTGGCATTTAAGGAGTCAGATGAGCCTAAATTAACAACATCTATTGGCAAACACCTCAAATGCAACTAAAAAGTTTCACCATGTCTTTAGTTGTCATTCTCAAAGCTTGTACAGTCTGCCCATCATTTAACTAAAGCACAGTATGCAACCACTTAAAAGTTACATGGGGAAATTGCAATTGACTCTGATGTCAATTTCCATAAGAGTTGTCTTTGATTGTTACTAAAAAATAATTAAAGAAATCATAACAGATGTATGTTAATGCATCTTCAGATGAAGATGCAAAGGTACATTCTTCAGATGAAGATTACATACAATGACAAGATCACCAAAATTATAGTCTAATTATGCAATTAGAAAAGAGAAAATTTTGCACCATGAAAAAAACTAAAAATATGTACATTTGTATATCCTTTCAAAAGAAAAGATAAACAAATTTCTTTATATTATTTAACTTTTTTATCTACATACTCATCTGCAAATTACATAGGAAACAATTTTGTTCTTGAAGGCAGCAGAAGAATTATTATCCACTTTGAACTTGCATAAAATTGGAAAGGAAATACAGAAAAGCAGTTCAAAAGAGACTGTGCCTTCAGCTTGCTGATTTACATAGAACCAGCATTCTTTCAAATGTATATACAAGGAAACACCTAGGAAGTACACATAAATAGCGGAATGCACACAGTAAACAGGTGTTTTGGGCCTTTAGTATATAGGGTTCAGCAGACATTTCTTGGTTTATATTTCTAAACCTTAATTTGAAAGTCAACATAGAATAAAGTCTTATAAAAGTTTTACATTGTTGTTTATGGTTATTCTTGGATCAGTCAAATCCAATCCATGTTATTATTTATCAAAGAGAATATCAATGAAAAATATTTTTAAAGATGATCTAAGCCTAACCAAACTGTATGCACAAAACTGAGGAAGAGAGAAGGATTTACCTGATGATTACATAAACTGGATACAAGATTGAAGCCATTGTAACTACCACATGAAGACAGATAACAAGCTGAAAATAATGGAATGATATAAATGAGTATTGGAAAGACTGAAAGACATCTACAGAAGAATTGAAGGGCTTTTGCAGAATAAGCTAATGACTAAAAGACGATTTACTCTCAAGTTAAGCATAAATAGAACATAAGTGCACCATAGTTTTTGAGGGACTAGCAACACAAAACCAGGCATCACCTCCATGGATATCATTTATTAATTTCTCTTGTTCTCTTTATAACTGACACTATCTTCATCAGCTTGAATTTAACATTTAGCATCAACAATCACATAAAATTAAAGGGCTAAGCACAGCTTGAAGGCCCGAGAGGTAACACAGATATTTTTAAATTGTTCCACAATTATATAAATTCAGCATTAGCATGCATGTCGCCTTCCATACAGCAAGCACATAATTTGTCAGAATATCATTCTGTATGAGCATATACCCAAAAATCCCACAGATCCAAATTATCTTGACGAACGCACAGGGTATTTACAAAAGTTAGAGATATATCAGGAACTATACTTACTGGTTCAGAAATGAACTTGTGCTGAGCCATCTTTTCGGTCGTAAAAGCACCAAGAGGAAAAACAGGTAAAGTGACACTGAAAGTTTCAGATGTTAGGATGTGTTGCTAGACATCATGCATTTTGGCTATTCAGAAACATTACCAACATATCAGAAGTGGCCAATCTCTCAATGATTTTGAACTGAACCAAAACCCAGCTCTTATCAGTAGACCATACTGGAAAAATAAAAGAAAAAGAAAAACACATGATATCATCTGAGGAATCATATCTTTGTAGAAGTGTATATGCACAAAAAAATATAGCATAGAGAGGACCAATAAAACATTGCTTGTATTAGGAGAAGGAACAAGGAAAACCTTCATCAAGTTTTCAATGATGAGCCGTCCATTAACTGCAATTAGCACTACGATACAGAGGTTCAAAAGACCCGCATGGCTCTGTCAAAAAGCAGACTTCAGGTGGTAGGAAACAGCGTAAGTATGAAGTGAGAAAAAAAAGCATAAGCACACGAAGGTTGTTTGAAAGGAGTCATAATTGCCATCGGTAGGACCGGAATTGCACATATTGGTCAACGCCATCAGAAAGGACACGAAATGGTATTGATGTTTTCCACCTGAATAACGTTTTCGCCATGATGCAACATCAACACTAAATAGGAATTCACTAAAATATAAGGTTAATGACATGAAAGGGAAGGGGGAAAAGAATAAAATTTTCGGCTTTATTATCACCAAGTTTTCAGCAAGGGTTTCATGGATGACTCCTCTGCTTCCTTACACCAAGATTAGCGACGAATCAAAGGATCCTCAGAGAAAAAACCCAAGAAAAGATCGGGTCGATAGCACGATTCACCTGCTTAAAGACCGCGTCCGAGCTCAAGGGGCTCTCCCTCACCCTCCGATGCACCGGCGCCGAAGCCCGGCGCGAGAAGTCGGCCCAGACACTGCCTCCCGCACCCTGGTCCTCGCCCCGCCGGACGCCTCCCCGCCCGTCGTCCCCTTCGGCCGCGACAGGCGGGCAGCGGCGGAGCGGCGAGTGTGGCTCCGGCGATCGCGCCAGGGCCTCTCCGCCACGCGAGCTCGCCATGACAGTGCAAAGCGTAGCAAGACACTGGCATTCACGTCTCTCCCTTCCGACGGGTATTATTAGGTCTATAAGTACTGGTAATCAACTACCTGTTTATTGCACGTAACGCTGTAAACGACTCTCTGCCCGTTTAGATCTGATTAAATATAATAAATAAATAATATATATATATGAAATATATATATATATATATATATATATATAAAAGAAAATTGAGAGATAATAGAGACGTGCATAAAATAGTTTATTGCAGAATAAAACTAAAAGAATCTTTTATGCATAAAATAGTTCTCTCTTATGACGGAATAAAGCCAAGAGAATCTTTCATGATTGTGATTGACCAATTATACAAATATATATATATATATATATATATATATATATTATAGATGGTAAGTAATTAATATATTGATAACATCGTTTAGACCAACATTAATTGAGGAATATGGGAATCAAGGGTTCATAAGTCCGGAAATTGTTCATAAGTTTGTCAGATCTCCTTTTATCCTTAGAGGTATCTTTTGAAGTTTACATACTTTGAAAGGATAAAATTGTATGGATACTCCCATCCGTACGGGTTAAATGGTCCGTTATCATTTACAAAGTGGGATCATAATTCAAAGTCCACTATGGTGAACAGCTGTGATCAGCTCAAGTGATTAGTTAACCAATCTTTTCTAAGCTATCATTTACTGACAAAGTAAGATATTTTGCATTCCTTTTTATCTAAGCAAGAAAACACAACTTCTATTGCTGAGGATGTGTAGTGAGGCTGAAGGGGGACTAATTGGAGAGACCATTTGATTGCATGAAAAGAACAAAGATGTGTCCGTCGATGATGGTTTTTGTTTGGCTTTTCTTTTCTCCCAAAGAGGAAGATGATGAAGATGGAAGGAATGCCTGTGGCTGCAACAACACTTTCATAAAGGGACGAAGAAGAAAAGGAGGATAGATTCTTCAGGATGTCAGAATTGATGGCATCGGTTCATCAAAGCCATGGAATAAAGCTTCCACTCGCGAAGTTTCAGAAACAGTGGAGTTGTCCTTTCCTCGCCTTGGAAAAGGAAGGCGTGGAAGGAGAGGAGAGGGTTCGAGTTGTTTAATGGTGGGGAGCAGTGGGAGAGGAGAGGGTTCGGTGTTTTGGGCAGGAAGCCTCACCGAGTAGAGCAATCCTCGGTGACCGCCGTCACATGATAGGTTACTTATATATTATTCTTAATAATTAATTATTTATAGTATTTTAATTTTTATATTTTAAAAAATAATATTAAGATATTTATATTTATAAAAATAAAAAAAATTATTTTATTTTTCTTCGTTCCATCGATTCAGTTGATGAAAATATATCACACGTGCTATTATTTTTACTGATATTAATTTCTATTTCAACAATCAAGAAACTAATAATTCTAAAATAGTCGATAGTCGGATGAGAAGGAGGTATGATCATAAGAGATCCTTTATCCTTTCTACCAAGTGATTTATTTTGTAATAAAATTTTAAAAATATAGAGAAAAAAAAAGAAATAATTGAATAGTATTTAAATACTGTTTCTAACAAAAAATAATTTAATTTTTTTCAACAAAAAATTGCAGTGGATACGTTAGTGAAGGAGGCTCGCAGGGCTATTTTATCGCTCGTCTGCACGAAACCTGGACAAAGGAGGTTGAAGCAGCCTGTCGTCGTCCTCCCAGAGTCGGCCTGCTAGGTCAAACAGGTTTCAGGCATGCGAGGATCGACTGCAGCGCGGAAAACAAGGTGGAGGAAGACGATTTACCGCCCAGTACGCAAAGATCCTTGACGTCCTATTATTAGAAACACTAGGGTTTACCTATGAGCAGACAAACCGAAAAGAGAAAGATCAGAATAGGGTAAGACTTGGGGAATTCCATAAGCAGATCGACAAAAAGGATCACCATCCATCCAGCTTCGATGTTATTGGAACGGTCGGTCGGCCGGTTCCTGAGCCAGATTTTTGCACTGGAGAACTCGGAATCTTGCTGCACCGACAGATTCCAGAGGTTGATGACAGCTTTGGCTCCGAGAATGTCGTCGCCAGTAGCAAGAAGACCACCATACTGAGCTCAGCAAACACTTCTTCCATAGTTTTGGATGGAAGGAGTGTTCAACAAGTGATGCCTTTGGACACGGACGACAGCATGTGAGTTTTCAGCTCCATAACCTAATGGTCCACTGTTGTTCAAACGAACCACCTGTCTCTTAACTCCAATCCATGGCTTCCTACCGTAGTTTTGGATCGAAGGAGCATTCAACAAGTGATGGCTTTGGACACGTACGATGGGTATGGTTCCACAGGGGAAGTTGACTCTTCTACCACACTAGAGTGAGTAAGCCATTTGTTGGGTTGGAAGAAGCCCCATCTCTTTCTTCTGAATGCTCATCATCGGGTCTCATCTTCAACACAGCTTTTCCTTGGATCATAATCAGATGTTTATGATCCAAGGAAAAGTTATGTTCTGTGAAAAAAAAGGGAATTATAAGATGTTTATGTATTTTCATTATAAGTCGCATGCTTTGTGAAACAAATCTATTATCTTCCTAACAAAAGTTTCAATACATTTCTGAAAATTATAATTAAAAAAGCCAAGAACTCAAACCTTAATGATATGACCTTTGGGTAGTGGATGATCCAAAGGTGGCTTCATGTAAATATCAACACAATCTATTATGTCACCATCTTCACTCTGCAGATTTGGACCAACAGACAAATTAGTAATGTTAATTAATAGGTATATTTCTTATACAGTCTAAGCCTACATTTACAAAATATATTTTAGATCTTTGGAGCAAAGATTTTTCCTTCATTTATTCTCACAAAAACCCAAACATATACAAAGATCAACAAAAAACAAAGATGAAAACATAAACACCAGTAAAAATCTACAAAGAAGACCCATAAATTAGTACAAATGGAAGTCAAAGCCAACCTTAATGCTCTTCACTGCAGGCTTATTGAGAAGTTTTAACTTCTCAATTAACAATTCATCTTCTGCAAAACAAACAAGAAGGAAATAATAAGAGGTGGAGAATATTAAATCTCAGTGGACTCTACGCCTGGAAGTCCATAAGACAGATCTATAACATGACAGGTGAGATTTTGGATTGTGAAATAGATTCTTCCCTAATAAGAATGCCAATTAAACTATGGGAGAGCTGATTCTCATTTTTATAAATGATCAATTATTAAAAATAAAAAATAAATTATGAAGATGAGTTTGGAACCAAGAATATTATAATAAATTGTCAAAATCCTTACCCGCTAAGCTAGCATGCAACTTCAACTGTTTTCAATGGTGAATAAAAAAAAATGATAAAACTTTTTTTTGGTAGATAATAGGAAATAGAGAAGCTTTTGTGATTTGAAAATAAGGCATGTATATAAAGTGTATAAGTGAGAATAAATGAAGAATTGATTAGATTTGGCATTCATATATTATGCATTGAAGATTTAGTGTTCTTGGTCACATTAGATTCTAAGTGTGATTCTTTCCATAGTCATGTCTATCATCAGATAGATGATAGATTTCAATAAATGGACCATAATAAAGAATCCATAGTCCATCAAATGACAAAGCCTTCGGTTTGAGCCAGTTCGATTCCCATGTATCGCATCAGTGAAAGTATAGTATAGGGTTATTAGGGGTAATAAATATATTAGAAAACAAACAGTGGTCAAATAGAAAGTTGATTAGTGATAAGAGATCTGTAGGAATTGCAAGATGGAAACTATGTGATTCAATCAATATGTTTTTAGGTTTTTATAGCTGATTGAGCTGCCTCAGATTTCAGATGTCAGAGTTTGGGTTCATATGGATTAGAGAATAATGAAGTAAACAACAACTATGTTGTTTTCAAGTTGTAAATGCATGACAATCTGAGTGAATATATATATGTGAATGTATCAGGATTTATGAGAGAGGACCAGGAAGTATACATAAATTGGAAATGCAAAAGAACACTTTCACTCAGAGAAGGAAGCAGATGACTGTCTGTAATTGGAAAATGAAAAGAAGATAAAAGATACAGTAGACAAGTTTCTTAGATGAAACTGATCAAAGGCCTTCTCATACTATTATTCTACTTTCCACTAAGAACTGGGAATTGTCCAGGATCCTCGATAAAAGGAACTGAAATAGATCTTACCACAAGGTACTGGGAATTTTCCAGGATCCTCGATAGAAGGAACTGAAACAGATCTAAGCACCCTGCGACCCAAATCACCACAGAATGATCCATGGTCACCTAGGCCTCCATAATGCTTATAGCATATAGTGTGGGAATAGAATATCATCATAATAGATCAGGATACTGTTTGATTCATATATTGTCAGGAAAACAAAATACCTTCTTGACCAGTCCCTGAGCATCACCAGTATCTTTCTTGTCTTCCCATAACCTCTTCAGAACCCTGTTAAGACCATCATCAAATATAAAACAAATAACTAAGAATCTACATACACGGAGTCTAAAGTGGCAATGTAACCAAGCTAAACAATTTAATTAAAACATCATTATTTACTTTCCTGATAGACAGCAGTTGCATTGACTCGAAATCCTAGTCAAATTTGACTTTCCTCACTTCAGAATTCATGGCAAGTAGCACTTTTAGTTTTCCCTCCTTTAATTTCTTGTGCTCTTCCGGAGTCATTTCTTACACCAACCAGTGTAACAAGTCAATCAGATGCATCCATGTCATCAAACAACAAAAAGGCAGGCCTTTTTTCCAAACAGAAAAAGAAACCCAACATGTAAAAGAATCTGAAGAGGAATTTCAACAGGCAAAAAAGATACATTATGTTTTTTGTGATTCCTTTTTGTTTAATCATACTTCCTCTCAGTGGTGGATTTTCACTTATATTCCTTTTTACATATAGATATCTAAATTGATAAAGGAATAATCTCACTCTAGTGAAGCAGCATATATAAGTAGATTCCACTCTATATCCGAACTGAAAGCTTGGATTAAAACTGAGTCATTTATGATATGGAAATACCAGTAAGGTCCTTCTATAGTAGAGCAAATGATCAACTGAAAGCCACTCACCTCAATGTCTGGCAAACCTTCAATTGCAACTATAGACCACATGCGGAAAAAAATAACCATAATCTTGAGCATGAAAGTGATCAATTAGAATCTTAAATGGCTCCATGAGTCTGGTTTCTGTTTAGACTCAGTGGTTCTTTCATTCAGATTAACCTTCTCCATAGAGAATGGTTAGAGGTTGAGGTTCCATGAAGTTTAATTTGCTAACAGATCAGTAGCATACATAGTCAACTAAGAGACAAATTTGGGAAATTCTTCTGATGTGTTTATTCAATTGCCCAGTTATAGGAATATTAATTTTAGTGCTATTCTTTGTTTACAAGAGTCTAATTAACTGAAATGTGAACTTATTTTTCATGAAAACAACAAATTTCTATGGTACCTACTTATCTCTCTTTCTCTCTGTGTCAAACAATTAAGCAATATTTCAACATATTTTGATTAAATTCTCTTGTTTGAGAATATCTGAGCCCACCTTACTAGCAAAATATCTGAGTAGAAGTGTTTCATCATAAATAAAAAGGACAAATAGATAATTCATAATCAAATGCATGTCAGAAGCATGGCCAACAGTTCCAATGTATCTCATCACAAATCATATAACAATACTTGGATATCTGAAGCAGATATGTACAAGAGTCCATGCAAGTAAGAACCCACAGAAACAGCACCCTCCAGAAAAAATTGCCAGAACACCTATTGCGCAACTGTCTCTTGAGCAGGTTTAAAGAGTATAAGAATACCATGGCTAGAAACTTCTAGCTACTATATAAAAAGCACATATCTATTACCTCATAACCAAATGTTTATTACATGTATGGCAGCTTTCTGAATCACACATGACCAGGAAGACATGCCGAAACCTTGATGCTGCAACAAGCATACATTTTGACCGGGTGAAATGGAGCACTTGCATATGCTATCGGTTTTACACCATGCAAGACCCTTTGGATCGGCCATGGGCATAAAAAAGAGCAAATTTAGATATCTTAATCCCCAAAAGACATCACATATGAAGGCTTACTGTGCTTTTGGTTTGACTAACTACGTGGACTTAATTAACAGTAAGTCACTGAATCCTGTTCTCCGACAAAGAAATAGGCAAGAAGTCTGAGTATGATATATTTCCAAGGCCCTTCATGCAAACAACATTTTGTTGCTTAAAGAAATTTTCAAAGAAAGGGCTGTAAGTAAACTTTAGTATATGCCTGCTACGGAACTGAAATGGCACATTACGAGCTTTAAAGCAAGCCACCTAGTTCTCTCAAAGGCATAAATGAATATAGAGATATTTATCCATTTTTATGAAATGTGATGCACTTGAAAGAGTTAAAAGAGGCAATAGGTAATGCCCATCCACCCTCAGGAGCAAGAAGTTAAGTGCTGGAGTATGGTGCTTTCAACTTGTTCCTCGTAGTTCTACTTCTACACCATGCAAGGCCCTTTGGATCAGCCACAGGCATAAAAGGAGCAAAGCTGGATATCTTAATGTGCCAAAAGGCATCACATATGAAAACTAATTGCATTTTTGGTTTTACTAACTAAGTGGAATTCGTTAGCCGCAAGTCACTGAATCCTATTCTCCGACAAAGAAATAGACAAGAAAGCCGAACGCAATAGATTTCCAAGGCCCTTATTGCAAGCAACATGTTGCTCAAAGAAATTTTCAAAGAAAGGGCTGTAAGAATACTTTAGTATATGCCTGCAACGGAACCAAAGTGGCACATTAAGAGCTTAAAAGCAAGCCACCAAGTTCTCTCAAAGGCAAAATTGAATATAGAGAAGATTTACCCATTTCGATGTAATGTAAAAAAAGGCAATAGATTACGACCATCACCTCAGGAGTAAGAAGTTTGGTGCTGGAATAAGGTGCTTTGAACTTGTTCAAGAATTGTCATTCTTAAAAACTTCTAGCTACCACACAACAATCATATAACATTGTCATTCTTAAAAGCTTCCAACTACCACACAACAACCATATATTACCTCATGACCAAATGTTTATTACATGTATGGCAGCTTTCTGAATCATACAT
This sequence comes from Musa acuminata AAA Group, assembly GCF_036884655.1. Classification (NCBI taxonomy): domain Eukaryota; kingdom Viridiplantae; phylum Streptophyta; class Magnoliopsida; order Zingiberales; family Musaceae; genus Musa; species Musa acuminata. Next base: position 47,819,980 of record NC_088335.1, read on the forward strand.
GACCTGGAAGACATGCCAAAACCTTGATGCTGCCACAAGCATACATTTTGGCCGGGTGAAATGGAGCACTTGCATATGCTCTTGGTTTTACACCATGCAAGACCCTTTGGATCGGCCATAAGCATAAATAAGAGCACATTAGATATATTAATGCATAAAAAGGCCTCATATTTGCAGACAAATTGTACTTTTGGTTTGTCCACCCAAATTCTATTTCCCAACAAAGAAATATGAAAAAAATCTGAAAGCATAAGATTTCCAAGGCCCTTCTTGCAAGCAACGTTTGTTGCTTAAAGAAATTTTCAAAGAAAGGGCCGTAAGTATACTTTAATATATGCCTGCAACGGAACCAAAGTGGTACATTAAGAGCTTTATCGCAAGCCACCTAGTTCTCTCAAAGGCAAAAATGATATAGAGAATGTTTGCCCAATTTAATGTAACATGATGCAATTGAAAGAGTTCAAAAAAAAAAAGGCAATAAGTCTTCAGCTTGTTCTGAAGATGGTGAAATAACGTGTATCTAATTTGTTCTGCAAGATCCTTCCCATGTCATTTAGATTGTCGAACCACCGCAATCATCATGGACAAAAAAAAAGACTTCATTGTGACTTAACTTCAAGAATCATCCAACCAAATTGCCCATTGTCTCTTTCTTCTATAAGAAAGACCAAGTAATTACACCTTAAAGTATATATGATATACCCATAGAGTCAAAGAGGACAGAATAGGGTGGTACCTTGACCTAAGGTGGTTCCTTTCCTTCGGTCTCGTTTGCTGAGGCCCCCTTGCGATTGTTGTTATTGCTCATCTTCCTTCTCGTCATTCTTTGCATCACCGCTCTCAAAATCAATATTCAAGACCGCTCCAGCACGAGAAGGTGGTGCGACAATGCTTCTGATACACACGAATAATTGTCTTGATTTAGACACAAATCTAGCTAGGAAACTTAATAAAGATCACATTTTTCAGTTGAAGACGGTTCTGATACTAAGTAATCTAACCGGAGAGAAAAGAACCTGGTCGCCGGCGGAGTGCCTGTAGGACCGGGTATCTTCTTGGCAGCGTCCCTCTGCTATTGAGCGGCTATGAAATGAGAAGGTTCGTCGTCGTTGTCTTCGTCGGCTGAGAGATCGAACGGGTCAGTAACTTGGATCATTCGATCGAGACGGAGGAATCATAGGGCAGAGATAAGAATCCTGCGGCGGCGGCGGCGACCGAACCCTACTTGGCTTTCTACTCACCGGAGTCGGTATATATAGCGAAATGACTACACGTTGTATCCCTACCAAATAGCATGTCGATTAGGGTATTGTATTTTAAGTCATCAAAATTTCCTACCTACATCCGACGGTCCTATCGAGATCATGCGAATCATGTTTGCGATGATCCTGACCGTTGATATATGAAACTAATAATGTGTAATAATAATAGTATAATTTATCAAATAAAAATAACAAAAAATAATCGAATAAATTCGATATTATTTTCTTATTTTTATTTGATGTTAATAAAATAATATCAAATAAAAATAATAAAATGATATCAAATTAATTAAATAAAACATGAATTAGATAGACATAATATAATATTTCAAATCATTTCATTTGTTGTGGTCATCCGAAAATTTGCATTCGCAAAAAGCATCTATATAGAAACAAACATTCAAATGAAGACAAATTAAATGTAAATCGAACATTTAGTGTTTATGGGCACTGAAACTCCTATTTACGATTACAAGTAATCAAACATTTTGATTGATTTGTTGGATTTACAAAAATCTTATTAATCTTATGCCATATTATCTGTCTTTCATGTTGAAATGAGAAGAGAGAGAGAGAGAGAGAGAGAGAAATGTTCTTCAGCACCAATCCGATACGACAAAAGTTGATTTAAGATCATACCAACAACCACATTTGTCTACAAATCTTATGCCATATTATCTGTCTTCCATGTTGAGATGAGAGAGAGAGAGAGAGAGAGAGAGATGTTCTTCAGCACCAATTCGATACCACAAAAGTCGACAGATTTGGATGTGTAGATCTGTGTTAGTAGAAGAATATCGATAGAATATTAGGTTTTGGAATCATGTGCTAATCGAGTCGATGCCTAAAAATACCTAATCGAATATATTTGAATGTGGGATCAACTTTTAACAAAGATAATTCATGATGATGAGAAAACAACAAAGAAAACATCGGATACTTTTTTGTGATAGTTATCACATTGAGATATATATTTTATTCATTTATTTATTTTTTTCAAGATTCTATTTTCAGTAGTCTTACTTTTGTTTAGCACGTCAAAGATTCAGGTCTTGCATCCAAGTTTGTTATTAGAACAAATAAAAGATTCCATAGGTAACCCTATGAAAGATTGTATCGAACACTTATGCGATAAAGACCCATCTGATTATGAAGTTAGTAAAGATTCAAAAGATTCGAAAATAGAAATATATAGTTTCTTAGATATGTCTAAGGATTTTTTTAAGGTGAGATTGAGATGATTACATAAAATTATCGATCATTATTTAATTATGAAAACATACATCAAATCGTTGAATATTATGATTATAAAATGATGATCGATGTTAGTGTTGATGTGAAAGATTCTCATCTAACATGTCGGGAAAGATGAGCATCCTTCTTGTTGGTACTAATTGAACGTCAAGTCCACAAGGTGATGTGTGATCGATTTTTCCATATGTCACTTTTTATTATCGAGGAGATTAAATTATTTTCAAAATTAAATTTGTCGAGAACGATTTAAGAGAATAATTGAAAATAAGAGATATATTAACTAATAACTTTTATTTATTATAATTACTTAATAATCTCTCAAAGCCTATAATTTTCCATTGATTTCATTCTCTTGAATTTTTAATATATTATATTTATTTTTATTTCTAAAAAATCAAATCAAATCAAAATTCTAACTTTAGTAAAAGGATTGGCTTCTGACTTTAGTAAAAAAATAGACTTATTATCTAAATTTAAATTTCAGTGACTCATTTATAATTTGAATGTGTCGGGAATCAAATAAGGATGTGTTAGAATCAAGCTAATCGAAGTTAACATACATCATATTTACCACTAACTCAATTCAAAAGTTTAATTTGTTAGATTATTTATTCACTTTAATTTGATTCTTAAGTTCTTACATATATCGATTAACCCGATATATATAGTCTAACTCTTTCAAATGAATATGAGCCGAATATCTTTTCTTTTTATCAATGTGTGTGAATATGAGCCGAATATCTTTTCTTTTTATCAATGTGTGTGAATATTATATTATGTTTTGATGATAATTTAAGGTATAGAACAAATGAAAGGGTCAATTAGAATTATACTTGGATTGGTCATATTTAGTGATACGAGAAGAAAAAGATTTTAATCGAGTTCGATTTTTTGTATTCTCTCTGATGCTCCACCATAAAAGAAAAAGAAATCTTTATTTTTCTATGATCTAATACGATACATCTTCTTCTTTTTATTCATGCATTAATACATAATCAATCCAAAATCAAAATGCCATTTCATGATCGATCCAACCGAAAGCTAATCTAACCCCAAACGTGCCACATTGTCACCACCATAATACATTATATATATATGTATATATATATATATGTATGTATATATATATATATGTATGTACATATATATATATATATGTATGTATATATATTTATATATATATGTATGTATATATATTTATATATGCCTAATTAAATAAAAGAACAAACAGTTTGTATTCGATGGGGTCGGGCATTATGTTAGTCTTCTAACACGATTTGCACCCTAATTAGCCCAACAGTTCAACACGTCACACAATCTTATCCCTTTCATCGATCTTGGATAGTCATTAATGGTACGTCAGTCTTTTCATTTCTCTTCTCTCTCTACGATGATGAAGATGACACTACGATGCACAGTCTAATATGGCGTTGTCATCTTGAATTGACTCCTCAGTGGAACTGAAAACACGTATGTCCACGCCCATCAACTCAAAAAAGAAAAGAGAGAAAAGCATGCAAACGACATAAAGGTGGCCACTCGCAGTTGGATGTGGCATCACACACCGAAGAACATTTGACGAGGGCTTGAATGCTCGAGACACGTTTAAAGCTTAAGTTAGCGAATCTTTTTCATTTTTAGGCTTTAAATTTCACCCATAATTTTTTTTTCTGATGTCATGTGATGGGTCACTTATCTGCAACCTTTGATTACCAAACTTATTTCATTTTAGCTTAATATTTTTGTTCTCATTTTATTCATCTAAATTATTTTTTTTTGGATATTTCATCGAAAAAAAATCTCTATTCTTGATTGTTTATCGGATTGTGACTGACGATTGTCGTACACCAACAATACTATCGTCAATGGATTATTCGTTACTTTTGTTTGCTTGTACATACGTTTGATATGTTTGATAATATATTTTGCTTTACTTTATTTTTATATGTTTTTGTTTGAAAAATATGAACTGTAACTGTTTGCATGGTTATAAAACAATCGCTCATCAAAATGAGTAAAAATATCTAAGAATGACCTAATTTTTATGTGTCATAACTTATTTTCTTTAAAATATGATACAAAACATTAGTCATCTCAGAATGGTGGCATAGGATTGGATGTGCATTGAGGTAATATTAAGTATTGATTAGATTCACAAGTTCACATATTAATTCTATAAAAACTTATCAAAGTATCGGACACCACTCACTTAAAGGAAAGGATATTAATAATTAAACATACGAGTATGCGTGACGCGCTCTATTTTTATTCATTTTTTAGTATCGTGCCCTAAGCTATTCTAAGAAAGTATATGACAATCTTTCTTTTACTTTAGATTTTTGGTCTCATCATTTTATTTAAGATTTTAATGGAAAAAGGAATATAGAATTTTGACATAATTTAAATATCGAGTAAATCATGATAATGAGAAAAAAATATGTCCCCAAATGTTACTAAATCCTCTCTATAACATGGTGATGATTAGGATTTACATATGACGAAAGAAAATAGCAGGAAGTTGTATCAATATTATTTGTGTAAATTTTAATAGAAAGACTATAGGATGATTTCCTTCAAAAAGTCTCTTTTTTTTTATTTTTTGTCAGAAAGTTTTCTTGTTTTCCATTTTTCTAGATGGTGCCTCTATTTGCTATAATTATGTAAATATCATTCCTTTCCGTTTTTTGTTCGTCGTCTCTATCACTTTCGTCTCATTGGTGTCGTCCACTCATCACCTCTATCACCTTTGCTTCCTATTTCCACTGTGAGGACTTATGCCTCTATGTGATGCCTTCCTGATCCATTACACATGTTGTCTTTATTTACTGGTTACATAATATCACTTTTGTCCCTTTCCTACCCTTCACACATTGTTCATCGCCACAAGGATTTTCTCATTCCAGTCACCTCTTCCTTTATGGGTCTTTTCTTGTCCGTTGTGCCCATCACATCCACGATTTTTTTTCTCTATGGGGTGAAAGTGATGGGCATGACATACTGGTGAGGGCCTACAAACACAGAGGTGATAGGTACGACATGGAGGCAACAAGCACAATGAGTAAAATATGGATAGAGGTGGCACAATGAGAGTAGGGGGAAGGGCATCACTGCGATAGGAGCATGATACGAAGATGACAAATGCATTACACATGCGTTATGTCTCATAACGGGAGTAGAAGGTGACGAGTGAACGATGTCCGTGAGGCAAAGGTGATGAACAAAGAAGACGAAGGGAAGGATATTTATGAAAATATAATAAATAAATATATTATTGGAGAATAAAATAAAAATAAATAATGCTTTCTAGAAAAAAAAATTATTTTTTCAAGAAACATCCAAGAATAGACTCTCAAAATGTGATAATCGTGGAACAAGTATTTTATTTTTATACAATTCATGTACCTTCTAAATATCAACTTGCATAGATTCAACATGTAGCTATGCACTTTCGCGTGGGAAGTACATCTCATCTCCGTCTCCTTTTAAGCTTTGTTTATTCATGGAGAACAAAAAAGGCAAAAAAAAGAAAGGGTGAATACAGGACAGAACACTGACTGACATGGGAAATCGTGGCGAGCACTGCGAGTTTTCTGGGAATGGGTGGACGGCCGTAAGCGTGCATGAACACAGTGTGGACTGGCAGATGCCGTTGATCCCGATCTGTTTGCAGGTGAAGTGAATGAAATGAAAGCCTCGGAACTCTCTCGCTCTTCTCTCGATCTGCCTGCTAGTGAAGTGAATGAAATGAAAGCCTCGGAACTCTCTCTCTCTCTCTTCTCTCTCCGTGTCGGCTTATGGGCACTTCCAACCTCACCACAGTTACCACAAGGAGGGTGTAAGAGTCATGTGAGAAGAAGAAGAAGAAGAAGAAGAAGAAGAAGAAGAGCCGTTCAATCATTCAGTTCTCATCTGAAGAAGAGGATGAGGAAGTGGTAGAATATGGCTTCAGGTCCAGTAATTACAAAGAATGAAAGAGAGAGGTATTCTATCATCTCCGGTTTATTCTTTTTATTCCAAAAATTATCTTTTGCCTTTGTTCTTGCCAATGCAATTAAAACTAAATACAAATCGACTTAATTACCTGAGTAAAATTTTTAGTTGGTTCTGAAGCTTTGTGTGTGTGTTTCAAATAGGTTCTTAAATCACACTAGTGCTTGATGGCTTGCAAACTCGCTTGAAACCTATATGGCAGCTTATGGATTTGCATGCATGCTTTATCTAATTTAAAATAAGATAAATATTTCCACAAAACATCATCATTACTTGATAATCTATGCACGATCTTAATCTTACATAACCTATCTAAATGCAATCGCCATTTCCACATCATCTCGAGCATGTATTATTGCTCACCCTTACCATTCACTTAGTTTCCCACAAAAGCCCTGTGCGAAGCTTCACGTTCGATGTCTTTATAGGCTATTGACTATACTACTACTTGTTCACCTCTTACCTGATCAGATGCAAGTATGGCGTCAACAAAACCTAAGCCTACGTCTCTAAGATAGGAGGAAGCTTGGATAACACCGTGGTTGTGAGAGTTGGGTCCACGTAGCTGGAATCAAGTAAAATGGGCGTCAATTCGAGATGTCAACTCCCACCAGCAAATGGATATTAAGCAACCACACAAAAATCTATACGTGACATGGAGATTCTCTATGAATGCTAAGAACGACGCTCTCCATTGCCATCGTTAAGAGTATCATGTCTTGAATGAGTTTATGTTGGTCAAACACTATGTTTTCTTTTTCTGGCAATTAAAATGAGGATTATGAGAACTCTTTGCGTTGGTCGCTTAGCTAGCAAGTTTCTATCAAAGGGAAAGAATGAGTTTAGTCAAAGGTGACGGGAGCAGATTCCGATGAACGAGAGGTTGACTGACGTGATTCCGATGGTGTTGTCTGTCAAGAGTTAGTCTCGTAGCTTCTTGCGGTAAGCCTGCTTATGATACGCCGTATGTACAGGTTTCACATGCATGAATCCATGGAATTTTAGAGCTCGAGAGGGAGACACCAAGGCGAGAGGGGCGTGCTCCGTCCGCCATGGGGCTGGGGCTGGGGAATGAGAACTGCTTCGGGTTCAAGGAACGGTGATTGAGGGCCTTGTCGTAGCCTGCCAGTCGCAGTGAAGGCCGGCATTCATGGTTTGATCTGTTCTGAATGATATGTTGTTCTCTCTCTTCCCCTCTCCCTCGTCCTGTGGGCATTCGATGCTGTGTCGGGACTCGTGACGATGACGTGGTGTTCCCACTCTCTCTCTCTCTCTCTCTCTCTCTCTCTCTCTCTGTCTCTCTCTCAGATCCAGCAACGCAATAAATCGAGTGATGGGCAGGCCAACAGATACACCAGAGGGAGAAGAGGTGGAAACATAGAGCGGTTGACCAAATCCAGCACCCGACCGTTCATTTCATTAAAAGAAGACCAGAGCATCAAAGTCATAGATAACCAGGAGGAGCCATGGAACGGCTAGATAAAGAGGGAGACAACTGTCGTGGTCTTCTCTTTGTCTCTAATTATGGGGGAGGAATCAGGACAAAGAGCAAGATAGCTTTGCATAAGCGGCGGCGGCGGCAGCAGCTGCGGCAGCAGCACTGAGGTGGGTTATCCTGTACTTGCTACATGGCCCCTTCAAATGAACGAGGAGCCACCTCTGGTTGATTGTCGATGTACTGAAAACCTGTGAATCTGCACTTCTGGAGCTTTTTTGGATCGTCTCTCCTTTGGGGACCCTTCGGCAGTGCAACTGGTACTGCTTGTTTGGAGTTTCATGTTTCGCCGGCCCTTCGGTTGTTTGGTTTAGGTGCTCTCTCTCTCTAGTTTCCACCTCTGACCCTAGTAGAGATTGGATTCTGTCTCCTTCGTGTCACCAGATCTGAGAGAAGCAACCAAGAGAAAAGGGAACGCGGCACTGATTGATCTTCACCGCAAAGAATGTGAAGGGGAAAAGCTGGAAAGATGATGGTTATCAGCAGAGAGTAGGAAGTTGACATAGTGTTTCTTTCTTTCCTCTTTTATAGATAGCCTTCTCTTTTTCTTCTTCGAATATTGGGCTCATACTTGACTGAAGAGCTGGCGAACCGGTGGTGGACCGGAGCTGCGGCGATGGGAGGGGCCAATCTCGGCGTCACCTCTGCGACCTCGGCTCCTTCCCTCCATCTCCGCAACACCAACAGCGCCGACGACCACTGCAACCTCCACTTCAGCAGAAGAGAGCAAGAGCTAACCACCACCAACAGTAGTGGCAGCAACAACCACCTCAACGACGACGACGGCCATGCCGACGTCCAGTCCGCAGGCGGCCTTGAGGTGGTCGAGGCTGGCGCAGGAGGTGGAGCGAGCGGCAATATCACTGGCAGGCGCCCGCGTGGCCGGCCGCCTGGGTCCAAGAACAAGCCGAAGCCACCCATAATCATCACGACAGAAAGCCCCAGCGCGCTCCGATCGCACGTCCTCGAGATCGCGGGCGGGACGGACATCATGGACGCCGTGGCGACCTTCGCTCGCCGGAGGCAGTGCGGTGTCTGCATCTTGAGCGGCCGTGGGGTCGTCACCAATGTCACGCTTCGACAGCCAGGTGCACCGCCGGGGGTCATCGTCCTCCATGGCCGCTTCGAGATCCTCTCTCTTTCCGGGGCGTTCCTTCCGGAGCCATCCCCACCTGGGGCAACCGGGCTCACGATCTACTTAGCCGGCGGCCAGGGGCAGGTGGTGGGAGGTAATGTTATGGGCGAATTGGTTTCATTAGGCACCGTGATGGTGATCGCAGCCACATTCTCGAACGCCACGTACGAGCGTCTACCCCTCGAGGAAGAAGAACCCGCGGCAGCGGGAGCTCCGCCAGGCACAGAGGCAATTAAGTTGCAGCAGAGCCAAAGGGGCGATGGAGGTGTGTCGACGCCGCTGTACAATCTACCGCTGAATCTTTCCCCTAATGGTGAGATGTCCATTGAGGCTTTCGGCGCTTGGGCGTCTGCTGCAACTCCTCAGCCGCCACCATCCTACTAAGTCTCTTCTCTTCATCTATGTTTGGCTACTGTTTCTGATAACTACTTATGCTTCTACTGTTCGTCGTCATTGCGCATGCGCGTTCTCTTTCTTCTGTGAACATATTTGTTAGCTGCAGTTTGATCATTCTCAGCAGCTTGTGGTTTTAATACCTACTTTCCACCTTTGTTATCTTCATGACCTATCCGAGGTTATTTAGTAAGCTAGCATGAAACATACTACATATTTGTCTTTCTGCAGTTATACTGCACTGAAGCTGGAATTTTATTCTTCTCTCAAAAGGAAAAAAACACAAGTTCTGATCATTTGTTCATTCGTAACTTTGGACTGACTACATATTGCTTTAGCTTGCTATAGTCTTTGTCTTCTGGTCTTTAGATTGTAGTCTTGCTGCTCATTTAGCAGTTTTCTTGAAGGGAAGATGTTCTTTGCCTGAATGTTCATTGTCATCAATGTAGTTTCTTCTTTTAATTATTTGTTTAGAATTCTCTTCCAATTCCCATATGACTTGCTTCTGTCATGTTAATATATACTCTTGCCCTTTATTTGTACACTAACCAAAACCTGTGGATAGTTAAGTACTCTATTGATGCTGCTGGCTTTCTGATATTAGATACTCAGAGCTTCATTCTAAAAAGACAAGCAAATTGCAAGGTAATCTCTGTCCTGCTTGATAGACACAGCTCAGTTGAAGATGATGTTGCTTTGAGGCACACAATCTCTGTACGTAAATTGTGTGCACAGTTATGGATTATTGCTCAAGGGAAACAATTTTGCTCATGGCTTATCATGACTAGGGTTTCGATTCGGTCAAAGTTCTCTTACTGCCAAGCATTAGGTTTCTGAAGTTTGAATCTTAGATTATTTCAATGTAAGAGAAACTTATGCATATATGTAGCAACCTCAATTTTGTTTGTTTTGAACTTTGGTTTGGGTTTAGAATCTGTTCAAAAACTTTGCTATTTATTATCGTCGGAATTGATTTCTAATGAAATCTGAAATAATTCACATCTTAAATTGTTAAATGCGGATTCGGTCAAATTCATTGATGTTAGTATTGTTAAATCTTTACCTAAAAATGTAGTCTTATTTGACTGAATTGTGTCATATTGCTAAGTCATTCTTTTGCAGATAAAGAATTTCCGGAAAATTTGTTCTTCCAAAGATAGTGATAATGGCCATTCAAATAACTTCAAAATAAGCATTGTGCAGTTGTAAGACCAAATCTTACACCAATAATGGATATTTTTCATTCTACTTTGAGATCCACTGCTTCCATTTTAGTCAAAAGCTCTGACTTTTTGAGGTAACTTCATTCTCTTGCAAGGGTTGGCACAAAATTGTTCTTTCAACTTGAAGCCAACTCTTTTAAGTTTTTTGGGTGTGTTAGAAGATTGCTGCACTTTCAGCATTATTGCTACCCTGAATTCATCTGCTTAAATATCACTGCAACTACATACATTGAGCTAATAAAGCACTAATGATGTGAAATCTATGTATTGTGCAGTATACAGGCCTCAATTTTCTTAGATCTCTCTTCCTTTCAACATTTTGTTGTTTCTTTTTCTTATATGTTTCTCATGAGATAGATTCCATCTGTTTGTACTTCGATATGCATCTTCTTAGATTTAATTTGCTGGTGACACACATTTCCAGTTTCATATATACCAATGCACTGCCAACCCTAGACACTCATTTCAGATGCATCACTGAAAATAATAGTATTACATCAATATGGATTCCCAAAGTTGAGTACAATGCAAGATTTTGTTTTGTTTATTCTTTAGAAAATGTTATTGTCATCGCCCGGTCGCAATATCAAGTGCTAATTTTCGTATTCTTTCTGAGATTAGTTCATGCATAGTTTCGATATCGATATGGGTGTCTATCATCTCCAGTGCTTTACTCTTATTTTGATGATCATCAAATTCAGAATTCAGGATTGATGCTTGATTATTCTGTGCCTGAATCTTTTTTCCTCTATCGGTAATCAAAGATCAACACAATAATCATTCAAAATTATCAGTTTAATGCATGGATGATGTTAGCATGCCTGTGTTGGACTTCCAGTTCCATCTTTCAATGATTTGCTTTTACTGGCAATGCCTCAAGAACAATTCTTCTGTTCTTTCATGAGCTTGAGATCATGATCGATCTTGTAAAAGCTTGTGAGCATCCAGTTTCGGGTCATACATCAGGCATTACTGTAGTCTTCATTTGGGAAGACAAAGTCTCAGTCAGCTGCCATTGTTTCCTTTGGAGATTCCTTTAGCTCCTTCCTCCTTCTCATATTTCAGTCAAACATATGCAAAAGGTTTGGTTCAATTAACATCATTTGTTGATTTGGTTAGAATAATTGAGTACCAACTTGTCACCTTCCATGATTACTACAGTGCTAAAGGTTTCATGCAGTGAAATCCTTTCCTATATAATGTTCTCATGAATGGCTTGTTCATGTGTGCATATAAAGCCATGTATACAGTCCACTTCAGGAAGAGGTTATAACCCATTTGCCTATGACTAGTACGCAATCTCTTAAAATCTTCTCTTAAATGAGCTCATTTATGCCTTGATCAAATTACAAACTGTGCAATCAGTCTTCTCTTAAATGATCTAATTTGTTCTGCAATCTTGTAATAGTTTGGAGTAAACCTATGCAAATAATGCTGGTGGATTAATGGCCTATTTCCTCCTCCAAAGTGTCATCCTTTTTGTGCCTTGAGCTTGCTCGACTGGAAAGGTTGAAGGATGAGCTCATGTACTTTGTTGAGCTCCAAGTTGCCTGCCATTTCTATGGAGGTCATTGGCTTTGCAACTTCTCCACCAGGTGCACAGTTAAGATCTGGATCAGCAAACAGCTGCTCTTCTAATCCATGGCACAAGGGTTTGACCTTGTTTGATTCAGAATCATCAACCGAGGAGGATGATCACTTCATTCTGTGCTTATAGACGTGGGTGTAGGATCAGCTTATTCTTTGCAGAAAGTTAGTATAATGTAGCGACGAGTTATGCTTCATTGGCTGTGCCATATAGAAGAAGTCAGAGATGTGCTATCGAGGAGCTACTAAGTCGTACGTGAACTCGATGTCTCAGATTGGTTTGTGTTGGTGAGCTGAGCTCAAGCTTGGGAGCTTCTATCCGCCTCCTGCGGAAGCAGCTTGAAGAAGGTGAACTCTATGGTAAGAGAGATTGCGTCGAAGGTGACCGGAAAATATATTTTTCTCTCCACACCGCATCCAAAACATTAAAGTTAGAGCAGTCGATCCTTAATTTCCAAGTATTTCTTTTTACTGAAAAGAAATTTTCTTTACTAATTCAACGGAGAACCCAAAAAAAAAAAAACCCTAAAAATTGGGCATCACTCTTCGTAGAAAAAACAAAGATTTGCTCTACCTATCTGTATCGTTCTAATTTTATCGGATATCTCCGATTGACTACTTCATTTTATTATCTAAACCTAAACCTAAACCTCCCCATGATCCAGAACGAAACCTAAACCTCCGATCCAATCCCCTGGCATGGAATCGTCACGATTCAATTTGAGCATTTAAACAAATAAATATCACCTCGAGAAACTAAGAAATATTTATAGATATTGGAGGGCCTGCAAAAGACTATATTTATCTTTATAAATATTTTTATCAACGAAACAAAAATAAAGAGGCTTTAATTACCCGACACCATAAGAGTCTTTATGTATATGTATATATATATATTTATGATCTCTGATTTATACTCCTACTAGATTGATTAATAAAATAATGACACAGATTCTGATCCAGTTTAGAGAATAATACACATCAAGATGGTGGTGGCCTATCACCTCAACTTTGTGGCCTCACTGGGGTTGTGTTTGGCTGTCGGTAGGATTGCTTGGGAGGATGGTTGGGTGCACTCAGCTGCAACACTTGAAAGAGCAGTCTTCTTCTTCACACATAGGAGATTGTTGTGTTGGGTGAATGGGAAAATAAATTGGAGAGAAAAAAAAAAGAAAATTTCAGTTTTCTTGTGTTTTGGCCCACAGAAAAGTTGCAAAGATTGAAATATGGGAAAGTGAATACCAAAAAGAAATTGGCAATACCTCACTATAATTGTGATGTCTCAGTTATTTAAGATCGGGCTATGTTAATCTTTTTTACTATTGAGCTTTGCACAAAATATTATTGCTTGTACATTTGTTTATAATAAATTTTTTTTAGGTTTAAATATTTAAAGATTTCTTGAAGTACATTTATTATCATTTTAGATGATTCTTTCTTAATTTTATTTTTTTATCGATGTTATGAAAAATATCGATAATGACTATATCAATCTAATTTGGTTCGAGCCACATGTGTAAGAATCCTTAGGTGGAGTCAAGAATGTCTTGAATACTTGATCAAAGATCAAAGTTGGTTTGGTTTCTAACGTAATTCCGTAAGTCGATAACTCAATATAGTAGAGATGAGCAGTATTTGACCTCGATTATAGATGTGATGAATTTTTATAATCGATTCAACTATAAAGAATATTTTATCATATGATATTCTCATAACATTTTATATTCGATCGATATCCATATGATTCAATAATTAATCGAAGCCTTGGCAGATTGTCATGTGTTATGACTTGATTGAAATGAATGTTTTTCATATTTTATTTAATTACTTATAAATATATTTTACTCCTCATAAATTTATTTCAGTATTCTCATCTAGTTACATGGACTTTATATATATATATATATATATATATATTTAATATCTAAGCAATTGACTTGATAGAAGCATGATCGGTAATAATAATTGCATCTCGTTAATATATTTTCAAACAAAACATTTGACGAGAGAAAAAGCTATTGACGTCTATATCAATCCAACATAATTCGATCGTACGAGAGTAAAATATTTGACAAGAGGAAAGAATACTCTATGAAATATATTTTGAATTCTTGTTAACGTAGATAGATAAATAGAAGATAATCTAAACTATTATGTGTTAGATAATGATTAATCAACGGTATATTTTCCATCGACATCTAACACCCATTATATTAACCCATTCTTTATTCATAGGAATGTGGCCCCATTGACATCTAACCATGTCATGTCGGCATGAGACAGCCTTTTATTTGCCAACATTTATCGACAAGCATGTTTCATGTTTCTATTCACACAACAAAGTCCTCCGCCCGTACGATACTGTCACATTTGCCTTTGCTTCACTAGCATTTATTATAAGTGCATTGATCCCTACCGAAAGAGACCTTCGAGGTCATTGGAGTTCCACTCTTCATGATGCAACAGGTCTCCCGGTCTAATCTCTTCTGTAGCATAAAATTCTTTAACATGCATGATTACGAGCATTTAGTAGATTAAGAAAAATGTTCTTTCGATAATTAGATTAGATTAGATTGTAGGCAATCGAGTTAGGATTTCGAATCCAATCAAGATTCACTTTGGCACTTGTCATACATACAAGTGTTAAGAAAAGAGGGTTGATCTTTGATCACCACCCATTAAAAATATTTTTGATGCTTAAATTAAATTTTGAGAATAGTAAAGACTAGAATATATTAGAAGATTTTTTACGGTGCGACATTGAACGAAGGCCGTGATTAGTATCGTGAATGATTACACGAGCTATACGAATATATTAATATTGAAATCATGCATTCAAACATTAGATATTACGATTCTAAAGTAACGACTCATATTAACGCTCCTACCAAATATAACATCTTATCAATATCGAGTCATTGTCTTCATCGATATTGAGTCATCGTTCTTGTCGATGCCGAGTGAGTTGATGTATTGATCAAATTAATATGACATATCATTGCCAAATTATAATTGAATTTCTGGAAATAATATCTTTTTTCTTTGTAGAAATAACCACAGGTTATTATGTGCCAAAGGAAAGAATATTTTTCTTCTTTCTTTCTCATATTTCAGTCAAACATGTGGAACAGTTGATTCAAAACATCTTTGGTTCAACATCAATTGTTGATTAGGTTAGAATATGACCAAGTACCTACTTGTCACCTTCCATGATCCCTGCATTCAAGGTTTCATGAATGGCTAGTACAAAAAGGTTCCGTGCACCCTGTGAGCAGTTCACAGTTCACAGTCTTTGTCTTCTCTTAAATGACCCAATTGACGCATGGATCACATTGCAAGCTATGCAATCAATCTTCTCCTGTTTCCATGTCCACAGTGTCAACATGTCTTTCCATTGATGGTCGTTTTGTGTTAGATTTGTGTTGATCTTTCCATTCACATGAACACAGTCAAGGTTGGCAGGCGGCCATGAAAGCAACTATTTTGTTCGTGATGAAAATTTTCCTGAGCCATGACCAATTGCAGCAGCCTCGTTATCTGAATGTTTTCCTGTTCTCATATAATCAATGGGAGTTCAACTCAAGTCCTTATCATCGTCTCCGATGGTAGACCACATTCTGGATTACCGCAGGCAGAATTCATGCCCTCCTCTGAATTGGAGCCCCGTTTAAGATGGGATGCGTACAGGAGCCAGAAGCCGGGCTGCTGCTTCTGTGAAGGCATGGCGCTGCTATCCAGGCTGCCGCTTCTGGTCCTTCTCGCGGAGCTCGCAGCGGCGTCCTATGATGTCGGATTCGTCTTCGATGGATTCACCGGCGGCGCGAACCTGAGCCTGAACGGCTACGCCGAGGTCACCTCCGACGGCCTCCTGAAGCTGACCAACTTCACACCGGAAGCGACGGGACATGCCTTCTACCCTTCCCCGATCAACTTCAAGAACGCTACGAATGGCAGGCCGATATCGTTCTCGACTACCTTCGTGTTCGCCATCGTGCCGGTGTACCCGAACATGAGCGGCCACGGCATCGCTTTTGCTCTCGCCCCCAACAGGGAGCTCCCCGGATCCATGCCCAGCCAAGATCTGGGCCTCTTCAACAGTTCCGACCACGGCCAAGCTAGCAACCATGTGGTGGCTGTCGAGCTCGACACGGTGAAGTCCGTGGATTTCGATGATATCAACGCAAACCATGTGGGCATCGATGTCAATAGCTTGAAGTCCCTGAACGCGTCGCCGGTGGCTTACTTCGATTCCCGAGAAGGCGTGATCAAAAGCCTGCAGCTGATAAGTGGCGAGCCGATGCAGGTTTGGGTCGATTACCATGGCCGGGAGACGAAGCTTGATGTCATGGTAGCTCCTCTTAATGAGCCCAAACCTGCAGTGCCGCTCGTGTCCTCCACCATCAACCTCTCATCGATCGTCTTGGACGAGATGTACGTGGGCTTCTCTTCCGCCACGGGTGCCGCGACAGGATGCCATTACATTCTAGGATGGAGCTTCGGCCTCAATCGAGATGCTCCACCGCTGGATCTCTCTAAGCTTCCTAAACTTCCACGTCAAGGAGGTCGGACGAAGAGATCAACAGAGGTCTTGGCCATCGAGCTAACTTTGGCTGCAATAATCCTCTTGTTGATCTCCACCGCCGTTGTCGCCTTCATCATCAGAAGACGGAAGAAGTTCTCCGAGATGCACGAGGACTGGGAGCTTGAATACGGGCCTCATAGATTCTCCTACAAGGATCTCTACAGAGCGACGAAGGGCTTCCACGAACAGAACCTGCTCGGCGTCGGAGGCTTCGGTCGGGTCTACAAGGGCGTCCTGCCGACATCCAAGATAGAGATCGCAGTCAAGAAGATTTCACATGATTCGAAGCAGGGGATGAGGGAATTCATCTCGGAGATCGTGAGCATGGGCCGGCTGCGGCACCGCAACCTGGTTCGGCTCCTCGGCTACTGCCGACGCCAGGGGGAGCTCCTCCTGGTGTACGACTACATGACGAATGGTAGTCTAGATAGGCACATCTTCGACCTCAAGAGGCCACCGCTAAGTTGGTCTCGGAGGTTCCATGCGATCAAAGGAGTGGCAGCAGGGCTTCTGTACCTGCACGACGGATGGGAGAAGATGGTGATTCACAGAGACATCAAGGCCAGCAATGTTCTCATGGACACAGAATTCAACGGAAGACTGGGAGACTTCGGTCTGGCGAGGTTGTATGATCACGGGACTAATCCCCAGACCACGCGTATCGTGGGAACACTGGGCTACCTTGCGCCAGAACTCAGCATGACCGGCAAGGCGACGACACAGACGGATGTGTACGCCTTCGGTGCTTTCCTACTGGAGGTTGCCTGCGGGAGAAGGCCGATGGATGTGCACGCACCGGCGGACACGCCGAACCTGGTGGACTACGTGCTCGAGTGCTGGAAGATGGATGCGATTGCGGAGGCGAGGGATCCCAAGCTGGGAGACGACTACTCGGCGAAGGAGGTGGAGTTGGTGCTTAAGCTCGGGCTGCTCTGCTCACACCCGGATCCCATGGCCAGGCCGAGCATGAAGCAGGTGATGCGGTTCTTGGAAGGCGATGCTCCCTTGCCGATGACCACGGCCGGAAACCTCATCAGCAGTGTCGCCAAGCAGAGATACGATCGAACGTTCGATGATTTCCTCATGTCGTATTCATCTTTCTCGGACGCGTCGCACGTAACGCATTCAGCAACGTTGCTTTCGACGGCCGATGATTCCGCCATGCAATTGGATGTATAAATTGAGTCTTTCGCTCTTTATACAGCATTCTCTATTTCATCAATCACATGTTGATTTGATGGAAATACATTTCGTATCTCTGCAAACAACATTGATCTTTGGCAGAGAGCGATCGGAAATATACAATATAGTGGTAGCACAGGTGATCTACAGTTCTAAGCAATAATGATGATCGACTGATCGGATGTTTTATGGATTGCATTACTGATATCTTTCGATCGATAATTATTAGGTTTCAGGATAAGCTTCCGGAGAGAGGTAAAAGCTTCTCCTTGGCATTCAGTCGTGTAAGTTTTCTTGATGATTCGTGTGTTTGGGAGAAAACAGAGGATTAGGACTTGGGTGAGACATTCTTCTCCTCACTTTCGATTCTACCTTTGGTATAAAAATGATTTCATAAGAAAAGTGTAGTGTATCTATATAATTCAATTTATATAAAGTTCTTCATTTAAATCCACATTCATGTTAAGCCTAAATGATCTGTTACTAGGATTCTTGAACTTGAAATTTATTTATGTAGTTGATGTTGCACTCAAATGATTTCCTTTCCAAAAATGTATTGGAATAACATAAGTATTGATTTTGTATACATACGATCGATATCTTATTAGTCGTATAACTAAATACTTTGGTACACACTAAATGGCCAACACTTACGTGTTATATGATCAATTCTTTATCCATTTCAATGTCATACGATGTTGGTCCTCACATGTTATCAACAATCGTATTATGAGTGTCACATGTTTCGGCATGTTAGAGCTAGTCCAGAAAATTTACCAAAGGATAATTTGACAATCCAATAAAGATAATGAAGCAAAAAAATAAAAGAGATAATGACATCAGATTTACATGGTTCGGTCAATTGACCTACGTTCACGGACGGAAGAAGAACAAATCTCTATTATAAAAAGGAACAATTATAAATATCTTAGGAAAATATTCGTAGGCTATAAAACACTTGAAACTACTAAACAAAAAAAACCCAAACTATAAGCCCAGACTATTTTAACTAAATGTGGATTTAATAGAAATTAAATCCAAAGTAAATAATTAGGTTTTCCTTATTGTATATCTAACTTCAAAGCCCAGACCCTTATTTATAGTTACAATAAGAGATAACAAGCTTGATTTTTCCGATGTGAGACTATGTGAGACTTGTCAAACTAACACGGAATATTATAATTCCAGGAGAGAAGCATGTAATCATTTTTGACATCAATCCGTATCTTCGAATGCTACAAATTTAAAGTCATACTATAAAACTCGCTGAGGTGAGTTCCTCGATACATATAAGAATTCACAAGCTCTTTGTGTATTTAGCTCTTAAAGTCGGTAAACAATCAACGCTTCACTCCCTTCCCTACCACAAACATAATTTTATAGGATTCGAATCCTTGAAGAATAAAAAATACTCAATATTTTTCGACACAAATTAGAGACAGAGATAGATATGAAATATGACCTCACTTAGATTCTAAATTAACATCACAATCGGACAATTAGAATTTGAATTAACACAATTAGAATTTGAATTAACATGAGTAGTTATATGAAGAATTATAAAAGATTTTTTTTATAAAAAATATAAATTAGGAAGGATTGATCAATAAAATATATGAACTACTGTAGATCGATCATTTCATAGGAATTAAACTTAGGATGGGTATACATGGTGATATGATTCAGTAGATATGTTAAAGAATCTATTCATATGAGCTTTTGTTGCCTTCGAAACACAGTTCGAGGAACCATACGTGGAATAATTCGACATAAATTGGTAGAATCTTTTGTCCCTACAAATGTTAATGTTAGCATAGATAATGACTTCAAAAACCAATATCACCATTGCATTATAGTTATTTGTGATTTACCGAAAAATGCAATGGACGTATAAACTACTAATCAATACATATAGCTGTCTTATACATACTAAGGATTAAAAGATATGCTGCTGTAAGGGTTCACATTCCTTTTAATTGCAGCTTCTCAAGGGAAAGGATAAACTAAATTTTGCTAGAAGCTTAAGATTCATTATTGCAGCAATGTTCATACATGTTTATTTTAAGATCAGTTTTAACACCCCCTTCTCTCTGGATGAGAACCTAAAGGTTAAGTGTCATCCATTAATCTAGTGAGATATTGACATTCGGAAAGAGATCATCTACCACACACGGATGCTTTCGATTCTTTGAGTGCAAGTTAGCTAATAGTTTCTCAAATTGTTTACCTTCAAATCTTTGATCATTTCTTCCCAGTTTCTCCTTCAATATATATGATCTTATGCAGACACCAACAGTGTACTCTGCATAGTATGTTGGGTCTGTATTATTATCTTCAAGATTATTAGGGGAGATGTCGAGAGCCGAAGCAAATTCTATGATCTCACTCTTCTCGTTCTTTTAATAGCCAAAAGCCATGGAAGACAAACAGCCGAGAAACCCAACAGCAATATCTGCTACATGGCGATGGATGGAGAGAAGGGAAAATAAACGGTGCATAGGGAAGGAACCCACAAAGCAAGCCATCGCCAACTCTTCTTCAGATCCTCTCCTCACTGTCCTGTTGTTACTCGCATCCAGTGTCTATGCCTTCATCCATGGACAACTAAGTTATGGTCGTCTCCAAGAAAGGAAGATGAGGAAGAAGGAAGAAAACAGGAGGGAGCATAATAATATATGAGACTCGTCAGGGGTAGTCTCTCCAGCACACGAGCATGGTGACGCAGCGGCGCATGATGTAGAACCTCGCCCGCTGCTCCTTCACCAGGCCCGCGCACCGGCTCGAGAACGACCGCGACGCCGTCGCCGCCGCGCTCCTCCTCCACCTCCTCCCCTCTCGAACGGTGCCGCCTTCTTTCCTGCTCCCCTTCTTGCACAGCTTCCACTTCTCATCCATGCACTGAAACCAGCTTTATTTCCTACCTTCTCGATTCTGCACTCCTATATAGATGGGTGGCGTAGCCGAAGAGAGACGGAGAGAAAGGGCAAGTCTCTGTGATTGAGATGAGGACTGCAGGAAGTGGCTGTGGGGTTCCTCTGACATTAATTTATAGAGGAGAGGAAAAAGAGGAAGCCTTTGCTTCTGGGGTGCTTTATGTCTTATCGTCATTACCGTCTACTGGTCCTCTGATGTGAAATCTAATCTTTTTCTCCAAAAAAGAATCTGTTCCCGAGGCCAACACCGGCATTGTCTTTGCCATATCAGTACTAAATCTGCAGCCGAGCGAATCTAACCCACTCGGTCTTCGTTGAAGTAACAGAACAACAGTGACAGTATATACGCTTCCTTTTCACTCGTTGCTGCTGCTGCTGCATATATTCCACAGCTGGGACGCTCTCCTCGTCGGCTGTGGTGGTGGGTGGCGCCACCATGGACGTCGTGCGCAGCAGACCACCACGGCCCACAGATCTGCGGTTGTGTCGCGGTCAAAGCAAGCATGAGAAAAGGGAACGGAACCCATTTGCGGCTGACACTTCCGAGGGGCGCAGCCATCGAGCTTGAGGGAACTCGAACGTGCAGTCGAGATGTGTTGAGACGAGTGCGTGCTTGGTCGTTCTTGGTGCGTCTACAGTACTGGAAGCAAGCGTCATGGCCACTGAAGGAACAGTAAAAGCAGTGGCAGTGGCTGACACGCGCGCCCAGTAGAAGATGATGCGTCAGACGCACACTTGTGGAATCCGACTTTGCATTGCAAACACATTGCGACAACACACAGTATTTTCGTAGTAGTACGATCCAGTTGCTTGGCTTGGCTTGCCTATATATATTCTATTTTTTTATTAATACCTTTTTTTCCATTTATTTCCATAATTTTTTTTATTTTTTGTAAAAATAAAATTATTATTATTTTATCTCCACCCGAACAATCATCAGCTTATTGCATGAGTGTCATTATCGTCGTCCTCACCTGTAGTCATTTATTTAACGCTAGAACTCTGTTTAAGTTCACTGTCCCTATTGTCGTTCGATTGATGAAGCCCAAATCCTTGAGGATAAGTTATTTATCAAATTAAATTCATGTAGCACACAAAATTATCGAGGCATTGCATGATGACAAGACAACAATAACAATGATTGAGAGTGAGCCTAAGTTTGAGACCAAAGCCAACTCCTCCATAGTTAGTGTCAACATCCTTCGCCAAGACGTATGATAATAACTATAAGAATTTATCCCAAATCAATAAAAATAAAAAGAAGGATAAAAATGCATGGACGGGAACAACAACAAGCATACACAGGTAAAGACAATAATAAAGACATTCGAGTGATGATGACAACGAAAATAAAAGTAAAGATATCCAAAAGATATGAAACACAAATAACGATCAACCAAAGCAATAGAGCAAAAGCAATAAGCGATGATAAGAGGGGAGATGGCAAAGTATAAGCTAAAGATAATTTTATCTTTTAGAAAATAAAAAATAATTTATTTAAATAAATAAAAAATATTAATCAAGAAAAATAAAATTAATACTTTTTTGTTGATATATATATATATATATATATATATAAAGAGAGAGAGAGAGAGAGAGAGAGTGGGGGGTGCGGTGGGAGAGGGTGGAGGATTGCATGCTTTGCATATCACCCAATTTATCAACAACCGATAAGCTGAAATTTGAGTTGATTTGACAACACTAGATAGAAAAAGTTGTAAGCAGTGTAAAAGACAAAAGGAAGCACAAGATGATGTATAGATACATATGACTATGATGGAATGATATATATTATCTCTGATCCGTTTGGGTGACAAATTTGATGTGTCATATCAACATGAAAACGTAGCAGCTGATTCCAATTTCATGTGCACCCATAAAATTAGTTTAGATAAACAAAGAGCAAGTGTTAGCCAACGGGTGATAGGAAAAGAAAACAACAACTTGACATGGGCGATAGTAATGTCCTCAAGTTTGTGGCTACACAGAAAAAAACGCCTATATAATTAATTCATTTCAATGAGGACAACTTTTAATCTTATAATGTGATTCTTGGAATTTCATATGAGACAAACTAATAATTGGATTCATTTGCCTTATTTAAATTAATTAGCATAAAATTGTAAATTAACTTGTGCTAATTTTACCCCTATTGTTTCTGATACTAAAAGCAATAACACTGCATGATGCTCATTGCCGATATTAAAATCTGTAGAATACTGATTGATTGACGATGAGGTGTGGTTTTCTTCGTTACAGGGACATCGGGAATTGTACACGTATTAAAATAATTAACATAATTAATTCATCAAATTTTATGATAAAGACTAAGATTAACTTATAAAAATCTAATAAATATATTATAATAATTTCAACTTAATTAGAAAAGTGTTATCCAAGAAAGACCCTTTAATATCTACATTATAAAATGAGACCTCTAATATAAGGCTTCTTCAATTAATGGACTATTTATTTATATCTGAAATATGATTTAAACATTAGAGAAAAAAAAATCTTATTAGGATACATTTCCTATGCATCTTTCTTTTGACAATATAAGCTTGATATTGAGTGACACATCAATCTCAACGATGAAAAAACAAATCATAAAGAATTAATGGCATTTCCTACTAATAAGGGCAAAACATCCTTTTCCAAGTAAACATGTCAATAATAATTTCTAATTTACCATGTTGGCAATCATTTCTAAAAACATATTATTTAAATTATCTCTGATTCATATAATATTTTCCTAAATAATTTCTTTCCTCCTCTTTTTTTGACCTCTCAACTACTTCACCTTCAATTCATCATTGATTCAAGCATCAAAGATACCGATTATTCTTCCACTACAAATATCTTTGATATTTTAATATAGCAAAATCTTTGCTTCCATAGGATTCATTCAAGAGAAGAGACAAAACTTGCCCAATAAACTCAGCACTGCCTTGGGAAGATTCAATTGTTCATCCATCAGGGCCACATGATTCGTGCTCCACCAAGATCATCAAGGGTATTCACAGGTTAAGGGGATTCAAGCTTTGTGTGTGCGTGTATAGCAAAGCGAAACAACAATGACAAGCAGATGAAATAAGCATCGTTCTCATCTCTTACCAATGCAAGCATTGCCATATATTCCCGTCACTTCACTCTCCACGAGTAATAGGAGGCTGCAATCACTGCATCATTCCAACAACATCGACAATATAAAGACCCCAAACCAACATTTTCCTTCTTTGCCAGCACATAAATGCTTCATTTATTAGTACAACTACGCTAAGAGCACTAAAGGCATCAAAATCACTAGTATCACAGAGGAAGAAGGTTTCGATCGATTCATAGAAACCAAGAGAAGCCGTAATGCTACCAACCTAATCTGATAGAGTACAACTGCGACGTCTAGTACCTACCACCTCGGCGCCAGGGAAGAGAAGGCCTCGTTATCGGGTGGGTGGAAGTAGCCGCTCATGGTCGGTCGCCGGATGCTGCAGCAGGGGACCTCTCGTCGGGTGGGAGCGGGGCGGAGCTCAAACGCAAGCCTCCCTCCTCTGGGACAGGGCGAAGAGGACCTCCAGATCGGGCGGGTTGAAGTATCCGTTCTTCGGGGGAGCCCTCCTCTTGCCAGGCGCCATGGCAGGGGACTTCTTCTTGGGCGGCGGGGGGCAACGGATCGCCGTGGGGATCCGACACTCAGCCCTCTTCGGCGTTTCCCACCCTCCCATCTCCCTCTCCCCCTCGTGCCGCTCTATCTTCATCGCCTTCTTCATTCCCATCTCTATCCCTACCGTGCGGCCCAACGAACAAGAAAGGGAAGCTTTCAAACGAATGGTAGGAGGGAAGGGTTTACGAGGCTTTTAAAGAGGAAGCATTTAAAATTATATTAATAATAATAATAACAACAAATAAATAATATATAAGATAAAAGAAAACAGTGAAGTTGTGGCGTTCGATGGAAGCCACAAAGGCGAGAAACGCGTTTCCCTCCGCATTAAAAAAGCAGCGGGAATTGAGTCGGTGAGAAGGCGGGAAAGCCACCGCCAACTCGCGCGGTTTTTCTTAAAAAGAATTAAAATGAGAAATCCTTCTTCGGGACTTTTACTCCTCCCATTCGATCAACTCCCGGGCCCCACACATTGTGTTCAATATCGGGCCAGGTAAGTCCACGGGTAATCGCTGAACCGGGTAGGAAAGGGGTTGTCGGTTTATAGAACACCCGGGTGCCGTGTCGGCGAGGAGGAGACTGTAGCGGTGTGGACCGACGCCCGTACGGGCCGAAGAGATCAGGCGGGTCACTGTGCGAATCAGATGGGACCCGCCCGCCGCTACGTGACACGAACGGTCGGTGTGGCATGGGGCGAGAGGTTTCGGCGTCCGCTTAGGATTCTCATGGTAAAGAAGGGGCGTTATGAGCGCGAGGACGTGTGCGATTGGAGGAGAGAAGCGGACATGGATCATCGGTCACGTACGGTCAGATCTCCTTTGACAAACAGAGATCGAACGGCTCAGAATATTCAGACGACTTTAATAAACAATTATAAAATCTTTTACACATATCAAACATGAGAATAAGAAATTTAGGTTTTATTGAATCGGATTAAGCAAAAGACGGGATGATATGGTAATGCTCATATCGTCATGTCATTGATACAAAAAGCAGACGGGTTGGTTAATCCAGCATTTAATCCTCTCTCACCACTGTGAAGGCAAAAGACACACACGATAACTGAGATTAAAAATGATAACTTTGATCGAGAGCTTCAAAGTTAGTCGAACCGTGAATCCACCACCGAGATTAGCATTTCGGGAGATCCGACGGTGGAGGCGGCAGCTTCTGGTTCGGAAGTTCTCCGTCAAGGACCAGCCATGCCATCTTCAGACCCCAGCTCATGTGAGCCTCGATGTGACAGTGCATGAACCACACACCTGCAAGAGACGCCAAATTATGTTACGTACCAGTTTAGATCGAATGAGCATTCGTTCTATTAGCATGCATGCAGTTCACGTAGGGTGGCTCCTGGGCAGACCTGGATTGTCGGCCAAGAACCTGATGGCCACCCAGCCGCCGGCCGGCACGCCGACGGTGTTCCTCTCCGCCGGATCCACTAGGTTAAACTTGGCCGGGTCGTTCGCCGGATCGTAGTTGCCGAACCCTTGCCCCACGACGAAGAAATTGTAGCCGTGGAGGTGCAGCGGGTGGCTCTCCGTCCCCAGAATGCTGGTGTCCTGCATCACCAACTCCACGCTGGTGTTGAATGGAAGCACCACCAGCTTCGTCCCGTTGCTCACCATCGTGTTGTTCGGCGGGGTTCCCGTGTAGTTGAACGGCATCAGAGGGACGACGGGGAAGTCCGGGGAGTAGACGTTCCTCGACTGCCCGAAGAAGTGCGCCTGGAGGAGAGCCGTTGTCGGCGACGCGAAGGAGATGTTGTTGACGGTGGCCGAGAACTTGGTGCCGTTGGGTCCTTGGCATGTCTGGTTCTTCGGGCACGGGCTCGTCCCCAGCCCGACCGTGAAGAGGAAGCGTCGGTCTACGGTCTGTGGTACGTTGGCCGGAAAACGAGTCGTTGCCAGACTACGTAACCTGCCGGTGAAGTTTGCGGCGAAGGACGTGTCGTTGAATGCCGGGAGGGTTGGTTTATGGAGCGGGAGATTCTTGGTGAAGACAGCAGGGGATGATCTGCTGGGATTTTGGTACTCGAGGACGGCGGCGACCGTGGAGTTGTCGAACGTGCCGGATCCGGTAGCGTAGGGCCTGGCAGTCATGAAGAACATGGCGTTGGGGTAATAAGGCTTGGCGTGGAGGAGGACGTTGGTGGTCTGGCCCGGCGATATCAGTAGGGTCTCAGCGTCGAAGGGCTTCACATAGACCCCGTCGACGTCGACGACGGTGACCGTGTGGTTGGCGATGCTAAAGAAGAGCTCATTATTGAGTGCGGCGTTGATGAGGCGGAGGAGGTACGTCTTTCCGGGCTTCACCTTGAGCTTGAACGTATCTGCAATTGCACCACGCGCATGTTGTGTCATCTGCAAGTGATACTACTCCTTATCTTGTTCTCGTTGCCCTACCTTTAGCAGAACAGTTGTACAAGGGACCCGGGAGACCATTGATGGTGTAGGCATCTGAGACATTAGGGCCTCCGCCAGTCTGAAGCGCCTGGTGGATGATAGCCTCGGTATCAGCCTTCCACCACTCCCCTGCGTGCAAAACGAGTGACCAAGTTTATGACTGAGCGAAGCTGGTCCTAATCAGTATTGAATAGACGATCGATTGCTGGTACCGAAGATAACAGGGACTTCTCTGTAGGGTTTGGTGAAAGGGTAGGGAACACCAAGCTCGGGGAGGATGATGATGGGGCCATAGAGGGTCGCCCTGAGCCACGAAATGTGGGCGTGCCAGAAGAGAGTCCCCCTTTGCCCCACAATGGTGAAGTTGTAGACGTAGCTGCGCCCTGTCGGGATGGGGCACTGAGTCACGTAAGCCGGCCCGTCAGCCCATCCGCTCCGCAGCTGCCGGACGCCATGCCTGAGCTCAAAAGAGGTAGTGGTTGTGGACTGGTACGTTCCAGCTACTCGTTCACTTGGACTCTAATTAACATGATGGAGAATACCATACCAGTGAATGGTGACGTTGTAGGGGACATGGTTGATCACCTTGACGGCGACCCGGTCGCCTTCTCTGGCCACTATCCTCGGCCCCGGGAACTGCCCGTTGACCGTCACGATGCTCTTCGTGCTGCAGAGTCGGGTCACGTTTGCCATTTGTACCTGCAAACAACAATGAAAGTTGCAGTACATGCAAATGTACGCATGAATACAAGCATGAAGAACATACGTCAAACTTGTAGTGCCTCGTTACGCCGGCTTGTACAACACTGGGAAACGCAGACACCAAAACAGATAGGAAAAGAAAGACCCCAGTGAGAAGACATGAAGGAGAAGACGAGGAACCCATTCCGGTCCTTGTGGCGACGATACAAGAGAGGTGTGAGAAAGGAGGATAGGAGTTGTGGTGCTATGAGAGATGGAGAGATGTATTTATATAGAGGAAGAGCAGAAGCTTTGTAGTAATTTTGTTTGGTGAATGAGATTATCCGAAAGGGATGCTGGTCCATGATAGCTTTAGAGTGTAGGCAAAGTAGACACATATATTCTATTAGTATCTTTGACTCATGTTGGCCTACCTCCATGAAAATTATCAGAAAAGATATCTAATATGGTACTCAATGTTTGCATGCAAGAGCTTAAGAGAGGTAGGTTTGTTTCCAATTTTAGGCTCCTAAAATTATTCTTGGATGTCAAGTGACCAACCACGACAGTTGACATTGCAGTTGGAACTTCGTTGTGCTTTCATTTCAGAAGTAGATAGCAATATCGGAAATTGTAGGTGGACGGAGGAGGGTTGGTAGTGAAGCTCTGCTTTGGGGATTTCTTCTCTGCGTCTCCAAGCAAGAGAGGGATGTTTGACCCAACTCACTTCTATAAGCCATCCGTAGGACATCAAAACATTGTAAATGATGCATGGTGGGTCTGAACTTTGAGTGAACATTATATGCTAGCTAGAAAATATATCATAACTCATAAACATTTTACCTCGAAAGTATTCTATAGCATTACACCCTTCTCCGAGTAGGTATGGGTCAAGGATAATTATATCGATAAATATATTATTTTAATTATGATAAATTATATTCTGGTTATTTAAGTTGGTTATCGATTTGGAACCGGGTTTATTTCTACCAACACCAAACTCGTTTAACTCTAATACGTTGAATCTTGTAAAACTACATCCAGACATTTTTGACAATATCCTTCTTCTACCCAAGTTAGTATAGGTTTGGACGATTCTGATCGTGCTTTTTATAATATTTTAGAAGTGTCTGACGATATACTTCAGGAGCCCTTTTATAGAAGGTTCTTAGTATCATTATTCTCGTGTTTGATACTAATTATGGGAGATTTACACATTTGTTCTGGATTTAATTACGATTATGACATGACAAACTCAACGTATGATAACGTGTATTCAGCTTTAATACTTGATATTGAGGTGTCGATCACATGGTTTTGAGATGTTAACCACGTATTGTCAAAGTGTTGATCATGTGATACTAAAGTTTTGGTCATATTCTTACCCCTATATCACTAACTTTGTTCTCCTGTATATTGTCTTGTCATGTTTAGTAATATTAACGTAACTTTATATGACTTTATTATAACTTATATCACGATCCACTAGCTTCGCATCAACAATATTAGTTCTCTTAAAACCCAAATGCGAGTAATAGATGTAATATTTTCTAGGTAGATTACGATATTATTTTTGCTATCCTAATTTCTAAATAAAATAATTTTAGGCAGCAACATCATTGTTTCAAAACCAAATTAGTCCATCATCTTAGCTTATTATAATCTTAGTTACGAAATATTATGTTGGGAGTGTCCTCCAAAAACCACCCCTCATAAACTTTAGGAGAGGATTCAAAAAGCATAAAAAGAAAGTTTTGAGCTTAACCTACTATGGAGATGTTTAAGGAGTACACCTAAGACATTTTTATTATAAGTTCAGGTAACAATTTTATTTTAAGTGAAGAGTTATTCATCTGAGCAATCACTATGAATTGTCGGACACTATTAGCTTATATATACATTAGTGGTTTTTGATCGACGTATCAGATGAATAAGTGTCTACAGTGATATCGAGTTAACGGAGATGTAGATAAATTCAACAAATCTTAGATTTTGATTATCAACCTAATTAATCAGTTTATTTGATTAATATGCTTTTGAGATAAGTGATGTAAGAAATGCTTCGATTACATGCTTAGATCATCGAATGGCCAATTATTGAGTAGGAGAGTCAAATGTTGTGCTTGAAAATTTTTGATGTCAAAAAATAAACGTCAATAATTGATCAACGTGCCAAAAATCGAATATCGTGCTAAAAGTTTATACATCAAAAAATATACTGATTGAATAAGCGTTATATCAATGGAAAGATCGATATATCATGGTTTCGAGGAGTACCAAAAAATCAGATGATTTGCCAAAAGAGCATAACGTGCTTAAAGCTTTATAAATATGTCGGATGTATGGTTGATTTGTCAAGATCTTAATCGAGGTTATTTTAGGTCAATTTAAATGAGTATTAGATCAAAATAAAGGTCACTTATTAGTAAAGACATTGGGACTAAAGCTAAACTAAATTAGGCTTATTAGAAGGCCAAACTAGTGGGGTAAACTAGTGGTGTAAACTAAGCGATAGTATTGCTTGAGTTAGTCGATAAGATCTTAAGGTTACTTTCTAAAAGTTAGGATCCAAAGGTAACAGTAATCAAAGAAACTAAAGACTTAGAACAATATTTCAGTGAAAGAATTTATAGTGACTTATAAAATAATATATAAAAAAATCTAAAGAAAAGGAAATATATTATTCTCGAAAAGATTGATGATGAAGAAGAAGATATGACACTGTAATGAGTTATGAAATAATATTTATTTTTAATGATTACGAAGATACGACACTTCTTATAAAAAGATTCAGAAAGTTCATAAGAAAAATAAGATAAATCTAGTAAGAAAAGAAGTTAAGAATAAAAGTAAACCTAAGAAAGCTACAGTCATATGCTATGAGTATAAAAAGTTAGGATACTTTAAACCCGACTATCGATAATTTAAAAAAAATCATCAACCCAAAAAAAAAAGAAAGTACTCAAAATAATATTAATAAATTAAGTGAAGAGCAAATCAATAAAAAAGAAGTGACAAATTATATTTTAATGACTTTCAACAATGAGATATTTGACTCTCCCGAAACTTTTTTATCGCATGATAAATTACTTAAAGCATTTTATGATTTATATAATGAACTTAAAAATATTAGTAAAAATATAGTTTACTAAAAATTAATCATGTCTCACTAGTTAATGAATTAAATATATAAAAAAATAAGTAAAACAACTATATGTCAACATCTTATACTTCTTATACTAAATGTGAAGATTCCAAATCATTTGATCTTCAACTTAATAGTGGGTTATTTAAAAAATCATTAGAATTGCATGCTTTGAAAAATAAAAAAAGAATGACTTACTTGTTATGAATAAAAAATTAAAATATTACTTAGTAGAGTTTATTAATAATAATGATGTAATATAATCACTTAAAAAGAAAAATACATTACCACAATAAATATTAATAAAATTAAAAATTAAAAATTAAAAACAAGTCACATGATATAATTCTTATTATATAAAGTTATGTATTATGAAAAGAAGACATTAACAAAGTTGTATATCAATAAAAGAAAACATTAACTTCACAAGTAATAGCACTCATTAAAAGCTAATTAAGTTTATAAAATGACCTACATTACATACATAGCAAAGAATGCACAATACATTGTTCTAAATATTTTAAAAATGTTGAGACATATTTTATAACAATGAATGTAGAAACGTTGATGATATTGTTGCTATAGACCTATCGACTACTTCTTTCCCGTTGACCATTTGGGACTATTTTGAACATGATTTTTTTATGATAAATTACTAACACAAGTAAATAAATATATTTTATTTAATCATAAGCCAATTACTCGCATAACTTGATATCAAGTTGAAATTTAAGATTATAATTTATTAGTTTGAATATTGATATCAAGTAAACAAAATTTTAATAGGGATTTTTCTGTTTTATTTATTAATTTTGAAATTCAAGTAGAGCATTTTTACATAAATTACCTTCGAATTCTGCCAATATCACTTCATCGCCGTGTCACTGAATTGGAAGTGTTTGCTTAATTTGAGTAGCACTAAAATTGGGTTGGAGGTCAACTCAAGGCTGTCATCGATCACATATGGTGATGGAATGCTGCAAGAAGACGGCAGCTGATGCCATAGAACGCGGCATGTTCGGCGTCGCATTCCACGGGGAAAGAAGAGTAGAGTCAACGATGGAAGAGGAGACGTGGAAATACCATGAAGCTTCCTTCGGTGCAGTGCCACCATCCATGTACACGTCCGTGCGTGTAGGTACAACTCTTGCGCTTGCCGTACGGCATTCTCTCTTGTTGGGTCCCAAGCTAATGACACGTGTTGGTGATGTAGGATAGATAATATCTTTATTATAAATATATATATATATATATTTATAATGTGTTGGTCACCCCACAACTACCCCGTACCCGCTATGGCCACGTGGACAGGTCCCACCTGATGGCGACTCCCCAGCGGTGAGTCACGCTTTCCCGCACCTATCACGCTCTAAGGCGGGTTCAATCACGCCGCTGCTCTCGCTCCCTCTTCTCTCTCTCTCTCTCTCTCTCTCCTTTCCCCAAAATGTGGTTCCCTCATTTGCACCCGCTCGCGCACATGCCGTGGACCCACAATTCATCTGCAATCACGAGCTAGGTAAGTGATTGTGCTGCGAAGGCGTCCATCCTCTCTCTCCGCTTTTTCTTTTCGTTTCTTTTTTTGGTATTGGTCCATCCTCATTTGCACACAACCTGTTCGACTCGAGTACCTCGGCAGGTGTTAGATCGATCACAAGTCAAAAGGGAGGCTGTTGTCAACGGGGGGGGGGGGGGGGGAGAGACGGGACGGGCAAGGAGGGTCCGGTACTGGTTGGTGCCGGAAGAGATGGGGAGACGAGCTCGATGTGGGTCCTCCTCGCGGTTGGGCGGGCCGCGAAATCTCGGCCGATGAATACGGAGCGGACCACATGACCCACCGGAACGTGGACAGTTCGGTGGCGCAGCCGCGAAGGCAGGGACGAGGTAAAGCGAGGTGGACAAGAAGCCAGAGATGAAACGCTCGTCACGTAGAAAGACCACCGCCGCTTCACGTACAAGACAGCGCAAACGCGAAGCGACGGCGTGGTGGAATCAGAGCCGTCGGGTTGCGGCTCGACCTGCCACGGAAGCGAAATCGAAGATGATCGCGCTCGTGGACCGTGATTTCTTTTCCCACGTTACGGGACGCGACTCTTGGAGACTCACTCTTTGTTACGAGCCGATCAAAGCCGACGATTGACCATCGGACGGGGTACATCGCAGCCGGAAGCGTGATGATGAAGTGGGACAGCGGTAGCCCCCACGCGTTCCTACTCATTGTTCGCCAATCCCTTAAGCTTAACATAAACGCCTCCCCCCATCTGTGTTTTGCGTGTCACGCGCGCTCTTTTCGCCTTTTCACTGGCGCAAAACAGCATTAATTACTCCCACTGCCATTATTTGGTCCCTCTCACACTCCCTCGCCTCGAGTCCATAAATTCCCCCACTTCCCTCCCCCATCACCCCATCCCTCAAACCCTGGAAGTGCAGGACGGAACGAGCGAGCAATGGCGTTGGTCTCCCTTGTCTATTTCGCAGCCCTTCTGTCGCTTCTTCCGCCGGTGCTAGGGCGCATTCCCGGCGCCTACACGGGTAGTCCGTGGCAGAGTGCCCATGCCACCTTCTACGGCGGCAGCGACGCGTCCGGCACCATGGGTAAGCCACATTCGCCTAATTCTTTGCCTATCTCTTGCTTTTCGCCTTGGGAGAAGCTGATGAGATTTATTTGGTGGCATATGGATGCGGTAGGCGGGGCGTGTGGGTATGGGAATCTGTACAGCCAGGGGTACGGGGTGCAGACGGCAGCTCTGAGCACGGCGTTGTTTAACGAGGGGCAGAGCTGCGGGGCGTGCTTCGAGATCAAGTGCGCGGACGACCTCCGTTGGTGTCACGGCGGGAGCCCCTCCATCTTCATCACCGCCACCAACTTCTGCCCGCCCAACTACGCTCTCCCCAACGACAACGGCGGGTGGTGCAACCCGCCCCGCCCCCACTTCGACCTCTCCATGCCCATGTTCCTCAAGATCGCCGAATACCGCGCCGGCATCGTCCCCGTCTCCTACCGAAGGCACGCCTTCGCCCCTTTGTTGCTTCACGCATTTATTCACGCATTTATTCCTCCTTTCTTTATTTCTTGTACTCGTCGCAAAGCTATTTGTGTCGTCTATGTGTTTGATCGATTGACGGGGACCGGTGGGGGGGTCACAGGGTCCCGTGTAGGAAATCCGGAGGGATCCGGTTCACCATCAACGGGTTCAACTACTTCAACCTGGTGCTGATCACCAACGTGGCAGGCGCCGGTGACATCATCCGCGCCAGCGTCAAGGGCTCCCGCACCGGGTGGATGCCCATGTCCCGCAACTGGGGCCAGAACTGGCAGTCCAACGCCGTCCTCGTCGGCCAGTCCCTCTCCTTCCGCGTCACCGGCAGCGACCGCCGCACCTCCACCTCCTGGAACATCGTCCCTTCCAACTGGCAGTTCGGCCAGACCTTCCAGGGCAAGAACTTCCGTGTCTGACCTCGGTGGTGGCATGTGTTTGTTGTTACTTGGGAGAGCTAAAGTAGCTGCTTGATTGATGCAGCTGAGAAGGTAAAAAGAGTGTGTTTGCGTGGGGAATAGAATCGGATGATAGTATATTATCCTCCGGTTAGCAGCAGTAGCAACAGCTGAAGTGGCTGCAGAACAGAAGAGTGTGTTGTAGCCCGCAGCAGCCTATATTATCTAAATAGTCTGATAGTATAGTCCATGATGTTATTATCTATATGGTGTTTGTGATGTATGACATCTTTTAATCGATGATCACAGTGGGATTTGGTAGAACTCTGTAGACTGAGCTCTGTGATTTATGCTCTCTCTCTCTCTCTCTCTCTCTCTCTCAAAGTGTATTTAGTCATGAAGGAAACCAAGAGGCCATTTCTGTTCATGGTTGGTAGAGCAGTAGACCAGTAGGTGCATCACCAACAGTTGTGCCTGCTGCTGCTACTATGGAGGGCTGCTATTTTAGAGTATGAACCCAAAAGTTTTGTCCATTTGTTTGTTCATGGAAAGTTGACTCTTGCAGAGCTTTATGAATGTTTTACTTAAAGATTATAAATTAAACTATATATATATATATATATATAAGAAATTAAAAATTAAACTATATATAAGAGAAAAAGTGAAAAACTAAAAATAAAAATTTTAAAAATAAATAAATCATACTTAAATGAAAATAATAAAAATTCAAAAATCAACCATAAAAGTAGGAAAAGAGCTAATCCAAAGGAGAAAATTGTCTGTGAATGAAAAGAAAAAAAAAATTAATAGCAAAGACATAAATCAAAAAGTCAATGATAAAATCTTAGAAAATTTTAAAATAAATGAAAATTCGTAAAAAGAATGTAAAAAAAAAAGAATATACAGATTTAGGATGAAATTAAAAGCAAATAATACAATCTTAATATGTAAAATTCCTTCGATGTGCATTCATGTCGATGTGTGATTCCTGGCGGACTCTTGAATTATTGGATGAGTGTGGACAACGAAAAAGGAGAGGAGGCTACGAGTAGGATGAATTGATTGGCCCAGAGACTCTTGTGGTGAGAAAGAAAGCATAAAAGCCCAGCTTGGGTATGATTTGACCAAGCGGTCGGAAGTTCGTATTCATTAGGTTTGCCGACAATAATTATTAAAGACTTAAGAAGACGAAAAGAACTCTTCTGTTGAAGAGTTTGATTGCCGGACGAACATTGTCGTTCGGTCCAAAAATATATTATTAAAATTAATAAGTAAATAAATAAATAAAATAATAATGCATATACTTCTATAAAAAAATTGGTATTATCTTAATATATCATAAATAAATAATATAAGTATTGTAATTGCCTAAGTCTTGTAATTGTTTTGCAAGCATTGTATTTATATATAATTTTACTATATTATATTTATAATAAAAAACCTATTTTGGTATCATAATAAATATTTTTAATTAGATTTAGCAACATGCATATATTTACATCCCTAAGAATATCGATGAGGTCCGATGTGATCCTTTGATAGGATAATATTCACTTGGATTTGACATATGACATTCAAATCATAAAAAAAGACATCATCGAATCACTCTAAATAAAAAAAGTATTCGGGTGTAAGGAATATTTCCTTAAAATCTGCCTCTGGAATCCAACTCATTGATGGGGATATAAAGAGGAATAACCTTTGTATATGAACAAATACTAGAAGACCATAATATGCAGCGGAATTAAATAGAAGCACAATCAAACAAAACACCAAGATATACGTGGAAAACCCCTTCAATGTGAAGGGTAAAAACCATGGGGCGAATATACAAATCTCAATCTCTTGCCCTAAACCTTAGCAACAACCACAAGAGAATAATTGGGATACAATGATCACGTCATTGCCCACAATATCTAAAACCTCCCAAAGTAATCACAGCAAGAGTCTACTGTAAATTTGATCTAACCTGAGATGAGAACACTGCTAAATGATTGTTCTCAGTCTCTCTGCGTTGTCCTTGTCTTCTTCCTTTTCTGCCTTGTTCTCATTCTTCTCTTTGGAATCTCGTGGCTCACAATATCCGCATCGTTGCTACCTTTTTATAGTCTTTTTCTACTTTTAAAACTCAGCCACCACACCCCCTAATCTTAATTAGGGTTAGGTTAAGAGGGGGTGTGGGTTGCCCTAGCCCACATGGGCTGAATATGGGCTATCAGCCCAACACTCGTATCGGAAATCTTAGTCTTCTTGCAGGTGGATGTTACCTTAGACAACTAAAGGTGTGGCTGATCAACCATCCCAAATCTACCACAAATCATTCATGAATTTGCTTATGATATATATGGATATTGATAAGATAAGCTTCGGTAAATGTATTAAGGTGATTGTTATCTTGGATAATGTGTTCGTTGATTCAGGCGATCTGGTGACCATTGATTCATTCTTTCATGGCAGCCGTCATCGGTGACAACTACAACTAAGTGAATGAGGAGTCCTGCATGCCCAATGACTTCTCTCTCTCATTCATTCTTGCTATCAAACTGTGATGAATTCTTTGGTCCAAACTCCATTTGCTCCAACTACATGCCTTCGGAGTAACTTATCGCACTCATCAATGCAATCACAAGGACAATGATGACGACGATGATCGTAGGGTGTTATTAATGGAGTTGATTGGCAAAATAGCAACAAGAGGGGGTTGGGGGGGGGGGGGGGGGGGGGCGTCCGCGGGGGATAGATGACGTGGCATGTAGGTATTCGTCACACGTCAGGAAAGGAGGAGTAAGATCTCTGACGCATTCTGGGAGCAAGCACTGCGGCAGTAGCGCAGCGTAGCGAGGGAGGAGAGGAAGGAGGTGACCGTGAGGCAGAAGGACGCCGGTTCTTATATGATTCCAGCGCCACCACGGCATCCAAGGCAAAAAGCCCGGAGGCGGTGGTGGTGGCAGCTGTTCATGCAGAGGAGAGAGAGATATATGACAGAGGGAAAGAGAGAGACGTAACGAGACACTGACACCAATACTGAGAGAGAGAGAGAGAGAGAGAGAGAGAGAGGAGGTCGAGTCGCCATCGCCTGGTCTCACATGGTGCCGCGAAACGCGGAGTGCAGTCCCCCCCAACCTCCTCCTCCTCTCCCCTGCTTACTGTTGCTGCTGCCACCCATGCTCTTCCACCCGCTGCTTCCCCGAAGCAGGTCCCGCCACCGACTGCTTCCCAGTTGCCACCTTCCCCTCGATAACCCCACCGCTCCTCTCCTTCATCCCCATCTCTCCCACTCTAATGATGCCTTGGGCTAATGCAAAGAGAGATAGCGAGAGTCCCGGTCGTACCGGGGCGGAGGAGCCCCACATGATAATGAGCACAATTATTCAGGCCTTCGTACTGCAGCAGCATGCGCGCGTGGGAACGGCGCGGGAGATCAGCTGGCCCACTCTCTAAGCAAAGAGAAGAGATGGAGACAAGACATGATAATGAGCTAGTAATGACAAGGGGAGGCTAGTGGTTATCGAGAGTTTTAAGGAAGACAGGGGGACTCTCTGTACGATTCCCACTGTAGTGATTTAATGCTTTCACTGCATGCAGCTCCTTACGTGGTCCTCTCTCTCTCTCTCTTTTTCTCTCTCTCTCTCTCTTCTTTTATTATTGTTGTTACTAGAATGAGAAGGGTTCATATGAAGGTTTATGAGAGAGAAGCAGAAGGCTCAACGACACATCCCTTTCTCCGTTGTATGAAGGTTAATGTGAGCGGACGATTGAGACTAATAGTTGTTATGTATGAACGGTTTTGATGAGACCCTTTTGCATTCTGCATCAGAGAGCGTCTTCTTCTTCCTCTTCTTATCTCGTTCTCTTTTGGCCCTCCACATGGTTGCTCATATCCTTTGTACGTACATCTTGGCCACAGCCATGCCGCGTGAATGGACAAACGACGCTGCGACGATTGCAGAGAGAGAAAGCTCAAGGGAAAAGCTTGTGCGGTAGCAGGTGGGTGTTTCAGACTGGAGGGCTAAAGATCGTCACCAGCTGCTCCTCTGTCTCTCTGTCTCTCTCACTCTTTTGGCTTTCTATCACGTCTTGTCTGTCCCTCAGATGGGTATCACGAGAAGACGTAACTAAGATCCGCCCTTCTCTCATCAACAATGCCAACTCTCTCTTGTCTTCTTCCTTCCGGTATTTTTGACTGTTTACAGGAGGAGAGAGATCGAGTCAGGGGGGATTCATTTGTTGGTGATGGATGGGATCCTTCCTTCCGTTCGCAGACTCGCATGGCGTCATCACATTCCCCCTGTTGTCCCCAGGCCACCTGTGTCTCCGTGCCTCTTCCTCCTGTGTTATCAAAACAGGGAACACGGTTCCTGGCCAATCTTTTCCTTCTGCGGTGCCGACGGACCAAGTGGTGACGGCTCCCGCCGCTGCTTCCCGTCTTGGTCCGAACAGCGAAGGAAACAAAAGAATTCTTCTCATATTTCCATTATTGTCGGTCAAACGTTGCTCTTCGGAGCGACTGTGTGGCCGCGGCAAGCAACACGTTTCTCTTCGTACGGTGGCGGGACCCGCAAGCACCTGGTGCCTTCACCTGTTCCCTGTCTTTAACGACACGGCGGAGCCTGAGAGAAACAAAAGAATTCCGTCTCACCTTTTGTCTTCCTTCGCCTCCGTCACCTGTCTCTCCTCTTTTAACCACACACGCTCTCTCTCTCCCTGTCCACTCTTCGCATGCCGTTCTTTTACGCTGCTGTGATCCTCCCCTCCCTCCTCCGCCCCCCCACCCCTATTTATTCTCTTTCTTTTCACTTCCCTCTTCCTCCTCCTCCACCTCTCTCCTTTTCTGCTTGTGTCTCTGCTCTTAAGCTTGTTTGCTTGGTCGCGTCTAAGCAGCAGCGCGGTGTCATAACCAAAACTTGCAAGCCGCTGTGAGTCATTGTTCTTTCTTCTTCATATCTCAGCCTTGACGCCATGCTCTTTCTTATATTTGACTGTATGGTTGGCATTGCTTGTTGTTCATATCTATCTGCTTGTTAGCGGTGTGGCTTAAATCTTCAGATTGATGGTTCTTGTTTCCTTTGGCTTTTAACTGGGAAAAAGGGTGTTATTTATGATGGCTGCAGTACGTTACTTCTTCTCTTCAGTATTATATTTTCTTTCTTCCTTGAGTTGATCAGCACCAGATCAGAATGGATTTCGTATTTCATAGTCGGATTTTCTCTGCAGTTATGTCAAGGAAGAGGCTGTGATCCATGCTTATATTTTCGTCAGAGACAACCTAGTTTGTATAGGTTGAGACAACCCAAATGTTGTACAACTCTTAACCTTGCGGCTTGCAGAGATTGAGTCTCTGTAGGTTGGCAGTGTTTAGGTGTCCTGTAGCATCGAATTTTGCTGTAATTGCTTTCACTACTTTCTGCCATGATCAGTGGAGTCATTGTCTTAGCTGTGCCCGAATATGATCTAGGATGGTCGTCCTTTTGTGCAACTCAGGGTCAATCGCTGTGAGATAACCATACTTTAAGTGATGTTTCTTCGACGCTGCTCGTGGATCAAACACTCGTATTCTGTATGTACTGTAAGGCTGTTCTTGAGATTTTACTTGTTTTAGTTTGGTACATGTTGTGGTCTGTATTCTTAAATAAATCTCATTTGCTGGAGTTGAATTCTGCAAAAGCATCGTGAAAAGAAGTCTCAGTTCGGCTTTGGTTTCAGATAGTAATGAGGGATCTTGTGGGATGGAGGTTGGCCTCTGCCAATGAAGGAGAGGCAGCGGTGGAGATCTGAAGAGGACGCCATCTTGTGTGCATACGTGACGCAGTATGGGCCGCGGGAGTGGCACCTGGTGTCCCAGCGCATGAATGCGCCGCTGCACAGGGATGCCAAGTCTTGCTTGGAGAGGTGGAAGAACTACCTCAAGCCCGGGATCAAGAAGGGGTCGCTCACCGAGGAGGAGCAGCGCGTTGTGATCGGGCTCCAGGCCAAGTACGGCAACAAGTGGAAAAGGATCGCCGCCGAGGTCCCAGGTCGCACGGCCAAACGGCTCGGCAAGTGGTGGGAGGTCTTCAAGGAGAAGCAGCAGAGGCGACAACGAGAAAGCAGCAGCAGATCGGCGGTGTGCTCCATTGAGCCCAGCAAGTACGACCAGATTCTTGAGAACTTTGCCGAGAAGCTGGTCAAAGATCACCACCACATCTCCCCGTTGCTGATGGCCACGCCACTACTTCCTCCATGGCTTTCGAACAACAACGGTGCCCATAGACCGGCATCTCCATCGGTTGCCCTCACTCTCTCGCCTTCCACCATGCCCCCTGCTCCTGCACGTTGGCCTCCGACCGAGCGAGCAGCCGACAACAGCTTGGGCTCGTCACGCTTGCAGCATGGCATGGCACCTGGCTTCACCGCGGTGGATGGCCGCATGGTCTCCGACCTCGTCGAGTGCTGCAAAGAGATAGAAGAAGGGCATCGAGCGTGGATGTCACACAAGAAAGAAGCGGCCTGGAGGCTGCAGAGGGTCGAGCTGCAGCTGGATGCGGAGAAGGCCCACAAGCGGAGGGAGAAGATGGAGGAGACGGAGGCCAAGATTCGCGCGCTGAGGGAGGAGCAGCAGGCGGCGCTTGAACGAATCGAAGCAGAGTACAGGGAGCAGATATTGGGACTGAGGAGGGATGCTGAAGCAAAGGAGCAGAAGCTTGCAGAGCAGTGGGCTTCAAAGCATATGCGCTTGAGCAAGTTTCTTGAGCAGTGTGGATGTCGGCAATGGCCATCGGCTGAGATGAACGGGCGGTGAGGGTGAGTGTGCTGAGGTCAAGTGTGATGTTTCCTCGTTTGCCCGCCGTTGTTAGATACTGTGTAATGTTTGCACGCACTTTTTACCGTACATTTCCGATCAAAAGCTTTACTTTTTGCTGCGTTTTAAGGAATAACTATTTCAACCATTGGTGTGTGTATTCTCACGGATGATTTCCTCCTTATGTCGAATTCTAGTAGCAGGAGAACCCCAAGATTGCACTGCCCCGATTCGATCGGATTTGGCGTTGACCTGACTCACTCGGCCAGTCTCCATCAAACCTCAACCCACGCACTCATCCTCCACCGAAGAGAAGGTGAAGGGCAACGTCGAACGCTCCCTTTCTCCTCTCGTGATCCTCCAACCGCACTCCTTCAATGAGAACAACTACAACAACGGCACCACCCACCCACCTTTCTGTTCTCATGAGTACTCGTCACCTCCTCCTCCACTGCCATGCCATCTCCACCCCACAACGGCGGCGGTGACGCCCATCCTCCCCAACGCCGCCGCCACCTCAACTTGCTCATCTTGCTCCTCCGCCTCGTCACCTTCGGCTTCTCCCTGGCCGCGGCCATCTCCATCGTCACCAATTCCTCCCCCTCCTGGCTCCGCTTCCAATCCTTCCGGTAATCCCCTCTCCTGACGCTAACCCTCAGCGGAGAGAGGTTGACCATGGAAGTCTCACGTACGTACATGCAGGTTCGTCTTCGCCGCGAACGTGATCGTGGCCGCCTACTCCCTCTTCGAGATGTGCGCCTCCGTCCACGAGATCCTCAAGGGCGCCACCCTCTTCCCGGAGCCCATTCAACTCTGCTTCGACTTCACCCACGACCAGGCCTGCTCCTGAAACTTCGACTTCGCCACCATATGTTCTTCTCGGGATCAGCTAGTTTAAGGCTGTTGGCTGCAGGTGTTCGCGTACATGGTGGTGGCGGCCGGGGCAGCAGGGGCTGCGGACGCGCGGCGGCTGAGGGCGGGGGGAGCGTGCGCGGCGGAGGGCGGCTTCTGCGTGCTGGCGGACGTGGCGGTGGCGCTGGGGTTCGCGGGGTTCGCGTTTCTGGCGCTCGCGTCGCTCGTTTCCGGGTTCCGGCTCGCCTGCTACGTCACCACCGGCTCCGGTCTCCACATCTGGTAGCAACTTAATCCTAATTGCATAATTAGCAGCATTAAGAATAATGTCATAATATTTGTGCTCTCTCTTGAAATGTCAACCTTAATGAAAAGCAAGGCTTGTGTTATTGCTTGTGTTCTTATGGTGAGGGAAGGAAAAGGAGTGACAGAAACATGCCGACACCTGAAGATAAGGTAGCTTTAGAGGTGGTGGGTTGGAGTCACTGAGGGGGCTGATGACTGGTCATCGACTGAGAGAGAGAGAGAGAGAGAGAGAGAGCAAATCACTTCGAGAAACAGACACGTGGCTCCGAAGATGTTCCGAGAACAATTGAAATCGAAATTAACATTCTAACATATTTCTTATTTATTTTGAACCAAAAATTAATTTAATTTTAGTAAAAAATATTAATTTAATTTAATAATTTTTGAATAAAAAATTATGATATATTTTGAATATATCAATTAACTTAGTCGGTAAAGATTATTAATAGTTTATCATAAATATTTAGTCTTAAATATCTTTTTTCATCGTCTATCCTTAATAATAATAATAATTTTGTAGAAAAAACATCTTAGGTTTTGGATTTTTTTTCAAAATTACGTCCCTAGTTTCTTATATTTTTTAAGGAGACCAAATAATATTTAGATAAAAAAAAGGGTAGAGATATTATCTGCCCTTCATACACTATGTTCTTCGTAAAAAAACCTACATCAATTTCATTGTTTTAGTTCCTCGAGTGACATCAATTCCTTTCATCAATCGATATCTCATTAAAAAGAAAAACTCCTTTCTTGTATTATAATCATCCTTA
Organism: Musa acuminata AAA Group; assembly: GCF_036884655.1. Lineage (NCBI taxonomy): Eukaryota > Viridiplantae > Streptophyta > Magnoliopsida > Zingiberales > Musaceae > Musa > Musa acuminata. Next base: position 47,863,047 of record NC_088335.1, read on the forward strand.
TATTTCTAAATACACGATATTATATTAGGTTTGATATAAATTCAACTTATGTTTAGGTTTGTGAGTTACAGGCTAAATTTAGTATATTTAATTTGAAACTATCCTTTTTATTCATATCTCTTCGTCTCACATAAACAAATATTATATTTAGGTTTTGCGAAGTATCTCAATCCCAAGTTATATATAGGTGTTTCTTTTCTTGGTTTTTTCTCTATCTTCTTCTCTCATTTCATCATCATCTTGATGTCTCCTTATCAGTCTTTCCAGGAAAGAAAGCAGATTTCTGCAACAACAGACACTAGCTAACATTTCACACACACATTTCTGCAACTGCAGGTGATGTCTAAGTGTTTGACCTCCGCATTTATGTTAGTCAAACCACAACAACAGAAACATGGAAAGAAACAACATGAACATTCGTCTGCTTCACACCATGTTGAACTTTGCATGGGGAAATTAGTAGATGCAAGCAGGCGGAGAGGAAGTCTCAAACGACAGCTTCATCAACCTCGTTTGGTGCGCCACACCACACTGCTGTTGGGAAAGTGATTGGGTTGGTGTGGCACAGCTTTCATGAGAGAATAAGGAAGCCAAGCCCCAAGCCAAGCCTCCTCCCACCTATCAACACTTCATGATCTCCCTCTTCTTGCTTCCATGCTACATGTATGCATTTCCTTCTCCCAACAGCCCTATTGAGTTCAAATCTTTCTATGTTCACAGTGAAGTGGAGAATCAATCAATACAAATATCTATATGTCATAATTCAGATGAGATAAATGATTTATTATTTTTATTTATTTTAAATTATTGATTCAAAATGTTTAAATTGAAGTTAATCGAAGTATACCCGATCATTATAAATCAATTTTAATCTCGATAAATTTTTAATATAAAATAAATGCCTAAAGCAAAATAAAAATGATAGGGTTAGCCAATTATTATTGTTGGTGTACAAAAATAAGTATTAATTTTTTTAAAAAAGATACATAGTAGTTTAAGATTATCATCAACTTAATTGACATAATTATTACTGTTGGTATATAAAAAAGTAACGATCCATGCAAGAAGATTTTATTAAAAGATATTTTTTTATGGTAGTGATTTTAATTAAAAATATTATCTATATATATATATCATAATGATAAATAAAAAATATAGCTATCCCAAATAGTTAGAATATTTCGATATATTATTATCATTTTATATAAGGATGAATAACACTTAAATATATTCTTTAATCTCATACATCAAAATCAATTTATAATATTTATAAAATAAGAAGATGATTGAAATGAATGGTTGTGATTAGTTGGATAGTTTTAATTTAACCGCTGAGATTGCATATAATTTTCATTTTATTATCCTCTTTGCTATGCTCCCCTATCTATCAAAAGATTCCAATGACATTAACATATCCCTTTTAACACATAGATTTATTTATAAAGAATTTATTACTTAGAATATGTTTTTTTTATTATTTAGACTCTTTAAAAAATTAATATAAATAATATTTTAATATTCATAACCCCTTTAATTTAATTTTTATCTTTATTATTGGACAATTTGTAAAGGCTTAGAATATGGGTTAATACAATTGACTTGGACTATTATAAAATATACATAATCTTAAAATATTAAATTATTACAATAAATATCAAAGGTTATTTTTTATATCTTTCTTTTCCATCTTCAATTCATCTTATTTTATTATTTTACATTATATCCAACGTTTAAGAGGAAAATAAGAAGAAAGAAAAAAATAAAGGTGTTGATAAGGAGTGAAAAGGATTTATTATAATTAAATTATAAATCAAAGGTAAATATAACAAAGATATATTTTAAAATATTTAAAATATTTGTAAATAAAAAAAGACTGCAAATAATAATTTCCTAATGAACAGGAGAGAATGATAATGTTATTATTGATATTATTATTATATATATATATATATATATATATATATATATATATATATATATATATATATATATAAATCTCTTAAGATATATTTTAAAAGACTGAGAGGAAATTGATGCCAATCAACCGTATGATTTCGCGGGACCCACTCATCGTACGGTTGGGATCAAAGATCATTACGTCCGCCATCGTCACAGGCCAGTCGGCACCGCAGAATCCCCCAAATACCGAGCTCGGAGGCGAGCACTCCTTAAAGCTCGCCTAATTCCCCCGAAACCCCTCCCCTTCCAATTCCCTACTCCCACTCGAAGTTTTCAGATCGATTCTTCGGATACCTCTACGGTAATCCCCTCGAGGGCATCATGACCACGAAAGTTTGATCCTTTAGTGAAATAGTGTTGTAGTGGTTCTGTTTTTTGATGTTGTTGTAGTATAATAATGGATTCGAATCGGGATCGTTTGGTTGGTGTATGGGAGGGATTTCGCTGTCGAAAGGTTCTTCGGATCCTTCCTTTGCGTGTATTCTAAGCAGGTTTTGTGATCATGGTTGTTTACTGCCTTGCTTTTTATTGATGGAGATTTACGTGCTTGATTGCATCAGTTGGTGGTGGTGGTTCGGATCTATATAAGGTCTTTGGATCTCGAGGGTTTCTTCGGCGAGGTGACGTGAATTAAAGGGAAGCAAGGAATTTGATCTGGTTACTTGAAGGGAGAAGAAAAAGGTTTCTCTTTTTTCTCCTTTTTAGTGAAAGATCTACATTGTGTTCTAATTACTCTGCTATTATGGTCGTTAGCATTGATTTGAACTGCTTTTGTTGGTTTATCTCTTTTCGATTTTCCACATCTATGTTCAATGAGATCTGGATGCCTGCGGTGCAGGCTATAAGGGATCTAAGGAATGGCCACGGAAGCAGCCAACGGCAACAATCATGTGGTGGTGAAGAAGCCTCCGACCCCTTCACCTCTGCGAAATTCCAAATTCTTTCAGGTTGTTTTTCTTTTTATTTTAATAAAAATCTGGTTTGCTTTGTTTCGTTTTGCATTACTGGCTGGAATCATTTTTTAGTTTTAATTTTAAGCACCGAGGATTCTAGATAGGTAGATCTCAGATAAGGAAGTTATCTCGTGATCTTATGTTTGTTAGATTTCAGTAAAAGAGTTCTTCCATGTTTAGTAAAATCACACCACTGAATTTTATAGAGCATTTGTCAACAAAGAATCTAGCTTTCTGCAGTCTAATCCACTGTACAAAATTGGATAATCAAATTTCTTATTTTGATTCATGTTTTAAAATTGAGATTCATTTCTGAGATCTCACGCTGTTTGGTTTTTCGGCGTGGTGGTGTTTTTCTCCCCATGGTAGAAGACATTCTAATTTGACTTTGACCTTTCTCCTTGATAGTCCAATCTGCGAATCTTGGTGACTGGGGGAGCTGGTTTCATTGGATCTCATTTGGTGGACAAGTTGATGGAAAATGAGAAGAATGAGGTATGTGGTTGGATTACTTTTAGCCAATTCTTTTGCAATATTTGGGTTTGTCGTTGTGATTGAAGACAATAAAAGAGATTTTCAAGTTCACAGCAATCCTAATCTTGGTTTTTCTTGAAGAACTCACATTTCTAAAACCTTTTGCACAATTTGTCTTCTTTTCCTTTCACTTGGACCCTTTTGATAGACCACTCTATCTATTTCATCCATTATTAAATAAAAAATTGTTGAATATTAATTAAACATTCAATTGTTTCCTTGTCAAAAAAATATTTCTGTATTTCCTTTGAGTATTTTGCACAAACTTTCTGAATTATTTACTTCATGTACTCAAATAATGAGCTTTTCCTTTTGTTGCCAGGTAATCGTTGCTGACAACTTTTTCACTGGCTCAAAGGACAATCTCAAGAAATGGATTGGTCATCCAAGATTTGAGCTGATTCGACATGGTATTTTCCCATATATGAAAAAGAATTTAGCCATGCTGCAATACTATTCCCTTTTTGTAGCCTCTTTACTTACAGAACTCTTGTTCAAGTTCACTTATGTCACATTTTCCTGCAGTTTTCGAGTATAGCATGGTTTACTAGGTCGATGTGTTTAAATTTTGTATTTTTAGTGGATGAAATATAAATCTGCTAGTATATTAAAAACTTAGTTGGTCCCCAAATACTTCTACAACTTGTCTTCATATCTATAAACCTGGTTCTCCATACTGTCAGATATCACAGAACCACTATTGGTGGAGGTTGATCAGATCTACCACTTAGCTTGCCCTGCTTCGCCAATTTTCTATAAACACAATCCTGTCAAGGTAAGTCTTCTATATGAGAATTTTGGGAAGATTTTATAGATGAGATTTCATGAATATGTCCAAATTGACTTCTATGATAGAAAATTCCTATCTTGATATTATGGCTATGCCATTTATTTATTATAGCACGTTTCATATTCTTCATTGGAAGAAGGGTCGGTTTCTATGGTCTTTCATACCTGCATAACACTAATAATCCATTTATGTAAATTCAACAATTTTAAAGAGTCACTAGTTTTTCGGTTAACTGTAACTGAACTCGTATTTGCTGATTTTAGCTGAAGAATATATCAATAAAAACCAATATATGGTGCTATATCCTAGAAATTCAAATACCTGAATTTTTTGAAGAGATTAAGTTATTTTTTTGCCAAATTTCTTCAGTATATTATCCAAGTCATCATATCTGCACACGTGACCCTTTGTTGCCTCAGCTGGCTTGCAAGTCTTCTTTTGTGACACCTTTCATATTGTTTTTGCAACATCAGTACACTAATACTCCATTTTATTTAAAGTTGGTAGGAAACTTCAATCGTGGAATTAATTTTCCTATTAGCTGTAGAAGATTTTATTACTGTTCCATGGGTCTACCATTTCATATATTGTGCTGCTCTTTTAGTTCATCTTGCTTGTCTTTGCTGTGTGCATTTGGTATTTTAAAGTTTAACTGAAATGAAAAATAACTTGTAATAATGTCTTTGATAGACGATTAAGACAAATGTTATGGGCACAATGAATATGTTGGGGCTTGCAAAGAGGGTTGGAGCAAGGTATAGCCTAATTGCTTTTTGTGTAGTTAAGAATATTGGAAGCATATGGAATGTGCATACCATCTTTTAACCTATGTTGCAGGATTTTATTGACATCTACCTCAGAGGTGTACGGTGATCCTCTGGAGCATCCTCAGAAGGAGGAGTATTGGGGAAATGTTAACCCGATTGGTACTTTTGTTTCTTTCTTGCAAGTAGCCATTAACTTTGTGTCTAAGCAATGAAATATTTTTTCTATAAATTATCATTTTTTAATATTTTAATATTTCTAGGAGTGAGGAGTTGCTATGATGAGGGAAAGCGTGTGGCAGAGACATTAATGTTTGACTATCATAGACAGCATGGCCTAGGTGCATTGTTGTTATCTAAGTCGCATATTTGATTTTTAGTTTCATTACTGACAACGTAGAATTTGGCCATTTCTCACCATACATCTGGGATTGTCATTCTTTATCAGAGATCCGAATTGCTAGAATCTTCAACACGTATGGGCCTCGCATGAACATTGATGATGGTCGTGTCGTCAGTAACTTTATAGCTCAAGCACTTCGGTAATCTCTGTGCTTTCATCAACACATATATGTCATATTTCTTTGACCATGATTACTTAATCTAGTTATAATTGCATGCAGTGGTGAATCCTTAACAGTCCAAGCCCCAGGAACACAGACTCGAAGTTTCTGTTATGTCTCTGACATGGTAAATGTCATTGATTGCCTTTTTAACCGAGCACAGAGTTTTTAGGTCTTATCTGGTTTTGTTACACATCTCTCTGATGTACCATCAGGTAGATGGACTAATTCGGCTGATGGAAGGAGATAATACGGGCCCTATTAACATAGGGAACCCTGGTAATTTCCATAATTACCTTGTAGTTTCATGGTTGGCTGTTATAGTTGTTTATTACACATGCTGCTTCAGTTTGCCATGTCTTTCTATATTACTAGCCAAGAGGGGAGAATGTTGATCTTGATTTTTAGAAACCTTAACATGCTAGGACAAATGGATTTTTGAGTTTTAAACAGGAGGTGCATTTGATATTGTTTCTTTAGAAACCTATCTGCAATGCTGTGTGTGTCTCTGTTCCTGTCTCTGTCTTTTCTGTGCATCGTAGATCTTCTAGTCCTGATTGTTATCGTGATTCCATACTTACCATTGTTAATTGTCAGCCTTGATCATAATCTCTAATTGGTTATTCATTATTTGAAGGTGAATTTACAATGATGGAACTTGCTGAGATCGTGAAGGAAGTAAGTTCTCCTATCCTTGCTGCCAGAAAGTTGGCCTTTTTCCCCCTTTTTTTGCTGTTAAAAAAAGATGAACATTGACTTCTTTTTTTTTGGTTAATCATGTTTTAGTTGTAGAAAGGAAGACAAAGCAGACTTCCGTACAACACATCATTCATTCATTTTGACTTTAAATTATACTGGCTAGAGTAGCAATGGAGACATCCAGATAACTAAATATTACAAATTTGTACCTCCTTTTGAAGTTAACCAAGCATTACCATATTTTTTGCAGTTAATTGAACCCTCCATATCAATTGAAATTGTTGAGAATACCCCTGATGATCCACGTCAAAGGAAACCTGACATCACAAAAGCAAAGCAACTTCTAGGATGGGAGCCCAAGATCACCCTACGACAAGGTCTACCCCTAATGGAGGAGGATTTCAGGCTCCGGCTCGGAGTGCCCAAGAAAGCATGACCTTGTGATCGATATGAAGTCGTGGCCGATGCTCTACTCTCTATCTTCAAATAAATGTTTGGTTCCGAGTTTTGATTGTTAGATGATACATCTGAAGAGGGGTTATGAGAAAGGTATTACATTTCGAGAGTTTGAGAAGAAATATTCCCTGAACATGTTTGGATTTGTTTCTTACGGCCATTTAAATGGCTATATAGATTAAAGGTCAATCGAACTGTTTGCATTCCATGATTAGCTTCATGGTGCATACTGTCTTCAAGATGTTACTGGTTCCAAGTTTTGCTCTCTCTGCCACAGTCTAACTTATAGAAAGCTCATCCACGATTACCTGAGCGATAGATCGAGCTCTCTGTGTTTCTTGGAGTTAATTGCAAGTCTTGAACGTATGACTCTGCTATGCAACCAACTTCTCTTTTGGCCCTTCTCCAGCTTTGTGATTGCTGCCATTTGAGATCGAAAAGATGTTGTCACAGTGATTGAAACTTGTGCTTTTAGTGTTCACCGCATCGGACGATGAACACTCTGACTTGAGCGTCGGAATATACTGGTAATTGGAAGAATAATGACTACGACGCAACAGACAAAAAATAGATCGAAAAATGAAGATATTTAGTAAGTGAACTGCTCGTACAAGAGAGAAGCAGGCGACTGTTCACTGTCAGGGAAGACAAAGTTTCTGCTTCCAAAAGAGAGGAACGTGTGACCCAAAGCACCGAGTGGCCATTGGACGACGAGGCTTTCTTCAACAAACAGTGCAGGGTTGGAATTTTTTGCAGCATCAGCTGACGAATCAATGTTCATGCAGGCAAGAAGAATCTTTACAGCTATGTGGATCGACCACACTGATGGAAAACCACTCCTTTCCTATCTCTATTACGATCACAAGGAGAGGTGCCCCTCGACTTGGAGCAGATCTTAATGACTGCCAAACCGAGAGAGAGAGAGAGAGAGAGAGAGAGAGAGAGAGAGGCCATCCAAAACGCTGTCACTACTAACCACACTTGCATTATGATGTATTGAATGCGAACTATCTTGTGACCGAGATTGCACATTTTGTTGATTAAAACAAAATTTCAGAAGGGATCATATAATTAATTGCATAAAACATTAATTCTTGATGATATGACCAAACTCTTTGGGCACATATTCTTCCCTAATGTTATTGTGTTCACTAGCTTTTGATATAAATAAACTCACGACGGTACGAAAAACAGAAGACAGGAGAACAAGCAATTAGCCACCTTTTATCGACAAATTAGATATAAAAGTCGAACCCCGAAACCAGTCACGAAAAAAGAAAAATAGAAACCATAAAAATCTCTCTCGAGCCCTTCTAAATCGTCGTTACTTTTTTTATTAACTTAATCATTGGAGGGATTTAATCGAGAAGTCTCCCAGCAGTGACCAATTTGATAGGACTCCCAAGCATTCAAAGAACATCTCGGGATGACACGAACCATCCCCTGATTAGGCTAAGACACACTTCGGAATGATTTCAAACTTCCTTTGGTAGATGAACCGCACATTTAAGGAACTGCAAGTCGATCACCACGAGCGAGCAAAACCTCAAAAGTCCATTTATTATCTCAGTCTCATACCTGAATCACAACCAGGTCGTGTTGACTCTCTGATCAACACACTCAAGACTTAATAACTCCTAACTTAAGTTTTATGTCCTCAGTTACCACGATATGTTACAAACAAGTCAGAGCCTGCAATCACTGTATATATATGCCATTTCTGTGCATGTTGAAGTATATCTGTAGCTATTCCTAAATCGTAAACTTAGTTATTCATGTTGAAGTATATAGTGATTCTAAAAATAATAAGTTATTGGCCATTAGATTACTATTGGATTTTTCTAAATATTGTTAGGATTGGTAAGTACTATTGGATTTTTCTAAATAGAAAACTAAATTGCTTGAAAAACTAGATTATTTGGTGTAATAAATATCATATATATATATCTGAGTATTTTGATTAAGGGAGGTATAAAAAAGATTAAAAAAATTTCAGAATTTATGTGAAAGAGTGCATAGGGACTTTGAGTTTGTGTTAACTCGGTGAAGAGTTTTATTTCTTATATTTTATTATTCTCGTAATGAAATTTAATTCTTTTTCTTTGTTAACGCAAGTAAAAATATGTTGACATATGTAGAAACCTTAAACTCTAATCATATATTTCAACCATATAAAATATATAAATATGTTTCATAATAGACAATACAGGTACAATAATATATTATCAGGTTGAACACTCATGTTTGTCTCATCAGAGTTTCTTTTACTTTTAACCCAGGGATGGAATTTCACTTTGTATATATATATATATATGAAAGAGAGAGAGAGAGAGAGAGAGAGAGAGAGAGAGAGGAAAAGAAGGAAGAACTACCGTTGAAGTCCTAATCAACGAAAAGCGTGACATATCTGATGACGATAACGTATAAGCTCACAAAACCTCGCCAAGTTCTACTCTCCATGACTGATCAAAAACCCCATGCACACCTCCACGTGTGCACACAACCACACCCTAAATTCCATGCAAATGCCACCACAGTTTAATCCTTCATTTTGTAGCCTATAAATTGCAGCATTCAAACTTGATTTGGAGAAACAAGAAGAGATGAAGTGGTATTGGAATCTAAGGAGGCTATACATATATAAGATGACTGATGGACAAAGGTAATTTTAATGGACAGTTTGATCTTAATCTTCCTTGTCCGAATCTTTTGCAGCCGTCTCAGCGAGGATCTTCTGTATCCTCCTCTCCACAGCCTCCATCTCCAAAGCCTTCTCCTCTTGGTCCTTCATGTATGTCTGGAAGAACTCCTCGTTCTCCTTCTCTAACTCCTTCCATACTAACACCAAAAACACAATCAAACGAAATATATATGGTTACTTGAAAATTTTCCACTATTTTGCTATGCATTCTCCTTTATGTATATATGTGCAGATATGCAAAATATTCCTGTGCGATCCGGTGATGCTTTCATGCTCTTGAAACTGCTATCGTTTGCTCGTAATGCTCAAGATCAACTGCTACGCAAACAAACTTTCTACATGAGAGAGAGAGAGAGAGAGAGAGAGAGAGAGAGAGAGAGAGAGACCGGTGGAGGTGATGACGGGTTGGATGTTGGCATACTTAGCGAGGGCCTCCATGCACTCGTTCTTGTTCATGTGGAAGACGAGGCATTGCTCGATCAAGTGTTGCACCTGAAGAGCCACACACACAGGCACCATGGTGACCATGAAGCATCAATCTACTCCAGCGGAAAGAAAAGAGTGAAGACGAACATGTTTGTCTTACCATTCGGATGTAGGAAGCCGATGAGGATTCACCCATGCTGGGCGAAACAGCAACTTCTGACAGCCTCAGCGAGTCTTCCCGGCGTCGCTAGCTTTCAGCTCGGTGGAAGAAATGTGGGAGCTTTAAAGAAGTCGAGGTGGGCCACGCGATCACGTGGGAGATGAGAGATCATTGGTGGTGTGATGATAAGGGATATCTCGTAACCGCCGTCGTTTCCGGTATTAGATTCGCTCTGTCATCAGACCCATCCAGTAATAACACGCCACATCATCATCTCCTTCACGGATCCCAGGAGGCGGTCGTCTTCCATCGATTCGGCACCGACGGTCACGATGAAATCTGGGCCTCAGCCGTACTTGATCCGCATCAGGGACGCTGACGTGGAACGTTCGCGAACCGTTGGTGACGATGATCGATCGACGAGCACGCCACACACGGCGGAAACAGCTGCCGTCTCCGAGTAGTGCTTCCCTTCCGCAGCGTGTGATCGAGGATGGTCGCGCCTCGTGAAATTTGCATGAGCACCCGAAAGCTACTTTCAGAATGTTTGATTCCATGATGCTACCTACCCAGACTTCTCTATCAGGGCTGAAACAAATCACAGAAGAAGAGAGAAAGAAAAAGAATCCGCAAACAAGCAAATTGGATCCTGTCTTGTGCGCCAACCCATTAGAACAGCGGCCGCCGTCGACGTCGCCTCGTCCCATCAGCAGTTGTTCTTGTAAAAAGACGTCTTGTTTTGTTGTCCGCGAGGCTGCAAGTGATGTCTGGCCCTCAAGTTTAGACAGTGGGGAAGAGTCCAAGGGCGGCCACATGGCCTGCAGGACCCCATGGCAGCAACATGGAACGAGGAAGACCACTGTGCTCCTCTTCCGCCCGTGCTTTCTGAAGAATGACCTGATCGTGACTTGCACAACGAAGGCTTCGAGGTTGACGAAACAATTTGATCGTGTGATAACCCGCGACGTCCATTAGCCCACTCATCATCTTACTGTGGATCCACTTGCTGCAGCGGCTCACGCCTGTCCGCTGCCCGATGAAATGGCTCCAACCTTCGTACCTTGTAAATGTCCACCACTAAACAAGGCAAAGGGTTCCACGGTTTCCGTGCCAATTGTTACTTGTCTCAGCGCACCGACAACGTCCGCCAGCCACCGGTTTCGAGGACCTTCACCTGTGCAAGAGACAAACAACAAGGAATGGGCTTCCAAACAAAAGGAAGGAAAACGTACAGTAAGATATTTACAGTGTGATTTCGAATTGGATGATGCATGTGTGCCCTCGCGTGGCCTTCCTATCTCTTCCCTTCACCTCTTCCACCCTGTCCGACCTTCAATTCTGGATCACAAATTTCACCGTACGACCACAGAAGCCTGTGGCCACCAAGGAAGATGGAGTGGAGACAAGATCGAGAAGACGAGATAAGCACAACAACTTACCACGGCACTACTGCAAGCTTGTGTTTTCATTTCCTGTGGGATTGCGTGGCACTCTATCCTGAGATCCAATCGAATGGTTGAATGAAGTGATAGAAGGTGCACAGAAGAGAGGATAATGTTGCTACAGACACCGTCGATTACCCATCGGTGTAATTGATGGTCGATCAGACGGTGTAAGCAGAAGAGACGAGTTGTGATGATATCATGTCGGGGATTCGTAGACCATCTTACACAACCATAATGTGAAATATGTTATGATTACAGTAACTCGAGGCTAAGAAATTGAAAGCATCAATTAAGATAGAGTTAGTTAAATGAGATGGTAGAGTCTTAATAAGATCAAATACTGGTGAATAAGATAAGATTATCTTAGTTTAAACTGTCATCTTATGTCTATAAATCGATACAACAACTAATTGAGTGGATTACCGGATGGAGTTCAGATTCTTATAAATATTTTTAGAAGTTCAATAAAGATTTTTATTTCGCCTCCATTGTTTCTTTTTTTTATTTGGTCTTATATTAGATTTTGAGCTGATCGTACTATGTTTTACTATTTTAAGCCATAAGAATGGTGATTTGTACCTTGAAGATCTTCTTGATGAAAATAATAATTAGTTTATTTTCAATCATAGATTATAATATTAAAAAATATTATTATGGTGAAGTTTGTGAGTTTGGTATAAATTTTTTAATCAGTTGAACAATAAGATTTGGAAGACTCGAGTCCTATTTGGTAAGCGAAGATCAAGATGAGGTAGAAGAAGGAGTTTATGTTAAGATTTGTTTATCACGATATTTTTAGTTATAAGTCGATTTCAAAGACTTAGAGTCATCTTGATGTATTGTTGAAGAAGAAATATATAATTCTATTTTAGTATTTAGGGAATGAGTTAAGTAATATTGTCCATCCCTATATTTCTTAATTTTTTTTCAAGATCTCTCTATTATTATTTTCATTTAATAAGGTGATCTAGATACATCTTTTAAATATAAATTTAACTTTTATATTTTGTGTCTATCATCTCATAATATTTTCATCTACAGCATCTGATGATATTGTTATATTGTCATCAATCTATTTCTATATGATAGGGAAAGTACCGGTACTACAAACTCATTCAACCACTTGAATCGAAGGGCTACCTAAGCAAAAATATGGGAACTCTCATCAACTCTTTGTAGTCGCTGATAGAGGATCAACTAACAATCCCTGACTATCCCGACTTCCCAAAGAGAGCCCGCAAGACCCATTTCTCGCTTACACTACAATTGAAGAAAAGGCCACGCCCTCGCATTAATGGCCAATGGCATGGCTTGCCTCCCCCACACCTCCCTTTTGGATGATTGAAGGAGGGATCATTCTCTACCTAACTCAAAGCAGCTAAAAGGTCGGACAAGGAACACTATCTCAATCACCCAATGTTAACGTTGGCCTCAGGATAACGCATCGATAAGTCACCTTCATTTAATGGCTCTTGACGAGTAGGGTAGGGGAGACTCTTACCAATCCCTATCCTCGCTACCCGACACCCAAGTATAAAAACTAAGACTTAGGACAAACAAGGGCAAGCGGGTGAACTCCACGCTCTTCTGATTATAGTTAAATCACTATTTCCTTATCTCTCTTACTTAAGTATCGGAGGGGCTATGCCAGGACCTTCCTCGGTGCTGACCTGCCATGCAGGACCCCCGAAGCATCTGAGGAGGCATTGCGAGATGACTCCCACTAATAAGGTGGACCATATTCCTAAGATCAGTTCACCCCCTCCATAGATGAGAAGCTCTCTATGCCCATGCCTCAGGCAAGCTCTCCACAACAGTCATCCGTGTCAGCTCCCTAGGAAGGGCTTGCACTTTCGGAGTTGGACTGAGCCAAGTTGGCTTATCAGTTGATGGCTTCAGTGTACTAACATTTTGGCGATAGGAGGGTCAAATGTCGCAACAATGTCCTTCCACAACTCTTACCAATGAGCTCTCTAGTTATGATAAACAACCCTAATGCTCGACCCTTTTGAGGAAGGAGGGCACCTGTCCCCCTTTCAGTCAATGCTTTCGCCTAGGCGTAGACTTTTGCATGCTACTAGTATTTATTCAACGACTCTGATCTCTCCCCTCCAGGATATCTACTCATCCCGTCCAAAGCCTCCTTAGTCCTTGCACACCCGCGACCCACTCTTTAGCCATTGTCGGTACCCCCTTCCCCTGAAGCTCGACTGGTGAACCCTTGCCCGGCCTCTTGGAGGCCCCTTAGCGAATTGAAGCAAATTGCGTGGCACCATGGTCACCCCCGCTCCTTATGACCAGAAGAGAAACAAATCAACATTATCTTCGAGGGATCCGCCTTGGAGAGAGAAAGTTCCTTTAGATGTAGGATGTACGCTTAGGCCGCCTGGATAAAATGTTCAAGAATGGAGGGAGGACCGCAAATCTTCTTCAGGGAAGAGGAAGCTGCCCACCTTACCCAAGACATGCGATATCTATCTCGATTCGGATATTGGATGCTTGGGTGAAGAGGGTCTAGTGGACACGGGCAGCTCAGTCGACATATTGTATGTTGATGCCTTCTGGAAGCTTGGGTTGACAAAGTGCGACCTCCACTAGATGGCATCCTCCTTGACCGGATTCATGAGGGACTCCATCTCCCCTCTTGAGATGGTGACTCTCCACGTAATCTTCGAAGAAGAACCTCGTGCCAAGACTTTGCCGATAAAGTTTATAGTCAACACCCCATCAACCCACAATGCATAAGCGGACGCCCTGGCCAAGTTGGCCTCCGCTTGCCCAAATGAAGAGGACCACCCAACGGTGGAAACTATCCTTGCCAGAACCATTGGAAGGAGGAACATAGGTAGCTTGGAGGCAGAAGACAGCTAGATGGATGAAATCTTGCACTACTAGAAGGATGGGACATTACCCACTGATCCCATTGTGGCACGAAAGCTATCAGACACTCAAGCCTGATATTGCATCCTGAATAGATGACTACTCCAAAGGGTGTACAATCAACCCCTCTTGCGATGCCTGTTGCCTCGGGAGGTCGATAGGGTCTTAGTTGAGGTGCATGAAGGAATATGCGGGGAGCACATAGGGGTGCATACCTTGACCTTCAAAGTGCTTCACTAGGGCTTCTACTAGCCCACTATGCCGAAGGATACCTCGACCCTCGTACAAAGATGCCTTGTGTTAGAGACACTTACAGATCCAGCACCTACCCACGGTCCCGTTGAGCCATATAAACATGGCCTAGTCGTTCAATCAATGGGGAATGGATCTCTTGGGTCCCTTCGCACCTGCATTTGACCAACAAAAATTTCTTATTGTTGAAGTATATTACTTCACCAAATGAACCAAAGTCGAGCCTCTGAAAATAATGTAAAAAATGCAGGTAGAGGGCATTGTATGGAGAAACATTATCACTAGATTTAGGATCCCAAAAGCCCTTGTCACCAACAACTGGACGCAGTTTAACAATTCAAAATTTAAAGAGTTATATTGGTTCTATGGGATTCAGCTAAAGTTCAACTTAGTAGCACAATCGTAAACCAACGGACGAGTCGAAGTTACTAATAGATCCATCTTTAAAGGATTAAAGAGAAGGGTAATTGAAGCTAAATGATCATCAGTGGATGAGCTCCCTAGCATCTTGTGGGCATCATGACAACCCCCAAGACCAGGTCGAGCAAGTCCCCATTCAACCTAGTCTATGGCACTGAAGCGATCCTCCCACCTGAGGTTATTTTGCCAACCCCTCGAATGGAAGCATTTGATGAAGCCACATCAAAGGAGGGACTTCATGCCCGGCTAGACATAATCAAAGAACTAAGGGCCAAGGCGCATCTCTGAGCCTTGAGATACAAACAAGCACTAGCCAAATTCTATAGCTAGTGGGCACGGTGGCAACAAATCAACTTTGAACCGCGCCTTCTGAGGGAGACGAATGATAGGGAAAGTACTAATACTACTAACTCATCCTACCACCGGGATCGAGAAGGTTACCTAAGCAAAAAATATGAGAACTCCCACCAACTCTCTGTAGTCGCCGACAGGGGATCAGCCCACAATCCCTGCCTATCCTAACTTCCTAAAGAGAGCCTACAAGACCCATTCCTCGTTGACAGAAGAAAGGGTCACGCCCCTACATTAATAGCGATGGCATGGCTTACCTCCCCCACACCTCACTTTCGGATGACTAAAGGAGGGACCACTCCTTACTTGACTCAAAGCGACTAAAAGGCTAGAAAGGGACCGCCATCACGATCACCTAGTGTCAACGTCGCCTTCAAAATGACATGCTGATAAGCCACCTCTATTTAATGGCCCATGATGAGAAGGGTAGGGGGGACCCTCACTAATCCCTATCCTAATGAGACTGATTCACATTTAAACACATATACTAAATAATCTCAGTCATAGGTTACTCGAAAGGGACATCAAGATAATCAAATAGATTGATGTGCTATATACCCGTCCATATGATATATGTAGCTAGTTTCATAGCTGCTCATGTGGGGACACTATGGATACAGTACAAGTGCTCATTGGAAAATGAGTTCATTGATTGATCTGCTTACGAAATGTTGGATGGTTGATGATGTCTTATTGCCAGATAACGATTCTGTAGTCCTAGTGGTGTATCTGTTCCTTATATTATGATGTTCATGGATCTATGCAATGAGAATCAGATCATGATGATATTACACTAATGAGACCGATTCACCTTTAAATATAGATTCTAAATAATCTCAGTCATAGGTTACTCGAGAGGGACATCGAGATAACCAGATAGATTGATGTGCTATATATCCGTTCATATGATGAATGCAGCTAGTCTTATAGTTGCTCGTGTGGGACACTATGGATACAGTACAAGTGCTCATTGGAGAATGAGTTCATTGATTAATCCGCTTACGGAATGCTGGATTGTTGATGATGCCTTATTGTCAAACAACGATTCTGTAGTCCTATTGGTGTATCTGGTCCTTAGACTTGAGATATAAAGGATGTCCTGTATGAGTACTCTATTCTTTGATACCAGATTTATAGGTCTAGAGGTTCCAGATCCAGCACAACCAGTCATCGGGAGTTGTAGCCAAACTTACGAGGACTATTGAGTGTCAATAGAGGATCATCCGCTTTCAGTCTCATGAGAGGAACATCTCATATATTCTAGCGCAAATAAATCTCTAACCAGGGTCATTAGGATTAAGAGAGAAAGATTTCTCCAGGGGAATCCGATTAGAGTGAGACTTAAGTAGAAACCGTATGAGTCTGACGGTATCATACCTGGTATATGGTCTTTGGGATATTAGATGGATGAGAAACTATAGGTACATGGTAACCGAGGATAAACATGTCAAATAGATTGGATTCCCCTGTATCGTCTAAGGACTGCGGCGTAGTAATCTAGTACATCCGTAGTCGATGAGTCAAGTGAATTATTATGAAGATAATAATTCACTGAGTTAGAAGGTGTTCTGACAGGTATGACTTATGATTATCTTGATATTTGGCATAAAGAGTCACATACATGCGTTGCGACAAGTAGAAGTTCAAATATGAGAGATCCACCGGAGCCCCTATCTTATTGGATATCCAATAAGCCTCTGAATTATTGGATCCTATGGATGAGATCAAATAAGAGCCAATGAAAGATTATTGGATAGAGATCCACTAATTTAAGAGGCTTGGGTAGTTGGATGGAGATCTAATAATTAATAAAGCAGGATCCATTAGGGTTAAGTTGACATGGGACCTCTATAAATAGGAGAGAACTAATAGTTCATAAGTTAGAGCCTTTTTAAATTATCATCTCCTATTCTCCTCCCATTCTCCTCCTCAAATAGCAGGCCTAGAAATTCGAGGAGCATCGTCGTAGTCATAACCCTGTTGTGTGGATCACCACTAGAGAGGAGGACCCTTGACTTCATTCACTCTCTCCTAGAGATCTGCAGGGATTCAAAGATATATAATCTCTCTAAGTAACATAATCTTTAATATACGTAGTTTTCTGTTTTACAGATTTTGCATATCAATCTTTCGTACGACCAACCTAGCTCTGATACCACTATAGGAGAAATTCGACCCATGCCAAGAGAATTCCACTAAGATAGAAACACAGGCCTTATGTGCTCGAAATACTTAAATTAGGAAAATCTGACCCACTAGATAAGATCTTGAATGCTCTCACAATGGATAAACTAAACAACGCGCCTCAAACCCCTCTTATGAGGGTCCCCGAAGCACTCCTACGGGGGTGGAAAAATGGTAGAAAATATATAATCAACAAACCATCACTCATCATGCTAAGCGCCACGTGAGGTCCGTAGGAGAAAAAGGCCCAGATGACCTACCATCTGCATGCCCGCATAGATAGAAGTCCAAGTGGTAGCTCGGGTAAGTTACAAACCACCTCTATCATAAAATATTTATAGAAATATTTCGTAGGAGTCTAAAGGGCAATTCGAGTCGGTTATAAATCACCTCCCCTATCAAATTTCTATGAAATATTCTATTTCTCCAAAGTTAAATAAAAAATACACCCTCAATTCTAAGTAAGGGGGCTAAAATCAAGAATATAGATACATATGTTGAATCTCGGATTTTGATGATGAAGTCAATTGTCATTTGTTGTCTAATCTATGTGTTGAGATAAGTGTGCAGGATTAACTACGATGAAAGATAGACAAGCAGCAGGAGTTACGCCGGAGTCAAGTTCATGATCACGTTGGGAGTTCGAGAGTTCGACGGAAGTTCGGACGGTCGTCGGAGGTTCTGCGAGAACAGATCCGAGAAGTCCAGAAGCTTGCCAAGCGAAGCTCGTCGGAACTTGCCAAGTGGATCGTCGCAAAGTCCAGGAGTTTGCCGGAAGTCCGCAGGAGCATCACCGAGGGTTCATCGGATGATCGACGGAAGTTCGCCGGAAGGAGCGATTGACGCACCGAAGCAAAGCTGCAGAAATTGTCTTAGATTTAATCGTAGTTAGCACGTTGATTAAGTTGGAAAATGGGAGGTGATCCCATTGGCTTAATCTTGGGGCAATTGGGCCCCTGAAAGACTGAAATTGGGCCGAATGGAATGAACCATTCGGACCCTGATTGCACCAGAAGGTGCAACCGCCCAGGCCAGGAGGTGGTACCGCCTGGGCTAGGCCTTCCAGCGAGACTGGGCGGTGCAACCTCCCCAGCAGAGAGGTGGCACCGCCTGAGCTCAGTCTTCGAGCTAGATTGGGCGGTGCAACCTCCCTGACAGAGAGGTGGCACCGCCTGAGCTCAGTCTTCGAGCAAGACTGGGCGGTGCAACCTCCCTGGCAGAGAGGTGGCACCGCCTGAGCTCAGTCTTCGAGCTCTGCCAGGCGGTGCAACCTCTCCAGTCAAGAGGTGCAACCGCCTGATCCCAGAATTCCGGGATTTGATTGTTTTGAGCTCCAAATTTGAATTGGGTTGGGGCCTATAAATTCCCCACCCATTCAGCACTGAAAAGATATAGACCAACACCGAAATCTTGATCTTTTCTGTGATTCTAAGAGCTCAAAAGTGTTGTAAAGCCTTTAAGTCTCCTCCTTCTGTTCTTCAAGTTTTCAGTTGTAAAGTGAGGAGAGAAAGGTATGTAAAGGTTGTCTCCTGAGCCTGTCAAAAGGAGAGAAACTGTAAAAGGGCAGTTTAGCCTTCGCCTATTGAAGGAAGGCCCCTAGTTGACGTCGGTGACCTCGTCGGTGGAGGAAGCCAAAAGTGGAGTAGGTCAAGACTGACCGAACCACTCTAAATCTCTGGTTTGCGTTTACTTTTGAGCACTTTATCCTTACTGCAAACCTCCTTCATTACTACTGCTCTCTGCGCTTTTACGAACAAGTTCTAAGTGCTGTTCTTTCCGAATCTGCATTCAGACGTAAATCGGTGTTTTCGTACATTACAGTTTACGCTTACGTTTTAATTCTGCAAAACTGTCTTCTACGCCTTCACGAACAAGTCTTTAAGTGCTGATCTGTCCGAATCTGTTTTCAGACGTAAACCAGTGTTTTCGTACGATATTTACATTGCAGTTTACGTTTACGCCTTGATTCTGCAAAACTGTCTTCTGCGCTCTTACGAACCAGTTTCTAAAAGTTCATCTCCCTTTGAAACTGCATCTAGACGTAAAATTGCATTTAGACATAAAACTGCTCAAACTGTGTTTAGACGTTTTAGACGTAAACTGAGTTTGGACGTAAATCTGCGTTTAGACGTAAAACTGCGTTTAGACGTAAAATTGCGTTTAGACGTAAAACTGTCCAAACTGTGTTTAGACGTTTTAGACGTAAACTGAGTTTAGACGTAAAACTGCGTTTAGACGTAAAACTGCGTTTAGACGTAAATCTGCGTTTAGACGTAAAACTACGTTTAGACGTCAATCTGCGTTTAAACGCAAACTGCGCTTAGACGCAAACTGCGCTTGGACGCAAACTGTGCTTAGACGCAATCTGCGCTTAGACGCAAACTGCACTTAGATACAAACTGAGAATTAGTTTTTGCATCATAATAGTTTTTATTGAACGAACGCAGCTTTTGGTTTTAAATCGCTGTAAGATTTCCGCTGCACTAATTCACCCCCCCCCCTCTTAGTGCTCTCGATCCTAACAATTGGTATCAGAGCCCGGTTAACTCTCAAAAGGATTAAAACCCAAGAGAGATGGCTTACGCCGGAAACCAAGAGGGCCATTCCATTACACGTCCACCCATGTTTAATGGGACGGACTACACCTATTGGAAGACCCGAATGAGAATCTTTCTTATTTCTATGGACATTGATCTTTGGAATCTTGTCGAGAATGGTTTTTCAAAGTCTTCTCTTCCAATGATCGATTGGAATGATTTGGAGAAGAAGGCTTTCGCTCTTAATGCAAAGGCTATGAATGCCTTATTTTGTGCACTTGATAAAAACGAGTTTAACCGTGTTTCAACTTGTGAAACTGCGTTTGATATTTGGCACACGCTCGAAGTGACCCATGAGGGCACAAGTAGAGTAAAAGAGTCAAAAATCAATTTGCTGTTACATTCTTTCGAACTTTTTCGGATGAAACCGAGTGAAACCATTGGCGACATGTTTACCCGTTTCACGGATGTCGTCAACAGTCTAAAAGGACTCGGAAAGACCTTTTCGGATTTTGAGCTTGTTAATAAGATACTAAGATCCCTTCCTAAGAGTTGGGATCCTAAACTCACCGCTATTCAAGAGGCAAAAGATCTGCGAAATTTCCCTCTTGAAGAACTAATCGGGTCATTAATGACCTACGAAATGACTTGTAAAGCTCATGAAGAGCAAGAAGACATCCTTCCAAAGAACAGGAAGGATATGGCACTCAAAACTTCAGAATGCCACTTGAGAGAAAACTCAAGTGATGAGGACTGTGATGATGACTTGGCACTTCTAACAAGAAAGTTTAAAAAGTTCTTTAAAAGAAACAAGTTTAAGAATGATGCAAAAAATAAACTTGAACCCAAAAAGGACCAAGTAATCTGCTATGAATGCAAAAAGCCGGGACACTACAAGAGTGATTGTCCCCAAGTCAAGAAAAGAACAACAAAGAAGAAGGCGCTCCAAGCAACATGGGATGATTCGAGCGCATCTGAGGAAGAGGAGTCCAACACCGAGCAAGTTGCTCATTACGCCTTAATGGCCATCGAAGATGAGGTAACAAATTCAATAGATGCAGATTTATCCTTCGATGAATTATTAAATGCTTTCCATGAACTGTTTGATGAGTGTAAGACTATTAGTAGTAAATACAAATTGCTAAAAAAGGAGCATGATAGTCTTATTTGTAATTTCGATAAGTTAAGTGCTGAACATCATGATAAGTTAAGCCCATGCATAAAATGCCATGATCTAGAAACTCTCCAAAAAGAAAACTTGCTACTTAAGGACACCTTGAAGAAATTCGAGGTTGGTAGCAAGTCATTAAACATGATCCTTACAAACAAGGGTCACGTTCCAAAAAGGAGTGGAATTGGATTTGTGAGAAGTCCTCACCAAAATCCAACCACCTTCATAAAAGGCCCCATCTTGCATGTTCAACACCAAACCAAGTGCAACTTTTGTTGCAAATCTGGACACAAGACACATTGTTGTCCATTCAAGAAAATAAGTCCAAACAAATTGATTTGGGTTCCTAAAGGAACCATGACAAACTCTATGCAACATGATAGAAAATATAGATCTATTTATGAGGCACCCAAAAGCAAATAGGTACCTAAACATCATCCTCTCTTGTAGAAAACTAAACCATCGCAAGCTAGGAGCAAGAGATGGTACCTTGATAGTGGATGCTCAAGGCATATGACCGGAGATCCATCTCAATTCTCTAAGCTTACTAGCATAGACGAAGGCTATGTCACCTTCGGAGACAACAACAAGGGTAAAATCATTGGCAAATGAACCATAGGTAACAAATCCAACCTCTTTATTGAAGATGTTCTGTTAGTTGATGGTTTAAAACATAACCTCTTAAGTATTAGTCAATTATGTGATAAAGGATATACTGTCAAATTCGAATCTAATGCTTGCATCATTGAAAAACCACATAACAATATATCTATGATTGCATTGAAACAAAATAACGTATACACTATTGACTTCAATGACTTATGTGATGAAATGTGTTTTGCCGTTATGAATGAGGATGCTTGGCTATGGCATAGAAGATTAGGTCATGCTAGCATGAAACTAATTACTCAAGTATCATCTAGAGAACTTGTAAGAGGAATTCCTCATATCAAGTTTATCAAAGATAATGTATGTGATGCTTGCCAATTAGGTAAACAAATTAAGGGTAGCTTCAAAGCTAAGAATCAAATAAGCACCTCTAGGCCCTTACAATTGATCCATATGGACTTGTTCGGACCAATCTCTACATCGAGTCTAGGAGGTAGCAAATACGCCTTTGTCATTGTTGATGACTATAGCAGATATACATGGACCTACTTCTTAAAACAGAAAAATGAATGCTTTAGATACTTTACCAAGTTTTGTAAACTTGTTCAAAATGAGAAGGGATCTATGATTTCGTCAATTAGAAGTGATCATGGTGGAGAATTTCAAAACCATGATTTCCAAGAATTCTGTGAACTCAATGGATACAACCATAATTTCTCTACTCCAAGAAATCCTCAACAAAATGGGGTAGTAGAAAGAAAAAATCAAAATTTGCAAGAAATGGCAAGAACCATGTTGAATGAACATAGCCTACCCAAATATTTTTTGGCCGAAGCTGTAAACACTGCATGCTATATTTTGAATAGAGTTCTAGTAAGACCCTTACTCACCAAAACTCCTTATGAGTTATGGAATAACAAAAAACCCAATGTCTCATATTTTAAAGTCTTTGGGTGTAAGTGTTTTATCTTGAATGAAAAGGATAACTTAGGAAAATTCGATGCTAAAACTGATGAAGGAATCTTTCTTGGTTATTCTTCGGTTTCTAAAGCTTTTCGTATTTTCAATAAAAGAACCTTAATTATTGAAGAATCCATCCATGTTGTTTTCAATGAGATTTCAGAAATTAAGAAAAATGATCTTGATGATGATGTTAATTTTGATTCCTTGAATTTAAACGAAACCCCGTCTCCAACTAGCAACTTAGATGCATCCACTTCCCAGATTTCCTTACCCAAGGATTGGAAGTATGTAGATGCTCATCCTAAGGAGCTAATCCTAGGAGACACATCAAAGGGGGTTCAAACACGATCTTCTTTTAAAAATTTTTGTGCCAACGCCGCCTTTCTCTCGCAAATTGAACCCAAATGTGTTGATGAAGCCATGAAAGATGATTCATGGATTATCGCAATGCAAGATGAATTGAATCAATTTGAGAGAAATGAGGTGTGGACGCTTGTTCCTAGGCCAAAAGACCATTTAGTTATTGGTACTAAATGGGTCTTTAGAAACAAGCAAGATGAAAATGGTATCGTGGTTAGAAACAAGGCTAGATTAGTGGCCAAAGGTTTCAACCAAGAAGAAGGTATCGATTACGAAGAAACCTTCGCACCTGTGGCTCGATTGGAAGCCATAAGGATGCTCCTTGCCTACGCTAGTTGTAATAATTTTAAGTTATTTCAAATGGATGTTAAAAGCGCTTTTCTAAATGGTTTTATTTCCGAAGAAGTTTATGTTGAACAACCTCCTGGATTTGAGAATAATAGCCTCCCTAATCATGTGTTTAGATTAACTAAAGCTCTCTATGGTTTAAAACAAGCCCCAAGGGCTTGGTATGAGAGACTTAGTTCTTTTCTCATTGAAAATAATTTCATAAAAGGCAAGGTTGATACTACATTGTTTATCAAGAATTTTGAAAATAATTTTCTCATTGTTCAGATTTATGTTGATGATATCATCTTTGGCTCTACAAATGAATCTCTTTGTGAATCTTTTGCTAAAACTATGAGTCTTGAATTCGAAATGAGCTTAATGGGAGAATTAACATTCTTCTTAGGTTTACAAATCAAACAACTAAGCAATGGCATCTTTATTAGTCAAACTAAATATGCCATGAATTTATTAAAAAGGTTTAATATGAACAACTCAAAGGCTAGTAACACTCCTATGAGCACCTCCACTAAGTTAGAAATTGATGAAAGTGAAGAAAGCTTTGATCAAAAAACTTATAGGGGTATGATAGGAAGTTTACTTTACCTCACTACCACTAGACCAGACATCATGTTCAGTGTAGGACTTTGTGCTAGATTTCAATCAAACCCTAAGATATCTCATCTCAAAGCAGTTAAAAAAATACTTAGATATCTTAATGGAACCACAAATCTAGGACTATGGTACCCAAAATCAGAAAATTTTGAGTTAACAGCTTATGCTGATGCGGACTTCGCTGGCTGTAGACTAGATAGAAAAAGCACATCAGGATCATGTCAATTTTTAGGACATGCCCTTGTTTCCTGGTCATCTAAGAAACAAAACTCGGTTGCACTATCAACAACCGAAGCTGAATATATTGCAGCAAGTGCATGCTGTGCACAAGTTGTATGGATGAAAAATACCTTAGAAGATTATAAAGTTCATCTCAAAAATATTCCAATTAAATGTGATAACACAAGTGCAATATGCTTAACAAAGAAGCCTATACAACACTCAAGAACAAAACATATTGATATCAGACATCACTTTATACGAGATCATGTTGCGAATCATGATATAATCATAGAGTTCATTGATACGAAATATCAACTAGCTGATATTTTTACAAAACCTCTAAGTGAAGAACAATTTGATTTTATAAGAAGAGAACTAGGAATGTTGATGTGTCCGAACAGATAAATTTGTTAAAATTATTTTTCGGACTATATTGTATGATCAAATCACTTGATTTCCATGATTATATGTGAAAATCTGCAACAAAATCTTGTCCGAATGCATCTTATTTATGAAACAGATTTTCTCGTACACTTTCATAAAAAATGAGTTTCTGAAATGATTCATGTGTATGTATTCCATCCTGCAAAATCTTTACATAGACAATGGATTATAACACAAAAGGGAAGAAGTATTTAAAGCAATCTATGTAAAATTCCTCTATAAGCTTGCTATTATTATTTTCTGGTATCATGATTACTATGCTTTTTGTTGATGACAAAGGGGGAGATATATATGAATTGATAAACACTGCCATGATTAGAAATACTATGAATGATGCTATAAACACTGCTATGATTATGCCATCCTTGCATCACCAAGAGATATATGAACATGTGCTAAAGTTTGCATTATGCCCTGAGTTGATATCTTATCATGTGAAGAAAATGCAAAACTTGCTAGAATATTTCAAATGTGTGCATCATGTAATAGTGTTTCACAGCTTTATATGATAATGTTCAAACTACATGATGAATAGTTACAAACACAATCATACAAACTTGATGATGTATGTCAAGCCCTGACATCATCTTTGAAGAAATATATCATGATAAGTATCATGATGGGAGTATTGATAAGTTTAACTGATCTAACTTATCAATACGTCACTTGAATTCTTAAGTCTTGAATTCAAGGTTGACTTATCTCAACGATGGCATATAGACAGGGGGAGTTAAGGATAACTCCATTATCAATTGATTGTCATCATCAAAAAGGGGGAGATTGTTGAATCTCGGATTTTGATGATGAAGTCAATTGTCATTTGTTGTCTAATCTATGTGTTGAGATAAGTGTGCAGGATTAACTACGATGAAAGATAGACAAGCAGCAGGAGTTGCGCCGGAGTCAAGTTCATGATCACGTTGGGAGTTCGAGAGTTCGACGGAAGTTCGGACGGTCGTCGGAGGTTCTGCGAGAACAGATCCGAGAAGTCCAGAAGCTTGCCAAGCGAAGCTCGTCGGAACTTGCCAAGTGGATCATCGCAAAGTCCAGGAGTTTGCCGGAAGTCCGCGGGAGCAACACCGAGGGTTCATCGGATGATCGACGGAAGTTCGTCGGAAACTCACCGGAAGGAGCGATTGACGCACCGAAGCAAAGCTGCAGAAATTGTCTTAGATTTAATCGTAGTTAGCATGTTGATTAAGTTGGAAAATGGGAGGTGATCCCATTGGCTTAATCTTGGGGCAATTGGGCCCCTGAAAGACCGAAATTGGGCCGAATGGAATGAACCATTCGGACCCTGATTGCACCAGGAGGTGCAACCGCCCAGGCCAGGAGGTGGTACCGCCTGGGCTAGGCCTTCCAGCGAGACTGGGCGGTGCAACCTCCCCAGCAGAGAGGTGGCACCGCCTGAGCTCAGTCTTCGAGCTAGACTGGGCGGTGCAACCTCCCTGATAGAGAGGTGGCACCGCCTGAGCTCAGTCTTCGAGCAAGACTGGGCGGTGCAACCTCCCTGGCAGAGAGGTGGCACCGCCTGAGCTCGGTCTTCGAGCTCTGCCAGGCGGTGCAACCTCTCCAGTCAAGAGGTGCAACCGCCTGATCCCAGAATTCCGGGATTTGATTGTTTTGAGCTCCAAATTTGAATTGGGTTGGGGCCTATAAATTCCCCACCCATTCAGCACTGAAAAGATATAGACCAACACCGAAATCTTGATCTTTTCTGTGATTCTAAGAGCTCAAAAGTGTTGTAAAGCCTTTAAGTCTCCTCCTTCTGTTCTTCAAGTTTTCAGTTGTAAAGTGAGGAGAGAAAGGTCTGTAAAGGTTGTCTCCTGAGCCTGTCAAAAGGAGAGAAACTGTAAAAGGGCAGTTTGGCCTTCGCCTATTGAAGGAAGGCCCCTAGTTGACGTCGGTGACCTCGTCGGTGGAGGAAGCCAAAAGTGGAGTAGGTCAAGACTGACCGAACCACTCTAAATCTCTGGTTTGCATTTACTTTTGAGCACTTTATACTTACTACAAACCTCCTTCATTACTACTGCTCTCTGCGCTTTTACGAACAAGTTCTAAGTGCTGTTCTTTCCGAATCTGCATTCAGACGTAAATCGGTGTTTTCGTACATTACAGTTTACGCTTACGTTTTAATTCTACAAAACTGTCTTCTACGCCTTCACGAACAAGTCTTTAAGTGCTGATCTATCCGAATCTGTTTTCAGACGTAAACCAGTGTTTTCGTACGATATTTACATTGCAGTTTACGTTTACGCCTTGATTCTGCAAAACTGTCTTCTGCGCTCTTACGAACCAGTTTCTAAAAGTTCATCTCCCTTTGAAACTGCATCTAGACGTAAAATTGCATTTAGACGTAAAACTGCTCAAACTGTGTTTAGACGTTTTAGACGTAAACTGAGTTTGGACGTAAATCTGCGTTTAGACGTAAAACTGCGTTTAGACGTAAATCTGCGTTTAGACGTAAAATTGCGTTTAGACGTAAAACTGTCCAAACTGTGTTTAGACGTTTTAGACGTAAACTGAGTTTAGACGTAAAACTGCGTTTAGACGTAAAACTGCGTTTAGACGTAAATCTGCGTTTAGACGTAAAACTGCGTTTAGACGTCAATCTGCGTTTAAACGCAAACTGCGCTTAGACGCAAACTGCGCTTGGACGCAAACTGTGTTTAGACGCAAACTACGCTTAGACGCAATCTGCGCTTAGACGCAAACTGCACTTAAATACAAACTGAGAATTAGTTTTTGCATCATAATAGTTTTTATTGAACGAACGCAGCTTTTGGTTTTAAATCGCTGTAAGATTTCCGCTGCACTAATTCACCCCCCCCTCTTAGTGCTCTCGATCCTAACAACATATAATTTGACCTCGGGACTAACTTGAGTGTTGAAGAGATGGGCTCGAAAGCCGCTCCCGATTGTGATTTTTGTGCAGGTGATATCTTGGAAGGAAGCATTTTTCATCTGGGACAATTCTGCGCATATAGATTAGGGCCACATCATGCTGCCAAGAACATCGACGATATTTAACTTCAATAATTAATGGTTAAAAATAATTAACTTGATAAATACTAATCCCTAATCCCAATTAGGAAACAAAATCTGAACGGTGAGATTTAACCATTTTACGATGAATAAAGGTTACCTAATTACACCTTATCAAATTAGACTTATCACTCATTTCGTAAAACAGTATACCTTATTCAATTGTTAAAACAGTAAATCTATCATTTGGTATTTTTTTTTATGATAATTATCATTTTTATAAGCCTTCCTTATTTGTTCACACACATACACACATATTTTTTTATGATAATTATCATTTTTATAAGCCTTCCTTATTTGTTCACACACACACACACATAATAGACCATAGCTTTGTTTTCTCCTTCGTCTTCTCTATGCTAAATGCTAAAGTGTCAGTGTGTTCTTCATGCTGGAATAAAAAATAGCAGTTTGTCGGAACAGAAGTAATTTAAAAACATTCTGATTAAGAAATATTATCAAATAATATATATTAAAATTAAAAATAAAGATAAAAAGGATATGAAGATTCCATTTGTTGTCGTATGACATATTTCCTATCATCGTATACGTTTTACGATTATGAAGAATTTTGAAGATTCTGCAACACCAACACGTCTTGAGAAAAAGAAATCTAAAAGAAATAAATAGAAAATTGAAATATTTAAGATGACGAGAATAAGATGGAGATTTTCCTGTCCTTATTTAAGATGAAAGAACAATGACTTGTGTTGTTTCTTTTATGCAACCAAAGGATGCCATTTCGCTCGTGTGCGACGCACAACAGAAGCTATTGTTTGCGGATATCGAGTCAAGTGTGGTAGATGAGTTACCGCGCAAGTCGCTCACACATTAAATCCTCTTCGTATGACTCATGAAATATAAGAACAATTAGGAAAATTTTATTGTTTTCACCAAACATATTAGTGTCTTTTTTGCGATGCTATGTTATATATTTTTTTTCTCTCAAAATTTCTTGCGTGGCAATATTACTAGGCTTTGTGGTTTGTCGATTTCAAATCGAATTGAAACTAAGCCTCGAGAGTTCGATTTCGATTCCAACTAGTTAAAATCAGAATCATGAGTTACGATTCAATTTCGAATTGAGTTTGAACAGACTTGAATGATTATAATATAAAAAAATTATTAAACTATTAATCGAATCCCATTAGGCTTATGACCATTAGGCCCTCTCTAAAGTCTAATTCTTCTATGATATTATAGTTATTAAAAATGTAAAATAAAAAAAGATAAATTTATCCTTTCGATAAACTTAATGAAAATTCGTTTGGGGAACATTTTGGAAAACAAAACCCTAAACTTCTCATTCTTTCTCACACTAATTCATCAAGCAAACATAATACTCTCATAAGCTCTCTAATTATAATATTCTTTGTAATAGCATTCTCTCTCTCTCTCTCTCTCTCTCCTAACTCTCTTTTAAATCCCAGTGGAAGCTCAATGCCCCCGACCTCGATATTCATGCATGATGATCACTCTGAAAGATTGATTTGGAAAGCCAACACTTCATCGTAGAGCCAAAGAAAGTCAATGAAATGATCAAATCAATAAAATAAAATATTTAAATTTTATTTCGAGAAGATCCAAAAATATCAATGGCTTGTTTTAGGTGATTTGGAACTACTATTCTAAAAGTTTTAAATTTAAAGAAGGAGATTGATATTTTAATATTTAGAAAGCATAATAAGAAGAAAGATTTCACAAAATCCGGGTACCATACTTGTTAGTGAACAAATGTGTCGTGGCTAGTGAGTCAGCATGACCTGGTCCACGGGTCAATGTCGGGAGTCTTTTGTCGGCTGAGCTGGATGTCGAGGTCGACCGGGCCCTCGTGACGAGGTGTTGATCAGCATTCTTTGGTGTGTCAATCCGGGCGTCGTGTATGCCGAGCTGCGTCTCTGCTTCTCCGGAGTGGTTGAGAGCTCGTCTTCGTGAGCTGACCGTATTTTCTTACAAAAATGACCTTCGTCAGGATCACCCGACGAGCAAGTTAGTAGAGTGATCAATTGATTTTTGCTAATTTTTTTTCCCTTCCAGATGCCAACCAGAGGTCTTTATATTACTATACGTGGGTCGATCGTACGGGGTTGGCGTGGTGGACGTGCGGAGCAGTGCCTTAGTATGAATTCTGACTTGACGTGTCTTGGGGCTCTCGAGACGTGACGTGCCGAGCAGTGCCTTAGTATAGATTACATGTCTTGGGGCCAAAATATGTCGTATCACTACTAATCGCTTTTTTCATTATTTTACTAAAAATGAAGAATTAGCTAAATTTGTAACACCTTTTTACAGTTTTGGTGAAATATTAAGTTTTGTGGATTATTATCAAAATGCTTTAAATTTTGCCACTAAATGTGTTCTTTTATATATTCTTACATACATTACTCATAAACTTTATTAAACGAATAAATATCAGAGCAAATACAAACATGACCATCACAAAATTAAATAAATTTTGGTTCTTTTAAGTGATTATTAATAAATGCACTCCTACGTTGCAATCACATATCAATAGATTGACATCCATTGGATCATTCAAAAAAAAAAAAAAATACATTTAGGGTTTTCGATGAATGAAATAATACCAATAATAACTATTTTAAAAGAGTATTATTTGATTTTTAAATATTTTAATTGATTTTGTTAATGTGTATGCTTCTATTCCTGAATTAGAAGAAGAAGAAGTATGTCAATCGACTTTTGCTTCTTTTTATTTTATTTTATATTCAATGTTCATTTCATGTTTTTAAAACTATTGTCTTTCTTTTACTATTTTAAATTATTTCTAATTAAAATTAAAATCAAAACCAAAACCGTCCAAACTAAAACTATAACCGTCAATTACAAAACAAAAACTATATATATATATATATATATATATATATCGTTAAAGTCAAGCTTTATCTAGTCACTGTTCTCAAATGATAAAAAAATATGAGCATGTCAATTTCACATGACGATCGAAGACAATATTGTACGCAACACTCACCTTTGCTTACTACTTTGTCTCTTTTTCCTTATAGGAAGTGGTGTGCATCCCTTTAATGGAGCGGCCACTATGAACGATACACAAAATCTATCGTTTGATAAGCAAAGATTTCAGAGAAAAGCTTTAATAAGCTGTTATTGTAATAGGAAGTCTCGTTATCAAAGTCTGTGGCACTACAAAAAGGACTTTAACAAGTCATTGCCATGTGTTCACCGGCAAGATAAAGAATCATCTCGGTTGGATCAGTGGGCTGTAATGGCGGAGCACTAACTTGAAGAAAGGCAACAAAGAGCTTCTATCATATAAGAACAGTGTCGAGGAAAGATCAACACCAAAAGCAATGAAAAGTTGAGGAGCACTACACCTTATCACCCACCATCTTTTTATTGCCCTATCACCACCACTAGTTAATGTTATCACTTGCACAACATGTAGTTTAACTTTTTTATTTTCATATAGTGTCATCTCCCTAATCTAATCCTACTCTCTAATCTAAGATAGTCCATCAATCTTTTTATATTATTATTCCTATTAAGACATTTAAGTTGGTTAATACATCGTTATCTCGAACCTATATACGAGCATTATGTATATTATTTATGATTAATATTTTTTTAAAAAAAAATAATAAGATTGGCGTTTGATGACTCGCAAGTGAACGCAACGTATTTATTGTTTTGTTTCGTATTTTATTTTTTTCACGAGAGAATCCCTACGATTCTTTTAATGTTTGTGAAATCTAATTTTATATTTTTTATATTATTCATAAAATATTTGTATTAATGTTTGTTTGTGTGATTTCGAATTTACACTTTGGTGGGGTAACAAAGGAAGTTTGTCCTTTGTTTTCACTAATATGTTCATTTTCCTTGTAGATTCCTACATGAGATTATGAGAAGAGTGTCATGTACTTAAGCAAAATTAGCTAAATCTATGATGGATAGATCGGTATCTTTATGATCCACACAAATACTTATGGATGGTTGGATTTACACCGTCTATTATCAATATCGAGGAGTTGTCATTTTTTTAATATATATTTATGGTTTGTACTCTTAGACGATAGACTTAATATCACATTAAGATTATTTTTTACGATCTAAATAATTAGTTTCATGTCAAAAAAAAATCTCTACAGGATAAAATACATATATTAACCTCATATAGACAGGAGCTCCTTCTCCTTCCATTTGAAAATAAAGTTCTTTTTTTTGAAATAATCTGCCTTGATTACAATTTTCTAACTCATAATTGGGATATTTATTGGGGTGCACAAGAAACCACTGTCATCAAGCCATGACTCCATGTTGGGCCTTTCAAGAAGTTTGGCCATGAGAGGATTTGGTTGGAACATATCTTTATCTCAGAATAGAAAAGGAAGAAAGTTTCTGCAGTAGCAAGCAGTCTTACAGATGCCACACATGTTGTTCACAGCAGAATGACTGTTTATTTCTTCTCTACAGCCAAAGTACTTGTAGGAGTTTATACAATAAGCCCTACAGCAGCAACATGAGCTTTGAATCACACATACAAATAGGTTTCTAGGTTTCTATCCAAGACCAACAATTGCACTGCAGATTTGCTCAATGATCACAGTGGTCTCCCTCATAATCATTTCACATCTATATATATATGAAGAGAAATTAGCCTGATAGATTCAATTAGATGATGAGGAGTAGTACAGTAGCTAGTGATATGCCCGGAAGTCCTCATCATCCATCTTCCACAGAGGGAAAGAGCAATACTCCCACAAAGGAGAAGGGATTGCGGAACACATACCGTCATAGACTTCATCCTTGCATTCCCCGAAGCTCAGCCCACTGATCATGTCAGGCATCGCAATCTCGTTCCAGATCTGATCCATGGAGTAGTCCTCGACAGCATCATCACTGATCTCTCCGAGCGCCGAAGTACTACTACTCTCCGCCACAACTTCCGGCGGAAGCTCGATTTGAGCGGCGGAGATATAGGTGAGCGACGACGACGGGCACGGCTTCCTCTTCCGCTCTTGAGCCTTCTTTCTCATATGAGTCCTCCAATAGTTCTTGATCTCGTTATCGGTGCGGCCTGGGAGCTTCCGGGCGATCCGAGACCACCTGTGTGAGCACGTTATGCATGATGCATGGGGAGCGATGGAAGCTTAATGGAGCGTTCGGAGGATGTGTCCAACCTATTGCCCAAGCGAGAGTGGAGCTCGAGGATGAGGCGCTCCTCCTGCGGGGTGATGCGGCCGCGTTTGAGATCAGGATGGAGGTAGTTTACCCACCTTAACCTGCAACTTTTGCCTGTTCTATTAAGACCTACAACACGTCAAACCAAAGGTGAGCTTCGTCCTCCTACAGTCGCCGAAGTAAGCCTACCTATCCTCCCCCCTCAAACCTGAGACTTTGGCTATGAAATCCCAACGACGGTCACCGAATAAGCCCACAATGCGTACCAGTTGCAGGTCCTCCTGCTCGCTCCACGGCCCCTTCCGCATCGCCATCTTATCGATCTCTTGCTGCTTCTCTCGTAGCTCCTCCACGGCTCGGCCCACCACTTGGCTTCTCTTGATGAACTGCTGCAGCTACCGCACTACTCCTTTCTACATAGTTTGAAAGCTTTGGCTGCACTACCTCTCTTATTTATAGGCATGCAGTGGTTGTCGTGGCTCAGTGATGTCACAGGCACTCACGAAGCAAGTGGATCCGTCTCATAGATACCAGCTGAATTCTGGAGAGTGGTCCTTGGTACTGCAGGGACGTGTTAATTGGTGCCGTAAGCAAGCATCATCCATACATTGGAAGGAACAGTTGGGTTGCTTCGTAGTCTGATTTCCATGTCCCTGGGATGGCATACATTTGTAGGACGACCTGCCTATCAGTTCTTTTTCCTATATGACTCCCTTCTTCCCAAATGATAATGTAATGTAAAGCTCCCTTTTACGTATGGAGCAACATCAAGCTTGCATGCACAATGTTTTGTCTTGTTCCCCTTCTTTTTATCCAAGGTTTCATCATCTTCGTGAAGTGGTGCGACTTTAATCTGTGATGGGTGCGCACAAACCCAGCTCACCGTGATGTTGATGTGGAGGGCGGCACGCTCGCTGCTCGTCGAAGCAACACAAGGCTTCGGTGCTTAGTCTTTTATGGGGATCAAAATCAAACACCATGGAAGCGAAAGCTAAGCCATCCCGAGGTGGAGGCGACCGGTTCGTTTGTGGGCAGCCCACTCACCAGTCTCAATCTCTCTCTCTCTCTCTTTATCTCTCATTGTCGTCACACGGAAGAAGAAGAAGAAGAAGAAGAAATAGGAAATAGCCGTCTTGATCCTTTCTAGATGCTGCTGTACCATCCCATTGACTCTCTTTTTTTCTCTTCTGTTTGTTGGGATGCATTGCTTGATTGATCCCCTCAAGTTGTCTGAGATCTCTCGATGGGGTTGAGGAAGAACATGAGCCGAAAGGGAGGGATTCACAGCTTTGTTGGTGCTGTGGCAGGTTGCACTAAACAATGTCTTGCTCAGGACTTGGCTTTCCTACGTCAAAGGCCATCATGGCGATGGCGAAAAGCCTCTTTGAGGGTATATCTCACTTGTCTCGATCAACAAGTGGGGTTCAGAGTCTCGGCAGCCGATGGAGGTACAAGATCAAGATCAACTCTGACATCGTAGTTTAGTCCATGGAAGGAGTCGGAATTAGATTTTTTGGATCAATAGATTGATGAATCTATTGTGGGCGAATTCCTTAGATTATACCATTAGATTCTTTAATCATCAGTTTCACCAGTTTGGACCATGAGGATGAATTGCCATTGCTTAGAAGCTTGCAGTGGTCCATTCTAATAGATGCTTATGGCACCAAGTCTCTATGATGACATTGTTGACTAGTATTGGTGTTATCAGAAAGATGTTTCAGTCTCTGATGATAAGCAGCAGCAGCATCAGTCCCATAAGTTGCTTCTGTTAATGTTTATGCTCCCAGTGGATTCTAATGGAGACAAGCATGATCATATTTTATCTGAGTGCATGTTTTCCATCACAAAAATAGAACTACTTTGGCAACTTTTAAGACTAATTAAAAAGATTTAGATGAACTGCTTATTTGATAACTTAATTGTGATAGCGATTTCCATGTGAGCATATGCCAAGAAGTAGTTTCTCGGAGAAACTTATAATACAGTATAATAGATCATTAATTTAATTATATATTATTAACATTTTATCGTCATTGGTGCGAGAGCATGAGTTCGTACGATTTTATCCTTTTAGGTAATCCTCAGAACATACGTTTGACGGTAAAAGTGATTATAGAGGCTTATAAACCCTCGACTCCTCTGTTCCTTAATCAACTTAAAACTATGTATAATTAGAATTTGGTGTCCTCAAATAATTTGGGAATGGTTGGGCTGCTCTCCAGGATGAAAAGTGGGTAGGAGGCTCCATCAGTGATGGGCCTCTAAAATGAATACCATGCTGAATGTTTATGAGTTATTGCATTATTGTAGAACAAAATATTAGGATAATTGGGACAATATGTTGAGTATATTCCTAATATAACTTAAACTAACTTTAAGTCTTGGAATTACTTGTCACCTAATTGAAAATATTTATATGATGATATTTAATTAATATTTTTATAATGTTCTTAAAATAAAAAAAAAAGATGTTAAAGTTTAATATACGTAAGATCATTTCTTAATAATTAAAAAAATTAATTCTTCTCTATTTTAGTTCAATCGAACTTTAAATCGATAATGAATCAAAATTATTATTCAAAAAATCATCGATTTCAGTTTCGATTGTGGTTTTGGTTCGGAATCACTTATTTTATTTTTTAAAAATTTATAATATATTTTTGATTAATTATTTATAAAACTATTAGTTGGATAAATTCATTATAATTTAAACTTAGTATCCGATTCGATTTTAATTTTGGATGGATCCCATTCGGATATGAACCGAAGGCCGTGGGGCTACGCCTACTCTTCCTCAGTCTTCCAAGCGGAAAGTTCACATGGTGGGCATGCTTCTCAGAGCCATTGTTCGTCCGTCCCGGAGACAGAGCAAGTGATGGGTCTCCTCTCCTCGTCACAGGATGAGATTGATATGACGAAGGACATGACCGCGGTACTTTAAAGAGTAGGCATCGTCTCCGTGGAGTGTAAATACACAGTGACAGGAATGGCTAGTGAGCCTGTGCATTGTTTTTGGTACACCAGCGTTCGTATCATGTGCGCACGAGAATTGAGGCAACAGCTTCTCCTTTACGACTTGCTCCCCAGCATTGCTCGTCGTCGTCTTCGTCTTCGGTGCCCGTGCAGCAAAGATTCTTGCGGCTATTTTCTTATGGGAGTTTGTGAACGAGGGGAGAAAAAGAAGATGAGATTTGTATTGTTGTATGTCAGGTTTTGTTCACAGAGCTCTTTGTTCTTTTGTCTTTCATGAAATCATTAATTTTTTTTGGATAAAAAATATATGAAACGAATTTTCAGAAAAAAAACGAATGGAGATTGGTATTTGTAATCTTCTTTTTTTTTAATATATAAATATTTTTTTTTCTCTTTTTGTTTGTCATTCATTTTTTTTTCTTTTACCCTTTTTTTTCGGATCAATATCGAGTAAGATTGATTGACATTAAGTAACATCAATAACAAACTATACAAGTATCAATAGATCATCGTGCATATGGTATGACATCAATAGTGAGCAAAAAGACGACGAAGAAGATGACAAGTAGCATTTGTAATCAGAAAAGTTGATGATAACGATATTGATAGGGAGAACATTCACAACGATGGTAATGAAATAAGGAGTTATGGGAAAGAAAAAAAAATCGATAATACTATGATTGTAAATAATAAAATAATATTTTATTTTTAGAATTCCTTAATAACATGCTTTTTTTTTTGCCAAATATCTATAATACTCTTAACTTGACAACTAGCCACCAATTCCTTTTTTCTATCTTTCCTTTTATATATATATATATATATATATATATATATATATATACAGGTCCAATTATGATGTTTTTACACTACTATAATCTTTTCAGCAACACAAGAAAAATATTATAACTTAGTGCAAAAAATACTATAACATAATATTTTTATATAAATTTTATAAAAACATAGTGTTTTTAGGCTATGTTATAATGTTTTCATGATACTAGGAAAATATTGTACATAATGTTTTCACACTATGTTATAGTGTTTTTCTTATATTATTGAAAACACTATAACATAATATAAAAAGACTATAATTTGACCCCATAGAAAAAAAAAGGAGAAATGAGATAAGTGAGCGAGAGTATTTTATATATTAGACAAAAAAAGAAGAAGTAATATTAGGGAATTCTAAAAATGAGAATACTTCTCAGAAAAAAGCCAAAAAAGAAAAAAGTTTTTTTTTCTTAAATTCATCCAACAATGTTCTTTAATTTTGAAAGGAATATGAAAAAAAATTCATAAATGACATTTTCACTTACCATGAAATCTAATGATTAGTGAAGTAATCAATTTCCCTAATTATTTATATACATAATAATCATCTAAAGAATTATGAAAATCTTGAGATTTTAGAAGAATTTGGTTGATAGTGGAAGACAGAATTTGCTTATCCAGACAGGTAATGGGGGAAAACAATGGTAAAGAATTGGTAGGTGATGCACTTTTGAATTTGATTCTCTGATCTCTGTTTCCAAGTTCAAAAAATTAGATTACAAGGAAGAACATCAAGTCAAATTCCACATCAAACGGGCTCAAGAGTTGACTGATTTAATCATCTGGCGCCATCTTCTTTCTATGTTTTTTGAGATCAGCAATGGCAGAGGCTGCTGGTCCTCCTGATTCCTCTTCCTCTCTGTCACTCTGCAAGATGGACAGAAGGAAAATGCTGCAGGCGTTACAGGGAATTTTGATTCTTTACTTGGTACTGGTTGACTTTGGTGTAATTACACAGTCCCTTTGTCCTCCTCTACATCTTCTTCCCTATATTATCCACCTGAGATAGACACCACTTATGGTTGATCATTTCATCTGTGTTCCTCGCCTGACGTTTTATGTGCAGTAATCGCAGCAGCCCATTTTGTTGCTAGGATTCAACAATGGCGGCTGCTTACAGAGGGAGAGCTGAGCATTCTCGGATTGAGAGGGAGACGAGTCCAGCGAGAGCTGCGGTGGTTTACTACCTATCGAGAAATGGGCACCTGGAGCACCCTCACTTCATGGAGGTCCCTCTCTCCTCATCATCAGGACTCTATCTCAGAGGTGTGTGTGTGTGTGTGTAGGTGCAAATGAGCGTTCATCTCTTTGGTATTTAGTTCCTGAACTCTTGTGTGCGCTCCTTCTACAGATGTCATCAACCGTCTCCATGTCCTCAGAGGGCGAGCCATGGTTGGTTTGTACTCCTGGTCGTCCAAAAGGTAAGAGCTAAGATTGCAGACGAGTGTCGCTGCTGATCTTACTGCTCTTTTGCGCTTGCCTTTCGTGCTAAAGCTTTGCCTTTCTGCGCATCAGGAGCTACAGGAACGGGTATGTGTGGCAAGATCTCTCGGAGGATGACTTCATCCACCCTGTTCATGGCAATGAGTATGTGCTCAAAGGAACGGAGCTTCTCCACCTCAACTCCTCTTCCTCCTCTGGTTCCCAGGAACTCTTTCTCCCTTCTTCTACCAGCTCCAAATGCGTGCAAGAGGATTCTGCTGCCTCCTTTTCGAGAGGGAAGCAGGCCACCCGGAGCTCTTTCTACAAGAGCAACACGAGCGCCGAGACCACTGCAAACTCCATCGACGCGTCTACTCAGACGGAGGAGCACAAGAGGCAACAGCGGCGAGCTCCCGTGGCCGAAGTGGAGCGAGCGGAGAATCCCAAGTCTGCGAAGGTGGCGGAGAAGCACCCCGCGACCGAGCTCAGCGGAGACGAGGTCTCGCCGCCACCTTCGTCGTCCAGCCCGGAGACGCTGGAAGCGCTGATCAAGGCCGACGGCCGCTGCATTATGGCGGTCAGGCCGGAAGAGAAGGGCTGGTCGGTCGGCGGCTGCTTGAGCGGGAGAGTGAAGGCCTCCGCGGTGCTGATGCATCTGATCTCGTGCGGTTCGATCTCAGCGAAGGCGAACGGGTTGTCGTTGATGCCGCAGTACAGCGGAAGACTCGATCGTGCCGAGTCGATGGGGCACATGCCGAGCTTCCGGTCCATTAGTTTGGAGGACAAGGAGGTCTTCACCGACAAGATGCGTGGTGATGATGCCGATGGAGAGCTTCCTCCGGTCTTGAAGAAATCCTCATCTTACGATGCCGATCGGTAAGCTTCCACTCTCCCTTCTTTTTAAGCTAAACATCTCATTCAATCTTGTAGTTTGAATGGAATTGTTGATTCATATGCTAACGTAGTAACAGCTTCTTTCATGGATTCATGACCAGGGGCTCGAAGATGAATCTGGCAAAAGAGGTTGAAGACGACCGTGCCAGATGCATACCAAGAAAGGCCAAGACAAGAAAAGAAGGGAAACCACAGAAGTAGAGATCCATAGTCTGCCGATGATCGAGCAGAGCATTCTTCTTGTATCAAAGCAATATTAGGTGCAGACATGATGGACGAACCAGTTGGCCAATCAGAAGCAAGAATTGAGATGTTGTCCTTAACTCCAATTTTAATCTCTCTATCTAAATCAAATATCCCTTGGGATTGGATGAACGCTTGTAGCTAAATCCCATCTTCCTATCCCCGCAGTGCTAATGCTTCCTATACTTCAAATCATAGGTTCCATTTCCATGAGGCTGCAACAGCATGATGAACTGTAAAGAGAACCTTTGTCCTCATCAATGTCTCCATATTTTGACATATGAAGCCACAGAAAGCAAAAGGCGACCATGCACGAAGAATATTACCCCGTGATGCCTTCCTTCTTCGTCTCTTCTTCTTCCTCTTCGACACGCCCTGTGATGGCTTGCTTCCACCCCTTTGTCCTCAACTTCAACGCTTTACCGAGATGGGTGTGTCACTGTTGCTATCAGTCTCAAACATTTGAGAGAAATGAATCAATTTGTTCCATTTATACACTATAAGATTCGTACAAAACGCGATTAGTCTCTTTTATCTGCCAGCAGCATTTTAACACCAATAGAGGGGACACGACGCGCCAATTAATCTATTCACAGCATTTATCTCCAGCACACAGATATAAATCAGATGAAAAATCCAAATTTTCAGCATTCTACTGATCAAATATTAGGATGCATTGGCTTGATGGGATTTCACCAAAACATTCTCAACCACCGAGAACAAAATTAATGATGCCTATGAAATGGGCCAGTCTGATTTGTTCAAAATCAAAACTCAATCCAAGACAATGAAACAGCTACACCAATCAAAAATTACTAAGTTCTTCAACCGACCAAATCATGAATTCTAATTCTGATTTGCTACCTTGGCAAAACCCCATAATCTAGTAGAAGAATCCGAGTACTTTCCCACCAACGTTCTTCCTCCTAGCTTCTTCATGATCCATGATTCCAGCAGATGTTGTCAGCACAATGTAACCAAACTGCATTATGAGAGTCAAAAACTCATGATTTGAATATCGAAACTCAACAACAGTAATGGGAAATTATCGAAAAAGCATCATATCCCATTACCAGTTCAGTAACTTTAAGAGTTCAATAAATATCAAGAACTCATTGGGGCTGCTTACCTGACGTGATGGAAGTAGTCTGGCAGTCCATGGCTCAATCTCTTTGACACCAACATCAAATCGTGGGC
Source organism: Musa acuminata AAA Group (assembly GCF_036884655.1). Taxonomy (NCBI): domain Eukaryota; kingdom Viridiplantae; phylum Streptophyta; class Magnoliopsida; order Zingiberales; family Musaceae; genus Musa; species Musa acuminata. Next base: position 47,903,603 of record NC_088335.1, read on the forward strand.
TAATGACACCACATTTGTTCAATCTCCCATTCAACTCAACAACTATCTTGCCAGCTCGGTGGTCATCTACGATTTCAAACTCACCAATATATCCTGTGGAAATAAACATGCACTCAAATCATTAAAAAGAATTACTCTAGTACCACCACCAAAACATTGTTAAAGCACTAACCATGCTTCTGCATGACAAGGAGGAACTTGATTATCACTTTAGAGGATGGTCTAATCATGACCTGCCGCTTTCCACGCTTCTCGGCATTGTACATGCTCTTGAGAGCATCATTCAAAACACTGATTCTCACCATCTTTATCAAATCTGCAAAAGAACAAATGACTATGCATATTTCACCAAAAGGCAGATACTCAGAATCAGAATCCGATGGCCCATGAGAAAAGGTGAGCGCTTTCCATAACTTATTAGCTAGGCTGCAACCATTGTTAGAATAACTTTAAGCAAAACCCCCGCTTGCTTATCAAGCCAGATTACTAACCTAAATATGAAAATTTTCTTACATGAACCATAATAACTTCAAATTCTAAGTTGTTTGAACAGATACATGCCGATTGGCACAATTTGGCCTACATATTTGCTCACCCTAGTTATGTTTAGGTCCATAAGTATCAGCTGGTTTATGATTGATCAGGTACAAGAGACACTTGGACAATCAAATCCAAAACTCACCCAATTGTAACACCTACTTTCTTTACAATCAATACAATCATGCCACAGCCCAGTTTTATCCTGACGCTGACTACCCATGTTTCTCAAACCAGGCAGACTAACGCATCCAAACAAAATAGAACATTGAGATCAACCTTTTTGAAACATGAGTGGATCATCTGATCCGTCTGCTGGGTAATTTCAACAAGCATAAAATGTTGGAAAAAACAATATGGTACAAAAATTAACTAAATCATAACACAAGTTAGAGATTTGACAACTTGTGCTGATACACCAAGCAAAGGATACCAGAAGTGTAACAACGACATGTCAACAAGAAAATGCAAAATAATAAAAAACAGGAGGTGCTCAATGTGTACAATTGACATATGGTCAACGATGTCTTGCATAAATCAACAAACTCGACCAAAAGAAAAGAAATTAAATAATCCACGTTACAAATAGATCTGACAACACTCGAAATGTCAATAGTGGACATGTGAAGAGATGCAATTTCAATATTTTGATGGACACATCCGCGAAAAAATCACAGTTTTCGAGTCTTTCTCTATTTGCTTGTGCCGCACAGCAAAGAGGAGTTCTTTCACGGTTAGTAACTATCAGTAGAAATCAGGCCATATCGAATGCATCAGAGACTTGCAAGGGCAGCAATACTGCGGAATAGATGTTTTAGTTTCTAGAAATAGAATAACACCTATCCGATAGATAAGCAACGATTTTGATTGGAAGAACCAAAAACCATATGAGTAAACAAAGATCAAGAGTACAGATGATATGGAAACCTCCAGATCTGGTGAATGCTAGAATAGAAGATATAAAACATAAATCAAAATAGCATTTCCATCTCTAAGCAGATCAATCTAATTCAGAGAACGAACACGTATACACGAAGGGAAAGCGAAGATGAAACCAAAAAATAAGATTGCACCTTTGCAGTGGCGAACTCGGCGAGAAGAGAACCAACCGAAACCCTAGCTCGACAAGAAGAACAACAGCGGGGGAGAAGATGGGTGTGGCGGCCGGCGTTTATATGCGAAGCTTCTCGTCACGTTGATTAGGTGTTGTTCCTAGCCGTTGGATCGTGATCAAACGGTAAATCCACGGTAATGAAACAAGTGCCCTAAAAGTCTTAAACGAACCGGGCCGGCCCATAGTGCTTCGGCTTGATCCACATGAAGCCATTCAACGACTCGACCCGGCTTAAATAATCCATTGGAATCAGATTGTTTGTGATGTAATTGGACCTAATTGAACACGATTCATTAGCTACATGAGTTGAGTTCAGATCAGGAAATCTTGACCGAGTCAGATTTGATTTGGCTCTGGCATTTTGATCCAACTTATCTAATTGTTCTTAGAGGATTTGGTTATATATATATATATATATATATATATATATATATATATATATATATATATATAGCCTCATTCTTCTCTTGTAATCTTGAAGTCAAATATAATTGATGCATCAAGAGAGAGAGAGAGAGATGCTTTCTCGACCTTCCAACTTAGTCAATATATTTTATAGTCAAAGTCGATCTAAAGTTTCAATAGCATGATCTTGAGTTGAGTTAGCTATTTTTTTTCTAAAAAAATATTAATATTAATTTAGGTTTCAAATTTAATAATTCTACAAAAAAAACCATTTTGGTGATTAGAAAAAGAAAAATGATCACTGATCTAATTCAAATACTTCTAAGAAATAACACAAAAAAAGAAATTAAACCACACAAGACATTCGAATATGGATTCAAAATCCATAACTATTATTTATGCAATAATAGACTCAAATCTGTGCAATAATAAACTAACCACTAAATAATCAGCATCCATTTTCATGTGGAGATTATATTTGCTTGCAGCAGTCCTGTGTAAGCTTGGTGGCACAAAGAGAGAAGATTTGTATGACAATAAGCAGTAGAGAAAGAGGTTTTTAAGTGATCGACCAAAATAACACCTGAGGGGCATTTACTTTGATACATAAAGTTGTCAAGAAGGGAAGATGGTATTACCAAAGTAGTCATCAGGCAACACAGCTTATACAATTTTGTCTTTTAATCTCTGCATGACATTCTAAAAGTGTTTACATGTAAAAGATTTGAACATAATGTATAAATGGGAGAAAACTAGTCATGTTACAATTAAGAGTTGGAAAAGCTTTGGCTGAAGAACATGTCACACTAAATAATTTAAACAAGAGTTAGGTGGATAGGAAAGAGTCCTCTTACAGCAGACAAGCTCATTAACCATCAAATATAGTACAAAAATATATTGCTATGATATTAAGTAGTTGACATCATGGATTTTCGGGAAAAAAGAGGATTCTCATCTTCTTTCAATGGTTACTTTGTCTAATCTTGTGACTATCAGAAATGCAAATTAATACCTCTACTTCTCTAAATGATGTCATTTTCCCGATAAATATATTTCAATTCCTTAATGTGACATTTCTCAACTGCTATATACTGTCTCGGAGCGTCTCACATTTTATTATTGTCTAGCAATGAATACACAATCCAAATATGTTGTGACGGTGCGCTTATATTGCAATATGCATTCATACTTTCCACATGATAGTGTGAAAGATTGAAAACACACAATGGATCAACTACCAACAGTATCATAGTAAGACTAAAATAATGCTTCACCCAAAACTTTGCATTTCTCATTCGTATGACCGTTCATGGGAAGTATTCATCCTCTCATTTGTTTTCCCTTCCAACGGAATTCAAAAGAATGACTCCGCAACACAATCATGAGCAGAAATGAAATGTATGGACAAAGAAAAGAATGCTTCTATCTAGTGTTCGCATGACGACTATTGACATCATTGGATTGATACAGTTATACTTAGTGAGAGTACCTTTATATGTGGTTATCGGAATCAACCATCTGCAGATGAGAGTGATCATGTTCCCCTGCGTACTGTCTAATGAAAGCTCTCCTCCACCAGATCTCAAAGGCTCTTTGGATGTTGGGACAGTCATCACCTTTATTCAGAAAACAATCAAACCATCTCAACAAAATTGTTTGTTGTTCTGCCATGGGCAACGTCAAGATTGTCGCAGAGAGCCCATCCTCTACCATCTTCTTGTTGAAAGTCCTAGAAGTTCTCTTCATCCAACCAAAGTCCTCAAAAAGAGCTTCCAGCCATGTCCTCAAAAGAGAAACTTTTGCATCTTTGGACACTAAAATTTGTCCTTTGCCGATTGCAACACACAGCTGAGCAGTGATCATGCTGATCTCAAATCTATATATGCATGGTATCTTGGAATGGCAAGTGGCGAGCCCACTCTGATTGGCCCACAAACTCACAAACTCATCAGCAATCCTCTTATCTATCAGAATGTCAACAAGCCACTGCACGTTATCAGCTTCTCGAGCGACCTCACCCATCAAGGCAGCACGATCCCCCTGACCTTCAACTATATTTGCAGCCTCAGATAACAACAGCATAAGACAATCCATATGTTTGTGGCACAATTGGTAAAGGGTTTCCCTCGGGACTTCAAGATTCTTGTAGCGGATATCACTTCGATTTAGGTCTCCCCTAAGCAAGCGAGCTATTAAGGCTTTCATATCTCGACGAGATTTCTTGTCCTTAGCTTGCAAAACACCATGCAGAACATTTACCACAATGGAGTCGGCATTTGCAGAAGTCGAAGGCTCCACCGAAACCCTTTGTAGGACTCGTTCGATCGACTCATGTAATTGCCGAATCGGAAGCTTGCTGAGAGTAGACATTACCTTCTCCTCCTCATCCTCGGACCAAGGTATGGCTTCCAAATGGTCAAGGCATGCCGAAATCCCATCGTCGAATTTTATATCCACAGATACCTGCACCACGAATTCACAAATTGCTTTACTTCTTTTTTTTCATCCTCAAGGAGATGCTTCTGCCAAAAGCATACTACTTATCACATTGAACCAAAAAAGGATAATATTTGAGATAATGTAAGATGGGCGAAACAGAAGTAAGCCTCTTGTTCTTCCATTACAGGTTCCTTAAGCTCAAAACAGCAATGAGCGTCCTCCATTAAAATGATTCTAAATCCCAAAACCAGATTTATGCATAGCAGCATCTGAATCCTTGAATCCACAACAGTAGATTCACAATGTCACATCAACAAAACACTTTTTATTTTCAATTCTATGATACCAATCGCTCATCTTTAATCACTGTATAAATTGCTGTGCATGTCCTTTTACGCAACTCAAGATCATATTACTACTCGAAAAAGCAGCTAAAGAATCCTAAAAGAGCAACTTTATGATTGAACTTTATGAAGGGAATGAAGCAAAAAAGTGATTGTGTTTGGGAATGCTTTCTTTAAATCTCAAAGAGCTAACTTTGCCATGAGAAACCCTCGTTCTTCCATCAATCTTTGTGGCTAAAAGATTTGGGTAGAGAAGAAAGATTTGGGGAAAGAGGTGAAGTTACCTTGAGCAGTCCTAGAACCCTCTCGACGTCCTCACCGGCAAGGCTCCGCCTCAGATCGGTGGAGTACATCAGCCCCACCACCTCCACGTACACCTCCGCGTCATCGCAGTCGCAGATCTCCACCATCACCGGGCGCCCCGGCCCGCCTCCTATCCCCGCCAGCTTCTCCGCGAAGAACCGGCTCCCCGCCGCCAGCACCCGGCGGTGTACTGCCATGGGAACTCGAAACCCGTCGCCGGAGCTGACGGAAAGTTCCACGTCACCGGGGCCCTCCTTGGCGATCATCGCGGCGATCCTCTCCAGCAGACGGAGCCGCTTCTGGTCGCCGGAGGGGTGAGTCCGCGAGGAGACTCGGCGGGCGAGGTCCTCATGCGTGATCATCTCGAAGAGGGTAGGAGACTTGGGAGACGGGACCGAAGGGCGCGGAGGGGAAGGGTGGACCGCCGTCGCAGTGGCAGGCGGCGGAGGGGAGGACGTGGGGGAGAGGCGAGGGGAAGAGATGAAGCCTTGGCGGATCATAGCGGAGACCTCGCCGGACTTCAACAGGTTCTCGGCCGCCTCAGCCATATCAGGGCGCGAGAACTGAAGCGGGATCGGGTGCTCCGCCGCCGCCGGTCTAAACGGGAACGGAAGAGAGCGAGACGTCACCTTTAGGCTCCTCTCGCAAACGACGCGTGAGAGGCCGGTCGGAGGTCAGACAAGAAGCATTCGGTGAGCGGATCGTTTTCACTACAATGATTAGACTGCGGGGAAACAGAAAGGCGGTTCAAATACAAAACAGCTTAATTTCCAATCATAAACAACCACGTACAGAAAATTTGATCATCCGCTGTTTGCTATGGTGGTAGGAATCGAGCGAGACGGATCAAATAGTATTCTGCGATGAGACTTTTGTTGGGATTAACGAGTAGATAGTGGCGACACATGACAGCTAAAAGCAGGTGGTACAAATCATACAATATGGTTGTTGCAGGTGATCCAACATGATGACAAGTAATACCTTCAGTACACTAAACGACACAAATGTCAGTTAAATTAATAGATAAATATTTTAACTGTATAATAAGACGATTATATGATAGGCAAGTATGAGTTTGGCCATGTCAAGAATTCAAAACTTGTTCTTCTGGATAGTTAATGCATTTCTTTTGTTAATATTTGGGCCGAGAAATATATGTAAAATTAGAATTAGAAGTTAATTAAGCAAACATATGTCTTTTAAAGGAATTGCAACAGCTTTAGGGACGGAGTTAGCTGATATCGTAATATTACGAACTTAGTTAGAATTATTTAAATCATGAGGTATGTAAGTCACAGACTTAGCTAAAGTAACCTAAGTCATGAAGCATCATTATACTAACTTCTCAAACTTAGTTGAGATTACTTAAGTGATGACGCACCCTTGCGATATGTGTCCACAAAGGGTCAACCAATTTGTAATCTTGCTCGGGTCCCGTAAAACCTATAAAAAAGAAAGTTAATTAGTTCAAAAATGAGCGGTGTACAAGTCTCGACGTCTCGCGAAGGACTTCGATCACTAAGGAACCTTATTGGAAATTTTTTTCCAACATCAGTCTTAGTGTAGGTGGCACCCTAGGAGCTCGACACTTCCACCTCAGATACTCTTGTGTCATTGGGTTTAAACCACATTAGGTTGACTTAGATGTTGACGATGATTTTTCCTAATATTTTTAGCGCTAAAAGGAGAGCCTAATGCGAGAACATTCGCCCGTCAATCCTCTCAATGAGTAATCTAACGAGAATGCATTGCTTTTAATCCATAGCACTTTTTACTCAAGGGGGGCAACTGCCATCATTCTCTTATGTGGATGCATCCATTTCGATGCAAACATTAGCATGGTACTGAAGTCTGTTCAATGACTCGGGCTTTTTGTCCCTAGGGACAACCTTGAGCCACTTATCTCTATTGAGATATTCCTAAACCCCACCCAACAAGTCCAAATGCTAACGAGCATAATGCATGCTATCACTTGCTCCTATCTTAGCTAGCCCAACAAGCAACACCATCATCTCAATCATGATTAATACCTCAATCACCACTAGCACCAATGCCCATCGGGATTCCCCCACTCAATACGATACTAGCATCTCAAAATCGCTCAAGACCTATGGAACTATCGGCTAATGGAGTGCCCCACTCCCTAACCGTGGAATTTAGTGCATCGCCACACACCTTTTAGCTTTACCCGAATCCAAAACCCAATTAATGGACTCGTTGAATGACTCCTTAAGGATCCAACTATGATAAATAGACTAACACTCAAAAGAAATAAGACGAGAACTCCAACAATCCAAAGGGAAAGTTCAGTTAATCCCATCTTGGGTTAGTCCCTATTTACTCAAAATATTCAAGAGGAGTTAATTTGATGAACTTTCACATCTTGTCACCAGAGGCTTTTGACAATAGTACCAACCTGGGTTCTAGTCATGTTCAAGGAAGTTAACTCGGATCACAAATGAGGTAGCTCGGGTTGGTCATTTCTTCTTTGTCGTGGTAATCTCGGGATTGGGGTTGATGGTAATCACTCCTATCCTAGCCTTTTGCATGTATCTTCGCGCCTAATTTGATACTATTACCCCTATGACAATATATTAGTTAGCCCTCTACAGCATCTCGGGTACCGTCGTTGGCAGCCTTTCCGCTAATGATCAAAAAAAGCGAGAGGGCTTGAGCTCCATCATGAAAGTCTGTATTACAAATGACAGATGGGTTTCTTGCATACCTCAGATCTCGTTAGTGTAATGAGCCATGAAGTCATAGAGTATTTCTTCCTCCTTTTGCCTAAGTCCGAAAAGTATTCTCATCGATGGCCTCGAACACATATTCCCGAGGAAGTAGAACTTAAACTCCTTTATGAGCTGAGCAAAGGAGTCGATAGAGAGTGGCTTCAAGTAAGTATATCATTCTTATATCAAGCCTCTTAGTGTTGTTAGGAAGACGCGACACATCAAGGTATTTGAGATGTCATATACCGACATCTGGACACGATTTACAGATAAAAGAAAAAATGGCTCTTGAAAGACCCTCAATCAATGAAGATACCATTGGAGAGGAGGGACAAATCTAAGTACTACCACTTCTATCATGATTATGGCTATGACATGGAGGACTGTTGAGATTCGAAAGAGTAAATCGAAGAACTAATTCTTCATGAACAACTCGAGAGATTCATTCGGAGATATCAAGAACTTTCGCTCCGACCTAAAAGTTAATGGAAAGATAAATCGATGTCATTATCAATAGATCAACCTCAAGAGAAGAAAATTCCTTAATAAAGCCTATACTTGAATTACCATTATAAAATGGTCGAGATCGAGGAATTGACAACAACCTTCGAGCATGGTCCAGTGACGGGGAAGATTGTGATGGAAGGGAGACTTCCATAACTATAATTAAAATGGTCGGTGAGATTTGATGGGATATATATATATATATATATATAACGGAGGAATAAAGTTGTAAATTTGAAAAACAGTGGGTACAGCCTTTTCGAGCAAGCGGTCTAATGGCGGAGGTTGGTGAGATTTTGATGGTAGGTGGGCGGTTGGGTTGGTAGGTTGGCCAGTACAAAACGTGTTGCGCTCCTCCTCCTCCATCTGCATCTCCTCCCCTGCCGTAGGACGCCTCTTGATTCCGTGCAGTGGTGGGGTGTTGTGGCATGGAGACCGCCGGCGCCGGTGCCTTGTTGTCCCGATCGGTCCTCCCCAACTTCGCTGCAGCTGGACAGGTGGTGCGGCCCCTCTGCGTGGCTAGGATGGCTCGGCGTAGTGTGGTGGCCGCGGCGCTGGAGAAGGGCGTGGGGTCGGGAAACGGTGGCCGTGGCGGTGCCGGAATGACCAACTCTAACTACGTGGTGCCGCTCGACACGGCCTCGTCCCTCACTCGCCCCCTCAATGAGATCCTCCGAGATCTGAATAAAAGGGTACCGGACCAGATCATCGATGCCGCCGACAACTCCATCCCTTGGTATCTCTGTTCTTCTCCTTTCCCATTTTACCTCGATATTGCTGCTCGTTGTGCGCATCTTACGTTGTGATGGACATAGAAATCATCCGTGAGGCCACATAGCGTCGCAATTTGGTTCAAGCCTAAGGATCATGAAACAGAGATTTGTTGATCCACAGTCGAAATATCTTCCTTTTTCCTTATTGAATTGGGTGTTAGGTTTCTTGTTATTATATTTGCATAGCATCTGTGGAAGGTTGATCTGGAATGATCTGGAATATTTTGATCAGATTACTTTTGGGATGCAATGTATGTGGTCATTGACGATGGACTTCGTCTGATTAGGATCATCTCATTCTTTGTTGGTAACAGTATCATTAATCTCTATTGGAGTCGACAAGTTCAATTGAAGCTTATTGTTTTTGGATTCATTTTTAAATGTTAAAGAGGAATGACTTCATTTTATTGTCGTGGAAGTTCTTGAATGATAGTGAACTGTAATTTTAATTGAAAAGATTTAATTGACCATGGAGTATCCTAAATTTCATGGTACCTTGCACCCAATATACTCCATGCACTGACTTGGTTTTGTGCACATTGGACCTTCAGTAGAGACATGTTTTTTCCATAATTTTTATCCTCGTTATTGAGGACACTTGATGATTAGTTTTTAATCGTGCGGGATCCTAATCATAGATGTTTATAGATGGAGAACATGCTGCTACTGATCCTTTGTGCAGTCTGTGGTTACTTTCTTGGCTTAACTGCTACATAAGCGTTGTTCCTTTGCTGGGCTAATTTGGTAGTTGTTTTACTTTTATATAGGTATCACACCAACAGAATGCTGAGCTTTTTTGCCCCAGGTAAAAAAATTCTTCCTTTGTGAATATTAATTAGCTATCAGTAGAGCACTTTTTCCTTTCATCATGTAAATTGGAGCAATTCCTATGTACCCTATTTTATTTGCATGGGTTTCACATTGCTTTAGTTTTCATCTCAACTAATGCAACTATAGGAATACATTGCTCATTTTCAGTATGATGGTGCACTTATTCTGCATTGTGTTATTACACTTTCCATTTTTGCAGATTTGATTTTTCAAACTCAAGAGTTGTATGCTTTTTTACTTTTTCTAATGGATTCCATCAACTAAAGTGATACGGTAGAAAGGTTAGCCCTCCAAGTTGGCCAGTCTACTGGGGCTGGAAATTGGTTGGGTTAGGTCGAAATGTGTACTAAAGATATATAGGACTGGACTGAACTCGATGAATCTATAGCAAGGTAATAACTCTTGACCAAAAACCGACATATATATCTTTTGAATTGGGTTGGAATGTTTTGCTGGTTTCAGGCAAGTTTTGCATTATTCCTAGGAAATATATCATAGCAAAGCCGCACCAGGTTGAACTTAATTTTCAAGAACTAATGCTTGATCAATGCTTGACCAACCAGCCAGAAAAGTCTGTTACACGGTGTCGCTTGCTTTATTCAGTTATTGATTTGTCATTGACAAATAACTTTGTCTCTGATAGCTTGCGAGAGATATCTGACTGCATGTGGTATTTATCTTTTAAAGTTATTATTATGTTTGCCCCAAAAAATATATTTAAACTGTTTTTTTATTCTTATCTGAAAGTTGATGATGGAACATGGATAATTTGTGTCATTTGTACAATTATAGAACATCTTGGATCTTAAATTGGCCCATCTTTTCCACTAAAATGGTTTATGGTAGTGCTCCATAAATCCTTTGATCAGGGATCACTGGTTTAGACTTTTAATTTCTTATCTCTTTCCTGTTTCTAGGTTGGTGTGGAGAAGTACGTGATGTTATATTCTCGGACAATGGAAACGTGACAGTGGTGTATCGTGTCACCATAAGAGGATCAGATGGAGTGGTATTTCCCTCAGTTCATTTTTTATATTTCTTCCACGCTTTCATTTCATTTATCTCTTTGGTCTTTGTGAGTGGGATGTTTTTTAAGAAAATAATATAAGCATGTTAATCAGTCACATAGAATAAGCTCTGGAGGTGTCAGTGCTCCAACACAACCCAATAATCCTGAAGCGATCTGTTGTTCATGACTTTTTTTTTTTTTTTGCTGCATGGGATTATGACTTCTTGTGCTGTTTCATCTGTACCAAGGCCACATCCTATTTAATAGTTGAATCTGACAAATGTTGTATATGAGCTCAATTAGACCCACACTGCACTTGGTTTGATGGCCAATCTTAAGCAAGTCTCTCACAACAGGCATGATTCTGGTTGATCATTCAGTGAATCTTAAGCACTGTCCACATAGCAACCAGGCTTAATTTTGAACTGAAGGTAGTTCTTGATAGTTCAAATGCCAAGTTAGACAACTAGTGACTTCCCCATCAATAGGAACTTGATTTCTGCCCCCGGCATTCACTTAATTTTCTCTAAGATCGCTACTTTGTCAAGCACATTTGACCTCTGCATTTTAAACACCCCTGCAGTACATGCACCCACTAGTTTCTCAAATATGCCTTGCAAATTTTCTTATACCCATTATCATGTAGACCCAAATAATCGATGTTCGCCAATAAGTACACCAATGTACTCACTTGTAACCCTCATGCCAATGTGGAAGAAATTAAAGAGTTTTCCTTGATTCTAGGGAGAGGGAATAGTGTTATGCGTCAATAGGGGCTTTCCCCACTTGAGGACATTCAACATTATCATAAAAATCTGCATGTTTATCTATGTGGGAAACCAACTAACCTGCTTATTGAGACAAGTGAAGATTTGATTCCTTCGTTTTGTTTCTGATTAGTGTTGCATGCTTGCAGGCTCACCGTGAGTCCACTGGAACAGTGTCTATGAGCGATGGCCAGTTTAAAGACCCAGTTGCAGCAGCTGAAGAGTTGGCCTTCTGCAAAGCCTGCGCGCGATTTGGTTTTGGCTTGTATCTGTATCACGAGGATGAGGCAACAGAGAATAAGTCACTGTAGAGGGAGCAAATTTTCTGTTACCGCAGCATCAAGCAATCTTGTAGTCGCTCATATGCGATGAATTACAACAAGAACAATATTTATTTTGGTTGAGCTGGGAATAGAACTTAATTCATCGATCCATTTCTTATCGATGTATTATAATATTTTGTTTTATTTATAGGCTCAAGTATAAGATTTTAAAAAAATTATAGAAATGAAGAAAATTATGATAATATCAAATCAAATATATGATACGTTTCTTCTTTCAAATAATATAATATTCTTAAGTTGATTTGAAGAATAATCTTTTTTGTGATATTATTAATTGATAGGCTTTCATATTTGTTGAGATGAATCGTTAACTTTATTTCTTTCACTCTTTTTATATTTATTTATTTTCTTAGTCTTGAGTAGATGTTGTCATATGACAACTTATTATCTATAAACTAATAAAATTTATTAAAATAAAAAACTAAATTTATTTTTGTATCTTACCCTTTTACAATGTTGAAACTCATCACGAGTTCATATAATTGATATTTCGATCGACCATGATGAGTATAAAATAGAACGAAGGTATCTCGTCTCTTCCCACATGGACGATAAAATTATTCTATTGAAAAAATAACTCATGATTTTACATCACTCATACACAACGTGTTGTGAGAATAGAACTTAATTCATTGATACATTTTAAAATTCTAACCCATTTTACAGACTCAAGTAAAAAAAATATAAAAAATATAAAAAAAGAAAAATCAAACATACGATCTATTTTTGCTCGTGCCACCGAATCCTCTTATTTTTGGACGGGGTTAGTTTAATGTGCTTAACTTTTTGGTGTGCTCGAATATTAAAGATTGTGTGTATATTTGCTCTAATTAGTAAGGTTTAATTTCTGTTTTGAAAAAAAAAAAAAAAAAAAAAAGCTTCGGCCAACTTTTCACCAATTTTGATGTATATTTCTACGGTTGATGCCATGGAAGAGTTCCGAAACTGGTGAGTTGGACCGGACCCACAAAGCATTTCGACGGTGATGCAGCGACCTTTACCTCGGCTCAATGCACTTTGACTTTTTGGTTCGCTACGAGCGAACAATTGTCCATATTTTCGCTCTAATTTTTCTGTCTTTAAAAAAATAAGAAAAAATATATAAAAAAAAAGTGCCGGCCAACTTTTCACCATTCTTAATGTGTTTCTCTACGGTTGATGCCATGCAAGAGTTCCACGCTGTCATGCCTATCGGAGCGGATGCGTGGGGTTCCGAAACGGATCCACATCACCCGGTCGACCAAGCATTTTGACGGTGACGCGGTGTACGCAACTCGGTACTCGTCTGGAATCATCCACCCAATACCCCCCTCTTTCTATATCAAGAGCTTCCCGAGTCGGCAAAGGGATCCCAGCGGGTGGAGCGTTAGGGAAGGGAAGAGAGATGGCTTTGAACCCACAGCTCTTCGCCAACGGGATGCCCGTCCCCTTCGTTGGCGAGATGTTCGTGCTCGCCAGGGATGGCGTCGAGTTCGAGATCGACAAGATCGCCGGGTCCGTTCCAATCCTCGCAATCCCCCCCCCCCCCGTCCTCGTTCTTGATTTGTTTGTTTGTTTTAACCTTTTCCTTATAATTTCTTTTATCTTTTCCTTTCGATCTTGTGGCCGATGAGGAGAAAAAAAAAATCCTTAGAACTTCGATTACAAGTCTGAAAGCTATTCCATGTTCTACATGTTCTTGTGATGCGAATTATGACTGATTAGATGTTATTCGATGTGGATTTTGAGAAATTTGTAAGGATAGACAAGGCATTCATCGCATCGTGTGTTGATCTGGAGAACCCTGTTTGTAAATTCGTTAGGACGTGAGGGAATTGTTGGAATTTTGGCGCACATAATGAGATATTGGAATAGGATTTGCCAATTTTGAGTCCTTTACGGGGTACACAAGAAAATATGCGAAGGGTGGGTATAAATTGAGGTCCATTTAAGTTAATCCGGTTCAAGTTAGGTATTTGCATGGATGCTCGGAATTAGGATGCCTACCTTAAATTTTTTTCTAGATTAAGGCATCTATATAATTGCACACCATCACTGTCAATTTTACTCGACCTTGTGTTTCTGTTATTGGATCTATGACAAACACATTTCAGATGGAAAAAAAAAAAGGGAATTTTCTGCAACTATGAGTGGTAACCTGCGGATCCTGTAATTTTTGAATTGTGCATTCATATGTTTCAATAGATCATCATAGGCATTTGTAATTTCTGTGGTTGCGATAATTTTGACCTTGAGTTGACAGGTCTGTGTGTAATCTGTTCTATTATGTATGATCATTGTTGACCTAAGATGATATTGTTTTTGGATGTCTTTCACAGTGATGAGATGATAATGTTAAAAGTAAGTTTGTAGTGTCTATTATACCTATATGTGATCTGCATAAGCCATCACCTAGCTGTAGAATCCTTTGTGAGCGCCACAGAAAACAAGGCAATTCACTAGGAAAATATCTGGTTGGTGATATGTAGGGAGTGCACTATTATTTCAAATTTCTGCAAATTCCTGCAGTATCATAGAAGGCTATCAAATGTTTGCCAGTTCATGTTTACTATTTCTAGTTTTCCAAGTTATGATTGTAGTTTTTTCTTTACACTTGCTCTTTCCAGGTAGGTGCCTTTGTTATTATAGCCAAAAATTCATGTGAAAATTTTTCTTGTGCAATTTAAATCAAAATATTTAATTTGTGAAGGGTGTAGCAAGTAATGTCATGTGCATCTTTTAAAAATTGCAACTGACACTTTCTGTTAGGAAATTAATGTTTGTAACAAGTGATTGCTGTATCTACATATATGATTTAGAAATTTGATGACATTGTGGTGTATCGGTACATGTATCTGGTTTTTATAAAACCAATTGCAGGTATTTATTATTACATGCATCATGGTTTCCATTTTTGTTAGTTGCCAGTGGATTGTGATCAAATGCGATTTTTGACATTCACATTCTGTTACACTCAGAGCAAATGGTGGTCATGTCAAGGCAAAGGGAACTATTTACTTGTCAAACATAAGGATGGTCTTTGTTGCAAAGAAGCCTGTAGGGAGCTTTGTTGCTTTTGATTTGCCTCTGGTACGAGCTTTCTGACTTGACATACATGTTGCTTGTTTTTTCTTAATACATAGCAATTTGAATAATACATGTTGTGATAGTATATTTCACTTCTCATATTCTTGGGTGCATTATCAACTAGGAACTTAGATGTGAAATTGTTATTGTTAAGTTGATTACTGCTGCTGGGGAGTCATGTCTAGATAGGATCGCTGGGCCAGCATTATCTCACATTTGTGGGAGCCTGGGCCATTCTTTTAAGACTCATGTTTCAAATTAGCTTGGGCTAGAATGCAAATGCCTATTTGTATTATGACTGATCCATTTAATTTTCATCCCAATCAATGTTGTCATGAGATGCATAAATTAGAATGTCTCCCGGTCAGGATATTCTAATTCCCGATCAATTCATCTCATATTCCACTGGAGACCAATACAAACTGATCCAACTTTAACCAGATTCAGTCAGAAGGAGACTCGTTCACATGGCAAGTTGTATACCACCTGACGTAGGGCTTTCTGTTGTGGTTCCCTGTCAAACAAGAATTACAAAAGAAAGATGGCATTCTGTTTGCATGAAGTATTCTTTTTTGTGACAAGAAGATACTTTGGTTCAATCAATGCTCCAAGCAACCTTATGATTTTGTGTTACTTGGTCGGTTTTTGAATTGTAGAAAGACTTTGAAGTAATTAAAGGTATACATGTGATGTTTTTGTGTTAAAATAAAAACACCAATTTACTTCTCTTTCTTTGTGTGGCCAAATTAGGAATAGATGGCTGGCTCTTATATTTGTGCAGCTGAACCAAAAAAATTGTTTTGCACTCGCTTAATTAGAAATATGGCTCAAAATTTGTATGATCATTATGGAATGTCGTAACATTTTCTTCCACAAAAGCCATCAAACATTCACCAATTGAACATGATATGCTGTTAACTAGTTCGCATCTACGTGAAACTAATAAGCTAGATAATGCACAAGCTTTGAACTATGTGATCAACACATCATTATTGCAGATTTCCTAAAAAATAATCACATGCTAATTTTCAGATGTCCTTTTATGATCTAAATCCTTTCTTCACATATGGTAGCATGACCATCCAATGTTGCTGCAAAATCCTTTAGGAAGTTTCACAGTAAGTGCACAAGAAGTGAATGAAATAATGAAAAAAAAAAAGTGAAGCATTTGTCGTTTTTTAGTTTTGGGCTATTGCATATTTAACTTTTACCCATAGTTAATGCTCGGCTGTCTTTTGTTTGCAGCTTTTTGTGCGAGGAGAGAAGTTTAACCAGCCAATATTTCATTGTAATAACATATCTGGATTTGTGGAGCCTGTACGTGTAGAGAGAAGTACTCTTGATCATTTATCTCACCATCTTACATTACACAACTACGCGATTTCATCCTGTTGTTTCCGCAACAGGTAGTTCCAGAGGGTGAGCACAGGGCTCTTTACTCAACACATTCATTCAAGATCTTGTTCAAGGAAGGTGGATGTGGAACTTTTGTCCCTCTGTTCTTAAATCTAATTGCAACTGTGAGGCAATATAACCAGCATGCAGCAGCTTACCCTGCTCATGAAGCTGCGCCCCGCATGGACCCACTGCAAGCTGCTCAGACTCCGGTGGATGAAATGATGAGACATGCGTGAGTGGATGATCAGAATTGCATACATTAGTTCCAATGTAGATGCTTACTCATTGTCTGGACTTCTCTCATCAACTTTTCCAATGTGCAGGTATGTGGATCCGAACGACCCGACTAAAATCTTCTTGCAGCAGCCCACACCTGAATCTCAACTGAGGCGAAGAACCTACCATCCTCAGTCTGCTGAGAACTCGTATTGAGTGTGAAATCAAGCCATCTCATGCAATAATGAATACAGATTCTGATGTTCTTAAGCTCTTACATGTGTATCTTTTCATATGACAGATGTGAAAATGGGTGTTGAAAACATTTGGTAATATGTTAGTAGTAAAATTGTATGTGAAGCTGATATTTTGCTTGCATGGATTTGTGGATTCTGGTAGATCGTTCAAGGTGGAAATTAGTCTCTGCGACTTTGGAGACAGATTCTATCACTGCCATTATTAGTCTGAGGTTAAAGCAAGCCATGGTGGAATGTCATTTGCTCTGTTATACATTGCGTGGATTTACAAAATATGTTCCCGTGCGACTTCTATTCACCATGGCTGGCTTTACTCCTTATGACATGCTCGTGTCACCCAACATCTTAAATCGAGTATGGCTATATATTAGACTTCAAAAATATATCTTAAAATTTTTATTACTAAGAATGTGCAATATTTAGTTTTATTTATCATAATTATAAATATAAAATATTTAATTTAATTTTATTTTAATATTATTTTTTAATTTAAAAATGATGGATAAAAAGATAATTTTAATGTTCTAGTTACGTTTTACGTAGTGGTGGATGATGACATCGCTGGAGATCTTGGGTGGCTATTGTGGTTGTGATCGGTGAGAACGATGCAGTGGTCGAAATGAATACTGTAGACTTTTGTGACTTCTTATAGGGGGACGATAAGGAGGGAGAGCAGCTTTGCACTTGCGATGATGTGGGCATCAACAATGATGTGGGGAGTGCATCGCTCATTCTTATTCCCTCCTTTCTCAATCCCTCATCCTTCTTTCTCCCTTGTACATGCCGAGCGATGAAAGGGGGAAGAAGGATGAGGGATCGGGGAAGGGGGGAAGAAGTATAAGTATCACCCTTCCTTGTATTATTGTCAGTGCCGACGTAGATGCAGAGCGACGTCGCTTAGCATCTGCATTTGCACGTTGGTGCTAATGTAGATGCCAAATGGCTCTTTTGTCGCTATGTATTTGCGTCGATATCGACACAGTTGTCAAGTGGCACTGACGTAGAGCAAAGCGTCGACACCTATGATGTCCTCTTTTTCTTCTCCTTTTGCCTTATTTCTTGACGTTGCTCTCCCTTCTCATCCACAACAACCACTTGCGACTCCCAACGATGTCATTGTCCGCCACCATTGAAAACATAATTGAGATATTGAAATTATCTTTTTGCCCATTGTTTTTGTGTCATTTCTGCATGTGTTGTATCTTCCGTCGGTAAAATTGATAGCGTTAGAGTAAATTGAGTTAAATGTTTCACTTTTATAACTATAGAGATTTCAATGTAAAATTTTTAAATATAGCGATCGAGATACTAAAAAGGTCTAATTATAAAGGGTAATATATAATTAGTCCAACCTTATATTTATTGGAGATTAATATAATATGTTCCCATGGTTGAACACATGTTGCGAGGGGTGTGAGGGTTGACTTTTTATTTTTGATAATAAATAATTTTATCTTTACTTATAAAGATATTATATTTGTTAGAAAAGAACAAATGCAAAGCGACGATCATCAACGTAGTTGTCGAGCGAGCCTTTCACCACTCTACATCTTCGTCGATGTCTACACAGATGCAAAGCGACTCTTATCTCTCATCATCGCTCTCTCTTCTTATCCATAATAGCCACCTACAGCCTTTAGTAGTGTTACCACCGTCTACCACCATCAATTGGAACGTTGAAATTATCTTTTTGTTAATTATTTTCATGCTTCCATTGGTAAAATCAGTAATGATAAGGTAAATAAACTAAATATTTCACTTTTACAACTACATTGATTCAATATAAAATATTTAAGTCTAAGAACCAGGATGTCAATGAGGTATAACTAAAAGGGGGTATTATAATATTTAATTAGCCCTAGTAAAGAGAGGCACGAGAGAAAATAGACGTAAGAAAGGAGGAGGAGATAGGGAGGAAAAATAAAAAAAATTATTAAATTATTATTATGTTAGTTGATCCAATGGTCTGACAAGTGATCTGTTCGAGTTCAATAACTACGATTCTAGTCATGCTTATCATGCAAAAAAAAAATCTGCATGTAGATTCCAAATTTTGAACCACAATTTACTCTTCAAGGATTTTAAAAGTAAATTTTCAAAGAGAGAGAAAAAAATTGAAGGGTTTTACCTCATAGATGATTTGATAAGTTGGATTTATGTTATTCTTCTAAATTTGATGGTAAAATTTTTTTTTCCATGTTTTTGTCGATAACTGTTAAATCTTTGTATGATAATCTTTTGATTATTAGTTGAAAGTTGGAACACTAAACGATATTAATATCCATTAAAAGCTCATCACAATTATAAGAAAATTAGAGATATTTTAAATGTTTAATATATATTTTAACAAAACAAGCAAATGTTAACTACAACTAGCTGTAGTAATATTTAAAGGGATATACCAAAATTTGTTTCCATGAATACACTATTTCCAGACTTAAAAAGAAAAAATATATAGAAAAAAAATCAAACAAACAAAACACCCAGTTTTACAGATCCCTTTGTTTTCATCATCCTTTCCATAAGATATTGATACAACATTGTTTTATAACAATGAATTTGAACAAATAGTAGCAGCAACATCGCCGTCCTTCACTACAGTATTATTAATAAAATTTGAACTAAGAATCATGAAGACATTGAAGAAAAATATTTTCTGAATTCCAAAAAGCCGAGCTCCTTGAAAGAATGGTAGAGTTAAGTGCTGCATCACCAGTCTAGGCTAATTTTCTTTGACAGGAAAAGATTGTCAATGTATTGTATGATCGGATTGCACGCGTTGATGAATCTTTGCATTTCCTTATGTACAGACTGATCTGCAGAAAATAGTAGAAATCCTCTAACCTCAGTAGCTTGTACAAATCATAACTTGGATAACGACATATATCGATAAACACAGCATATCGAGCTTGAAGAAAATCCAAATTCTAATGTGAAGTCTGCTCAGGTCATCAGCACAATCATTACCTGGTGTTAGATTGCCTTAAGAAGACCTCCGGATATGGTAGTAGGTGAATTGATTAATGTTAGTGGTACGAGAAGAAGTAGAGGAAGATCTAAGAAGACTTTAATGAAAAATATAATTAAAAACTTAAGTACTCTAAACTTAATTAAACATAAGGCATTTTATAGATCTCAATAACAACAAAAGATCCATATAGCCGATCCCAAATAAGTGGAACTTTCGATTTTGTTGTTGTTATTGTTGTTGTTTAAGAAGCCTATGGAAGCATATAGAGAATCTTTAGTTGTTTTGATGGCAGGATCTACACAAACTCAGATCAAGGCCTTGGATCCCGGATGCCTGGATAGCTTTAAGCTACTCTTGATAAAACCACATGTATCATATATGAAGAATACAGTCATTAGGCATTGCAACCTCAGAAGCACATGGCTTCGTGCTTCTGTGCCTCTTGTCAGACCAGTGAGATGTCCTATAGGAAGAGCAGGTAGCAGCAGCAGCAAAGCATTTCAGAAGAGACTTCCCTTAACAGCCCTTAAGAGACAAATAACTAAGTTCAATTTTTATCATCACAAAACTTCTACATCTTTTGGTGTTGATATGATGCAGATCGTAAACAGTGATATATAATACCATTGATTATTATATAATATAGTGATATATAATACAAATAGAAGGTTTTTACCCTTCTTGTCAAGCCAAACCAATCCCCACTAAGGTTGACTTGAGCCCCACACTAGTGCTTGTGGCCTCCAGACAACAAAGTTACAATGACCAAGAACAAGATATTTACATAGTAGACACAATAAATGAGGGAGCATATTACACACAAAAAAAAGAAATCAGGTACATTTACTAAGAGCCTAAATAGTTAGAGGATTAAGTGTTGTCTCATAGTTAATTTTTTCTTTTTCTGGAATATACAATTAAGGCAATTATACACAATACAAACCTATGGAAAAAAAATTATTGATTCCATTTTCAGAAATAACTGTTAAGCAGCACAAAAAAGCACCCTATATTCATGAACGTAAATATTTCTTAACAAGAACTCATTTTGTAATAGATAGATACATACATATGAGTGGAAGGACACTAACCAGTTTCGTTTAATCTCACTATTAGCTGTTCCCTTGTTGGTAGAGCATACATCCCAGCACCCACTGCCTTTCTGATTGCCCAGGTATGAAACGGTGCACAAACTTGACCATAAGCATTTGAAGCAGCTTCTTTTAATGAGCACCCACTGAAATACAAGTATAATTTACAGATGTGAGTTAACCTAAATAATAAGAAGACAAAATGTAACTCACTCATTTTATAAATGAAAAGGAATTTTAATGATATTTGCGCAATGTACATCTCTAGCATGCCATGCATATTGCTGAATTATAGCAAGTATGAGCCAATTTTCCGTGATAAAACTGGACAGAAATGATGAACTCAAGAAGTGCTAAATTTATTTTAATTCATGGAATAAAAGTTTACTTGAAGCAGATACATGCTTTATTTGGCTATCACTGAACTTCGAAAAGAAGCCATTAAGAAGGAAGTACTCTTCGCAAGCGGAACTGCAAAAATAGTCTCTGTAATTATCCGGTTATAAGTTGTATGAAACTACACATATCAAAATATTGGCATTTTAAAGTTGGAGATTGAATTGGGTATTTCATTCTACTAATGAGAATAACAGAAACCTACGCTTCAAACTAGATTGTTCTCTGCTAATTTAAGCCAGAATCAGTTTATCAAAATGGTAGGCCCAATCTACAACATCTATGTGAATGTTATAAAAATAAAATAAAACAGAAATAGAACTCTTTGCCTCATCCGCTGAACATCAATTCTGATAAGTACTATGATCGTGACATCACCTTGTATAATTTTAATTACAATAACAAAATCCCTCCTTGATTTGGCAAAATTATCCTCCTCATACGAATTTCAAAAGAAAGAAAGAGAAAAAGGAAAGAAAGAAATATAATTGCTCCCTTCTTGGTTTGGCCAAATGCTCCTCCACTGAGATATTTCAGAAGAAAGAAAAGAGAAAAGAAAACAAGCATTATAACGGCTAGTATGAGTAGAAATTTGAATCAGTCGCAACTTGCTTATAAAGTGTCAATTAAAGCTCCAGAAGATATTGTAATTGTTGTCCTGGAGACATGCATCATTATCAAGCAGTGGAATACTTTAAAATTGTTATTCTTTTTCAATTTTCACCATGAACTATATTATGTATTTTAAAGTTATAAAGAGGTCTTTTACTTCCTTTGTTGTCTGAAACACATCTGGTATTCAAACAAGAGAAGGCACTTTAGAGACACAATAAATGGTTGCGCAAATATCTGCAATGAAAGCTATACTGACACAAGTCCTAATTAAATTTTGCTTGTATGCCTGAGACAATCCAGCATTATAAATTTTAGCAATTGGTAATACATCCAATAATCAGAATAGCTTGAGAAACTAAACATCAAAGATATTATTTGAAGGGGGGGGTAACATACCCTGATGATGGAAATTGCTCAAACAAGGTTTTGACGAGGTCAAGACCTAGCCTGACTCTGCGTAGGTTGCGTGAATGGCTACCTTGCTTTCGAACTGTATCATTTTCAAGATCATGATCAATGATTTTGTTTAAAGTATCATGAGTCTTTGATGCTTCAATCAGATCATTCACCTGAACATTTACATCACAATCAAAGAGTCAGTGCAGAAAACTGAATGGTCAAATCCTTTGATCCTGTTAGAGAATGATAATAAATAATACCAAAATAAGCTTTCAAACTTTTTTAGCTCAAACATAAAGTAAAAAAAAACAAAAAATGGAGTGCAGAAGAAAAGAAATTCCACTTGATCATTAGGTAATTCTTAAAAAAACTCAAACAAGACTGTTGTTATGATTTCGAAAAACCAACTCACGATCATACTGAATTATATAAAGATGGAAATTACCCAACTTCCTAGTGTATGTAGCTTTTGGGACTAATGCTGTTTTGGCACTGAGATTACCCTATCGTATCTCCAAAACTCCTTTGGAGAAGAATAGTTTTAAGCCCTGCTCATTATATAGATAAGATGATCAATTCATGCGCTATACGATACCTACTAAACTATATCCAAAATCCTTTCAAAACCTTTGGATGTCAGCTCCATACCTCATGGATTCTTCCTGGTCATGTTCAACAATGAAGATGTCCCTATGGATGGTCTGAGGGAATCATGAGATAGATATAAAATCGAATAACTGTAAACTGGATTGATGTTTTCCAAGAGTAATATTGGTGTGGTATAATTGTATTGCATGCTCTCTTGATATGTACATGATCTTTAGGGCCTACATCAGGAACAGTTCTATTTTGAACTTTTGCCCACTTATTAATAGTGGGTATGTGATAGGCATGTGATGCAATAGCTATTCGGAATTTATGCATTCCTTCCCATAATTATGTGATCCTTGGGTGTGACCACAGTAATTGCAAGAAAAGCAGGTTAGAATGGTTAGAGATTAAAAGAGATGGATTATTATAATTGACATTCAGTCACATCCAACTTGCAAGAGTTGTAACTTATTTCTTTTGCACCTTAAAATATGAATATTCTCTTTCCTAAAGATTAACAAGTCAAACCATGCAGAATTATTTCAGGTAGCATATAATGTGTGATATCTATGATATGGAGTTCTTTTCCGAAGGACTGAAATGCAAAGTTCATGTAGATATAGATACATAGTTTTAAGAACAAATAATACCATTTAAGCTACTATATACTATATTCATATACAAAACTAGACATTTCATTGGCAAATAATCCACACATGCCCATGCAGTGGCACTGGATGGCAAAGATTATAGTGTTGGTACATGCTCTTGCCATCGTATCTTGACAAAGCATCTTATACTGTAACCTTAATTCTTGGGCATTATTAGGTGACAAATTTTTATATTGGAGTACAAAGTCAAAAATATTTATCTGGATTCAATTAGTTAAGCTGGCTTTGGACTCTTGTCCACAACAACTGCATTTAGAAAAGTATCCTGCTTCCTTTGTTTCGTGACTTACGCTCAGAGAAACTTTAAATTTCCACTAGTTTAGTTATATTTATAATTTGTTAATAAATTCTTTTTTTTACCATCTTTTTCTGTAACCTATTAGATTATACGGCTCTATCTAATTAGGTAATATATATATTATAGATTTGATTGAATTCTGATTACAATTATTGACCAATAGAAAGGAAGCCCAATTATTGTATGATTCTTTATAAGATGACTTTGATACCTTGACGGGAGGGACTCTCCAAATTACTTATCTTAGACCCTCTACTCTCGCCTATAAATAGACAAGATGTTTTAGGGACTCAATGCGTGATGTGTGATGTTATGTTACATTATTTGAGAGATTATAGATATTCTCTCATTTCTCCTTAGTCCCTAATCTATCCTCATAACGGTTCTGTGAAGGATAGAAAGAGAGGAGAATGTAAGTCTAGTTCTCCTAGTAGATCGACATCTCTATAGTTTTTGGACTAAGGATAGTGCACTTGCAGATCAGATAAAAGTTTTTATGAATAGCATCAAAGCTACGCAATCATAATATTTAATCTATGATTATTTGATTTCAATTTCTAGCATTAAATTTTTTTACATAATAGCATAATTATAGTTCTTATGCTAATAATTGGTATTAGAGTCATGCTTTAAAATCAAATACCTTCAATCATAAAAGTATGTCAGATCTATTTTA
The DNA here is from genome assembly GCF_036884655.1 of Musa acuminata AAA Group. Classification (NCBI taxonomy): domain Eukaryota; kingdom Viridiplantae; phylum Streptophyta; class Magnoliopsida; order Zingiberales; family Musaceae; genus Musa; species Musa acuminata. Next base: position 47,928,347 of record NC_088335.1, read on the forward strand.
TATTTTGATATGTTTGTCAGCACCTTTACTTGCGAAAAGGTGTTATCAGATTTTGATTATACGATACTAAATGATTCGTATGTGTTATCAATCTATTTTCCTATACCTTTTATCCCGTCACCTGCTTACGGGTTATATAAGGTTCCTCGTGTTTGATCGACGGACTACCATCAATAGCTTGCTGTCGATAACAGCATTATTGAGGGTAGCAGCCTTTGGTGATCGTCGACCCAATCGCAGGCAGTGATTGTGTACAAGTGCTGTTGTATGCAGCGGAAGCATGTGGAGTGCGACATGTGACAACCGACAGTGTCACATGCATACCAGCTACTACTTGTGTGTAGTAGCCTTGCCTTAGTCATAGGCATTTGCGCACACAATAGTGCTGCTTCTTGTGGCGGTTGCAACATTGTCTTTGACTGGTGGCTATAACAATGTAGTTGAGTTATTTCTCGTACAATTTATTCAATTTTATTTATTCTTAGTTTGACTCGTTTAAAATTCATTATAATAAAATTAAAGATAAGAGAAACTTAAATGAGCTGACTAGTATATGTCTTTAGAAAGAATTAAGATTAAAGTAGAAAAAATTTATAATATCTTGGGTACTACTAAATGAGTGAGTAACAATAAAAAAAAAGTGTAAATCATTTAAGTTTATAAATATAATATAAACTTATAAAAGAAAAATCTTCATAATAAATTGCTCCTTCTGTTACAAGAAAGGTCATATGAAGAAGGACTATATGGTTTGGTTCAAAATGGAAAGGTACAAGTTTGACCTATACTTAGAGATGATTCATTTGATAGATTTTGACGATGCATGCTATGTTCCCATAATTTTATAAATTTCGTTTTTTATCTAGAATTATCAAAATATTATTTCTCTCTTGGTGATTGTAAACTCAGTATATTTATGATTCAATGAAAATTAACTTTTAAATTCTATATGATGGGTTATACATAATTAATATAATCTTGAGTTTGTAACAATCCTGTAATCAAATATTAGAATAAAATATAGTTTTTTGAACTTCTTAAAATTATATATGCTTACATCTGCGGATCACTCCATATTTCCTATTTTATTAGAGACTCAAATATTTTATCACCTCTATAGATAATTTGTCGAGATATGACTATGTATATCTAATTCATGTAAAGTTTTAAGTTATTGACACCTTTAGTTGTACATAAATAAAGTCAAGAGATAATTAGATAGAAAGATTAAAATTATCAAATTTGAGATGAATAATAAATTTTATGGTAGATATGATGAGTCAAATCATAATTCTGATTTGTTAAAGTTTTTTTTTAAATAAGATATTCCGTATGTTTTATCAAATGTGCCATAGTAAAATAAGATTACTGGAAATCGAAATCATACTTGTATAGATATGATTAGAAGTATAATGAATGATTCTTATGTACTTGAACTAATATGAGGAGAAGTTCTAAAGACGAATATATATATCTTGAATATGATTCCTAGTAAGTCAATTTCACCAACTCTTTTAAGTTATAGACTAGTATGAAACTTAACTTAGACATTTACATATTTAAGATTGTCATGCAAAGATAAAGATCTTCAAATCATATGAAAAAAAAATAGATTCACGAACTATTTTTTGATATTTTATTATTTATCTAAAAAAATTCAAGGGATATAGATTTTATTATCTCAATAATAGTACAAGGATATTTGAATCTGGTAATATAGGATTCTTAGAAAAATAACCAATTAACGAGAATAAAAATCTCAAAATTTAATCTTAAGAGATACGGGTTGACAAAGACGAATAACAAAATACCATTAATTTACTCCGTTATAATATTGATATCGTTATTAATGAAATTGTAGAATAATCACAATTGATAATTTTTAAAATATCTCAAAGAAAAATTTCTCCGGGAAAAGTTCCATCCCAAGTAAAAAAGTTTTTTGTTATTATTTTTTATCATCTAATAGTGCAACCAACTGCTGACAACTATCTAAATTAGAATATCTTGGTTTCAAATGGGACCATGCCAAATAACTCAATCAGCATGTCACAACCAGCTTGAACCGGTCAACACCGAACGGTATGTATAAGTCTTGACCAGTTTGTCAAACGATGGTTTTCACTATATCTAAACAACACAGTAAACTCTATTTCTTGAATTGGACAAACTTTCTTTTTCATCCTTACAGCTGACATTAAATATTTGGTATCAATTGATGCTTGATTGTAAAATTTCCTGCAATATAAAATTAGAAATCAAGCATCAAAAGATTGTTTTTTGTCTCATCTTTCTGTATCCGATGCAGGACAGCAACAAAACAAATTCCTATGTTGTAATCCGTGTCGACATTTTTTATGAATCATAGCGTCTGATGCTACCGGAAACAAACTTCCGATTCGAGCAAAGAACAAAAAATATAGCTCCATAAACGGACGTTGGTGCTATTACCAGTTGCTAAAACATAAGAACGGGAGAAATTAACGGCTGAAAAAGGAGCGGATCGAGCACCAACCTTGGCGACATACTCCATCTCGGCAAATTTGAACGCGAGACCAAGGGAATCGAAGAGGATGGAGACGAGGGAGCAGGCGTCGGAGAAGGGAGCAAGGCGGAGGTCCCCGGAGCCGGCCTCGAGCAGTCTCGCGAGCTCCTCGAAGGCCTGCGCCACCGCGGCGAGGGGCGTCGCGGATCCGGCCACCTTGGGCGAATCGTCCGAGGGCGATTCCCTCCCCATGATCAGCCGAGAAACACCATCAGCTGCCAAAACGCGTCCGTAGAAAAAGGGAGGAGGCGAGGGGGTTCGGAGTGAATCAAACTCTCCCAACTTCTTCTTCTTCTTCTTCCTCTTTGCTTTTGGGGGGTGGGTGGGGGAAGGAGGAGGGCTGGGGTAAGTCGTCGAACACCTTTCTTTTTCTAATAAGAGGGACGGAGAAGAGAAAGCCGCGGCCGTTCCTACGAAGTCGTCACAAAAGCCGTTGCTTGATTGAAACCGTCCCTATTTTTTCCCTTCTCTTTTCCTCCTCTCACCGTACCTATTAATTTTTTGTCCCACTTATTACCTCCTCAATATGATTCCCTTTTCTTTCTTTTTCTTTTTTTTTTTTATGATTTTATATATATATATATATATATATATATATATATATATATATATATATATATATTAGTACCACAAAAAATCATGTCTTAGTAATGATGTTTGTAGACTTGTTAATTAAGGAAGTATTTTGGTATGTTAATTGCCCCAAAAAAGACTATCCATCTCATCTTTCAATTGTGATGTTCAATCCAAACTCAATGACCGGAAAACTTCTTTCCTATCGGTTACTTTTGATAATGGACCACTAGGTCAGTCTTGGTGCATCTTGGAGGTGCGAGGAATTGTTCACTTTGGACAGTGGGGATCCAACGGGGATCGAGCGTTCGTACGGTTTTGCCCTTTCAGAGCCATAGAGCTCCAAAAGGAGCCTCTCCTCCCTTTGGCCAGATGCCGGCTATAGATCTTTATATTACTATACGTGAGTCGATCATACGCGGGTTGGCATGGTAGACGTGCCAAACAGTGCCTTGGTACAGATTCTGACTTGGCGTGTCTTGGGGGCGGCATCGTCTCGGGATTCCCAAGACGTGACGTGCCGAGCAACGTCTTAGTACGGTCTTTGACCTGGCGTGTGACGTCGATTATGACGTGTCTTGGATCCAAAATATGTCGTATTAACTTTAATTAACTTTATTTTGTTGTCTTTTCCCTGTCTATTATAATCTGTCGGTCAGTTGGATGCCGATTCTTAATAGAATTGAAAAGATCATTAGAAAATTCCTTTGGTAAAAGAGCTCCAATCTTGTCCTTGAAAGAGCAACCGAGGGAAGGAGGCCGGCCTGAGGTTTCTCATGTGGGCGATTGTGTCCTTGCAGGTGGTATTTTTTTCAAAGGGCAAAAAGAGCCTTTACAATGAGCTACTGTCAAAAGAGGGTCTTTTATGCCATGCAAGAAGAATTACAAAGAATATTGGTAGAGCTTGATTCAAAGGTTGTGGCTCAAATTTTGAGAAATGAATCGGACCAAGTATCACTAATCTTGTGAAGGATATGTTTCATTTGATTTAACACTTTTACGATGTAATTATCTATTTATATTTTGAATATCATATAAAGATTTTAAATATCGTATCATATCGATACATCGATAACTATCGATTCAATTCGTATCGAACTATACCGATTCAATTCGTATCGAACTATACCAAAAGTATCAAGATACACAACTATCGATTCAATTCGTATCGAACTATACCAAAAAATATCAACACACAATACACTGTACCAATATATTGCTCGAATTGGTCTTCTACCAATATCAAACAATACAATATTACAAACCATTATATATATATATATATATATATATATATATATATATATATATATATATATATATATATATATATATATATATATATATATATATATATACTTTATTAAAATTTATAGAAAAAAATTAGATATCTAATTTGAAATACTGATCACACTTAGCTCCAGGTAAGGATTAGTTAAGGATGGTTTTCTGACTTTTTTTTTGTTGATCACTCTGAAATCCAAAAATAAAGATAGAAAATAGGGATTTTGGATTAATAATTTATAAAACTATAATAGAATAATAAGGAGTTCCTAAATGTAAAGATTTTATACATCTCACACAAGCATAAGCCGACAGGAAGACCAATAATTACATGCATCCCCAATGTAAAATACGATACTGAGAGACTCACCCTTTACTCATCCCAAAGAGACAAAAGGGAGAAGGGAGAAAGTTCATTGAAACAATAAGAGATTTTACACCTTTGAACATTTCTGTAGGTGGAAGAATGATCCAAATATCACGGATGCATCTTTTACATCTTCTAATATGGAATTTGCAACCATTGCGCGCATGCATCAAAAGACCAAAGTACATTAAAGAAGAAAATATCACGGATGGAATAATGATCCAAATAGAATTTGATCACCAGATAGCCTCAGACACGCAGGAATTATGCATGCTACCTTCTGGTTACCAGTGTCTTCCCAGCTACTAAAACCAAGTTGCCCATGATTAACCATACAGAATCATTTTTATCTCCCATTAGAACAAGCTAATTGATAACTATGATAGTAAAATACTGAAGGCAATCCAATCCCTAGAAAGTATCAGTTGGCTTTATGTTGTCCGCAACACAAAAGAAGAGAGGACAACCAAGAAGCACAAGATTCTCGCAACTACTTAAAAAGGGTACATCCTGTATCACCCACGAGGAAGTGTCGATTTCCAGATCACTGGCCCTCTCCTGATTCCTTCTTTGGAGCTTCTTTGATCTCATCAGCTCCATCCTCCTGGCAGGTAAAACCTAGTTAGATGGTACGCATAATAGAATGTCAGACAGAGATCAGCACTACCAAGGAGAGTAAACTGACCGTGATATCAGAGGTCCATAGTGTCAAGTTGTCTCGGAGAAGCTGCATGATCAACGTACTGTCCTTGTATGATTCTTCGCCCAAGGTGTCCAGTTCTGAGATAGCCTCATCAAAAGCCTGCAATTGCCATCAAAGTTGTAGTTTTAGGAAAAAATGAAACCATGAAACCAGAAAATGCTTTGGCCGAGACAACCAGGACTTCTGCTGAACTGGTAAGACAGGAAACCATTGGATCAATGAATGTTTTAGAAACTGTTATCAAACATGTATCAGTTAAACCTAGAACTTAGTAACTCAATGGAAATGGTGATCAACAATCAACACTAGCTTTATGAACTACTGAAATGCATGGATCAAACAAGATGAGAACAGGAATATAAGTTATTAGGTAAGGCAAGCAGAGGTAATTCAACTTGATTCAACTGAAAGCACAAGAAATTGAGAGGACCTTATGAGTTAATCACCATAATCTTAAAGTGACTTTTTCCAACAAGCCACCCATCGGTCAGTGATCTCATTGACAATGAGTGTTTAGTCTTTTGTCCATTAACCATGGCAAACAACAAAGACATTACGATCATTTCCACAATTTTTTCATTAGTTAGCAATCAAAACATATGTGGCTTGCATCTTGCTGTTCAAACATTCTGTGCTTGACATCAACATATGCAGAAAGGTAGACTGTGGACATAGCCTTACATGTAATTTACTCCACATCTGGTGCCTCCACAGCATAGGTCGACACAACTCATTTCAAATTTGATATTATGATGCATAATTACATATCAGCATTTTGATGAGATTCACATTGAGCAAACTTTATGTGATTTAATTACCAGTGAGTAATCCTTTTTTTTTCCCTCAGGAATAAGCCATCCAGGTTAACATTTGGATGAAGGATTGTGTGTCAGTTCTTGCATCAGAAGCCTATCCTACTAGAAACAAGGCCCATAAAAGTAACATTTTTAGTCTAACGCATAACAGCAGCAACAATGAAAGAAATTAATAAGTAGAAGAATGGCAATGAAATAGCTAACAAAGGGAACTAGGGACTCAACCTTTTGCAACAACCAAATATCTCACTTCTTACGAATCATAACTTTGAAATAACATCAACCAACCCCCAGCTTCATACATGGTACCAATTGAACCTTTACAAGGAAAAAATCAACCACCATTCACCTACTCACCTAAGTGGAAACAGAATCATTTCCCAACACAAGCACCAAACTTTGACAAAACATTCTGTAATACACCTAAAATAACTTTCCTAATGTGTGCTATCGACTGGATAACATTAAAAGCCACATCAATATAAAAAAGTGACAAAAGTGTGCCCAGTGCACAAGGCTCCCATTAATTCACGCTGGTCTAGGGAGTATTAGTGTACACAGCTTTACGCCAACAATCAGATAGTGTATTTAACGTGATTTGAATTATGGTCATGAAGCAATCTTTACCATAATATCACCACATTAATATGACCTAAATTTACAACCAACCAATGGAATCTCTAACAGTGTGAATGTATATGGAACCTGAATTACATTATTAATTGAAGTGTTCACCCGCATTTGCAACCAAACTACATAAACACAATGATAACATGGTTCAAAATCAATTATATATGTAATATTGTGAAGTCACGTAATATGCTCCGCTTCTAGACCTAGACAATATATCATATTTGATGATATGTTGATTTTACATGAATTTCCCTTACAAAAACACAATTTCTTTACTAACAATAATAAGAGCTGAAAAAATAAAAGAAATTTATTCAAATCTTTAGTCATATGAAAAAGCAATTAGTGAATCATCACATCCAGGTTGTATGACTAAAACAACTGGCGATGCATGGCTAAAACATCTAAGCAGAAAAAAAATTAAATAACTTGCGTTATAGGCTCCTTTACAATAACTATCAAGATGATGTGCCAAAAGTACCAAATTAATTGTCCAAATAAGAAATTATGGTCCATTTTCACACCAATGCAATTATGATGCAGTTTTAAACACCCAATAATATTATTCTGAGGTATTAACATGACAAAGTTCTATAATGGCTGTAATTCAAATTATATATCAAAAACCATAATATATACTAAAGAATAAAATGTTAGCATATGTGAAATTCAAGAACTGAAATAATATAGACTATAGAGTTCTTAAACCAAAGCTTTTCATAATTCTAATTGTTGATTAAAGGAGAAAGAAAGGCAAGAATGATTTGTCACGTAGCACAACCTAGGTATCAAATTGAATACAAGAACTAGAAGATGCAGCAACCTAATTATATGCATCTATGAGTCTGCATGTGCATTTACAGGTACATTTAAGAATGTTCACGATTACCTATATAAAAATGTGACTCATTTAAGAATGTAAATACTTAAATGTACATTTACAAGTACATTTAAGTATTTGCATGAACACCATTGGATGAGTGCCTATAGTATATTATTGTAACATTTAAGTAGCATAAAGACTAACATGGATAAGGAAGCAGAGTGACTGAAATATATGTTTGGTCAATAAAATAAAGAACAACTAAGTTAAAAGACAAGTTGGTGAGCTTCATGGAGCGATTATCTTTGTATATATCATGTCTGAAAGAAGCAGTGACATGGAGCAATACTGGAGCATAAATGAGCACAGGATGGGAGGTGGAAGGATGCCAATGCAGAATATCAAAGGTACAAGGAAAATAGAGTAAGTCTTCTAGTTGACTACAAAGCAGAAATCCATATTAAATCACACCTTAGAAAGTTACACCAAACCTTTGTTATAAGCATAATCCAACTCCAATGGATCTCTCATTAAAGAAGCATCACAGAATAAGGCTTCCTTTGTAGAAAAAGTGTATTCCCATAAAATCCTATGAAAAGAGTTATCTAGATCAAACATAGCTCATAAGCATCATTTGGCTCCAAGAATATGCTAGAATTATCTCCAAGAAAAAAAGAGGACAATAAGATAAGAATTTTCCATAAAAGTTAAAACCAAGACTCTAACTAGTCAAACAGAGTCTAACTAGTCCAACACAAAAAATCAGCTAGATTTGAACTTCAAACTAAACCAATTTATCATCATTTTAGTTATGCTTCAGGTTATGTCACTGAAGATTATTGAATCCCCAACTTTAATTTTAAAAATATCGATGTTCATTCCATGCACCTCATATGATTTATTATTTTCCAATTTGGAAAAGTTATGTTTTTCCAGCATAACATATAAACGCAAAAGTAAAACATCACATCAACTGAGGTACATAACGAATGATTGTGGAATGTCAATTGAGCATCACAATATACTGTAAAAGAAGAGGGATCTGTGAGATAAACCTGTTTTGCAAGGCTGCAAGCACGGTCTGGTGAGTTAAGAATCTCATAATAGAACACAGAGAAGTTGAGTGCCAGCCCCAGCCTTATAGGATGAGTAGGAGCCAGATCAGCTAAAGCAATATCCTGTTATAAGTTCTGCCAAATGTCACTATTTGGAAGCAAAATTTACAAGAATGACTTGAAAAAGAAATAGTAAATATGTTTTCCCAGAAGAAAAAATATGCAATCATCAGTATTGCAACAACATATATGTTTGGTATCTATGGGAAGAAAAGAACTTTATCGAACCAAGACAATTACTGAAAAGAAGTAACTCAAAGAAGTGCCTAAAATTTAAAAGAAACCAAACAATAAATAATGATTGAAAACCAAGACTACATCAGCAAAACAGATCCCTTATAGTTCATCCATAATTGAGTCTTGAACTAATATCATTGCATAATATTAAAGAACTGATGCCATCATTGTGGTCCACAGTTCACTGGTTCTTTCCCTAATCTACCTTGCATAAGTTAGTACGCATGCTTCTGTTTTAGCTAAAAAATTTGTCTATGAAAGATACTATATTTCCTTAGCATCATGCGGGGGTATTTTAAACGGAGATGGCAAAGAACTAAGGATCGGCATGAAATTAATATATGAATGTGGAGTACCTGTGCAGATTTGTAAGCCAAAAGAGTGCTCTCAGCTGCTTCTTTCCTCTCAGCTCCAGTCTTGAACTCTGCCAAGTACCTAAGCAGAAAAACAAAACAAGATTATCGTTACCACCAAATAAAAAAAAAAAGTAGGAAGTACAAATATATCTACTTTTTTTTTCTTAAGAGGAATATGTTTCATCTAACCTGTGGTAGTCACCCTTCATCTTAAGGTAAAACACCTTGGACTCAGCGGTGGTGGCGGAGGGGACGAGGTGGGTGTCAAGCAGCTTCAGGATTCCATCGCAGATTTTGCTGAGCTCGGCCTCGACCTTGCTGCGGTACTCCTTGATCAAGGTGACGTGATCCTCGTTCCCGCGGCTCTCCTCCTTCTGCTCGATGGAGGAGATGATACGCCAGGACGCGCGGCGAGCTCCAATCACGTTCTTGTAGGCCACCGAGAGGAGGTTGCGCTCCTCCACCGTGAGCTCCTCCCCGTTTATCGTCTTCACGACGGTCTCCATGAACTCCACCATCTCCTCGTACCGCTCCGCCTGCTCCGCCAGCTTGGCCATGTACACATTCTCCTCGCGGGGCGACTCCACCGGTGACATTTTGATAGATCTCAACGAAGATGTCGACTCTGGCGAATTATGAACGCAGATCGACATCAAAATGACATTTTTACGCCGTTTATTTAGGCCCAAAATCAAGCAAAAAAAAACAAAAACAAAATAAAAAGGTGCTTGAATAAAACAATTTCAAAAAAGAGCGAGAAAGGAAAACAAATCAGATACAAACGAATCCATCAATTGGGAGGATCTAAAAGTTCTTGCTCAACGAAAACAAAACAGTTCGATTCAAGGAAACGTTACCAAGAAGCAGAGTTTGCAGAGAAACCAAAACATAGATAAGAGATGATGCTTAGATTCATCATCAAAAGATTTCAAAATGAAACTGTTCGAATATAACACCACAGAAGAAGAAAACCGTGCAGTACAGGAATCCGTCAAGAAATATGAAGCGGAAAAACGGCCAGATCACACGAAATGACGGCGGAAGCACGGCCCTTCACAGAGGCAACCGAGGAGCTTAGGGTTCCTCTTGCTTACCTTTTTCTCTCGCTTTCTCTGTGCGCACCGTTCAATCGGTAGCTAACGTTGCCTCGGGTTATTTAGGGCGACAGGAGAATGCATTGATGAGAAAACACAGGGCGGCATTGTTCTTACCTTTTCCTGACGCACCCGACGACCAACCTCAGGAGCGCCCGCGTTTGCAACCAATCAGAAAACGGGTAAAAAAAGAAGTAGAAACAATCGGTACAAATGATATAATGATCGGTGAGTGCTATCGGGTGGTCCTTCGGAGGAGGAGGATCGAACACGTGGAAGGAACACGGGGATGGCATCCGGTGGCCCGCCCATCAGCTGGACCACGCGGAACGCGGGCTGCATGATTCGCCCGATGCCGTGATACCAAATTGACCGACAGCCCGCATCATGCGGCCACGGAAAGCGACGGCCCCGCCCGAGACGGGGAACAGGATTCCCGGATCGCTCCCTACGTCCGCGATGATGTCATGACCCATGGGCCGAGCCGCTTCCCGTGAGCCTGAATCCCTGAATCACGGCTCGAGTCACGACCGATGACAAGTGAGTTGTAGCTAACCACGATTAATAGGTTTGGTCTCAATGCACGTACAGAAATAGATGCAGCAACGGTGGGTCTATAATTGGGCCTCATGGCCCAGCCTATAGAACAACGATAGCAGGCTTCACGGCCGGCTGGCTAAATTACCACACGAAGGCGGCGCGCGTGGGCAGCAGGTCTCCAGAAAACCCTAACAGGCCGCCGCGCTCTGATCTCATGGCTGTGCTGCAGTTCTTCCCACCTTCGTCGCCGATCGTGTCGGCGAGGCTGCACCCTGTCGTCCTCTTCAACATCTGCGACTGCTACGTCCGGCGCCCCGACCAGGCGGACCGTGTCATCGGAACCCTCCTCGGCTCCGTCTCCGATGGCGTCGTCGAGATCAAGAACTCCTATGCCGTCCCCCACAACGAGTCCGCCGACCAGGTGCGCCCCCATTGAGTTCGCATTAGTCCTCCCTTGGTTCCAGTCCTTAGTGTTTATCCTTACTTACCTTCTCGACATCGCAACTGAAATAAAATATGATATTTGATCTTAGATATTGATGGATATGCTGTAAGAGGATTAATTCGAAGTCGTTCTTCATTTGTTAGATATTTTCCCGATTAGATGATCTGTAGTTTCAGCACTTTCAGTAAGGATTCATCACCAGTTGTACACGTTGATACTAAGCAATATTATTTTCTAAAACTTAATATTGCACGAACTGTTTTCTAACATAATTTGGTAAACATTCTTCAGTTTTGTAACTGGGCATCTTGATGTTCTATTCTTCTTCTCTGCTTCTTAAATAACTACCTTGAGGAACTTTATTATTTTAGTAGTTCTTATAGAAAAATTTGAGGGAAATTCTACTTGTCAACATTGGCAAATCTATACTTGAAACTTTGAAGCAGTCTAGTTATTCTGTCAACAACCAAATATATTTTAGCAGAATCACAATAATGGAAAGCACAATATATTGTGTTGGATCTGCTCAAATTTATCTTGATTTCCGTATGATAGTTGTTATATATTTGGGGTTTTGTTGGCAATTTGAAGTTTTAAAGTTGAGATATGAATGTTACACTGATTGTCTTGCTTCATGCCATTTTATTTTGGTTTCCAAGAGTTATCACTAAGTAAATTCCATCATACGGATCTGCCTGCAGATTGTTGGTTTGTTTTCTTGTTTTCCTAAACTTCAATGTTGTCTTTAACATGCCTTCTACCTCAGGTTGCGTTGGATGTTGAGTACCATCGGAACATGTATATGTCCCACTTAAAGGTGAATCCCAAGGAAGTACTTGTTGGATGGTAAATACCTCTCTGTTTGAATAGCCATGATTTTCTGGCATTTCTTGTGCTTTGCATGTATAATTAAATATTTCATGCACAGCTGCATTTGAGGTATCCTTGTCCTCTTGCATCTATAATCATGTTTTTTTTATTTTCTCATGGTCTTTCTTCATCTAGAAGTAAATATGTCATCGGAAGATTTACTTCTTAGGGTAATGAAGTGTTTTAGTTTGGGTTAGTTACTATCGATTTGTTTTAGTTCAATGGACGGCTGTAATTTCTTTTCAAATTTGTGTCTTTCTTTTATATGTAACTATATCAATTTAGAACAACAATTTTTAGGATTAGTTATTTTTACCTTCAAATTATTCTAGCTGGTAATTCGTGGTAGTAGCTAACAATTATTTATTCGAACTGTTTCATGGTAATGATTATGATTTTGTCCTAATGTATTTTGCATTTTGTAACTATCAGATTTACTAAAGATATCTCTAGTCACAACCTTTTTTATAGGTCTCCTCCAGCACATTTGTATCTTGGTAGTTTGTATTCTCAGACATGTTCTGGCGGACAATATGATTCTCATATAACTTGAATATTCTTTGAGTTTTTTGTGATGGATTTAGTGTTGTGTATGTCAGGTATTTATCAGTGGTTCCTTTTTTGTTTTGCTGAACCAGATTTGTTTTTTGTTTTGCCTTTTCTTTTCTCAGCTCACTACCTTTTATTATGCTTTTGTCACAGTTTTATCAATTACTCTCAGTGTATTTTCTTACTTTTTTCTACCTTTGTATACATACTTTCAATTTTTTTACTTTTTTTATATGTATATATTATAAGATACCACTTTTAAATTTTTATAAAGAATATTATGGAAAAATCAAATTCTTGTTGACAGTTTTATTGGTTTCCTATAAAGAATATGTTGCTTATGTGCTTATCAAATCATATGACTGAACCATAATGGACCTACATAGCTTCAATATTTATCTGACTGCATATGCAGGCCCAATTCTTACTGTTGAATTTTGACTCCGCAATTGGGAATGTGTTACTATTGGGGGTGCCTCCATATGTGTCATGTAATGATCTATGTTCATATGTTTTTTAACAACCTTTTGCACTTTGCTACCAACCCAACTCTTGTCTCAGTCTGATATGGGACCTGCTGTGATTGTGCTGATTGGTTTAGACTTTTTATTTATGTATTTAGTTTAGTTGATTTTAAATTTCAAGCATGAGTAGATGTTTTGTTTTCATAAGCTTTCAAGTTACAGATAATATGGTTAGGCTTGTTTGTGTTTCTTCAAAGAACATAATGATGTGTATTGCTACCTTAATGATGTGCGTTGTTCAGGTTTTCAACTGGCTTCGGTGTTTCTGGTGGGAGCTCATTAATACATGACTTCTATGTAAAGGAACTTAAAGATTCTGTAAAAGATCTTAAGGATGCACAGAATTCTGTTCCCCCTCTTCATCTTACTGTTGATACTGGATTCAGAAATGGAGAGGCTTCAATAAAAGCTTATGTATCAGTTAATTTGTCTCTTGGAGATAGGCCACTTGCAGCACAATTTCAAGAAATTCCTTTGGATTTGAGGATGATTGAGGCAGAACGAGTTGGATGTATGACTTTTACTTGAAATACTTTTGACATTCCACATTTCTATCTTGTAAATGTTGGACACATGTCTGAATATACCTTGGTCGCTAGATATGCTATGTTTTTTATACATGCTTATGTGGCTGAATTTGTGGGATAAGCCTCATCCCTGCTGACTCACTTTTTCTAGTAAGCCTTTGTTATTCAAAGCCTTTGTTTCACCAAAGGTCACTTCTTTACATGCTGTTAATGGAACCTCTTAAACATTGGTAGATCATACTGTTATCTAAATGGTAAATTCATGTAGAATAGATTGAGGTTCATGGTTTGATTTGTTTATATTTTAAGATTCCTTTTTTATTACATCAGGTTCATTTGCACTTCAAGATAATTTGGAGAAATAATCCCTGCCTGACTAAATAAGGTCCCTGGTAGCTTATATATGGACATGCATATATACACTCATTTTGAACTGGTATAGATCTCATTGTAGGTCTTTTGGCAGCAGACTTGACCATAAATGTTGAATCCTGCTGAGAGTTGTGGGCTCCCTCCCTTCTATCTTCCCCTCTCCCTCCATGTATATATACAAATTACACACAAATTATCTCTGCTTTCATCTTGTATGGATTGGTAACAAGTCATCTTAGCATCCCTGCATGTATGTAGAGAAGATTTTGCATTTAGAAGTTCATTTAGTTTGTTTCATTCATATGGTTTGAAATTTTCTTTTAATGACTAACAATGTGATGTTTTCCTTCTGGACTATCAAGTAAATTTAGTTTACATTTGTATTGGTGTTAAAGTTAGTTATATTTTCTTTCTTAATTTCAACAGTAAGCTATTTGACTCATGCATTTTCATACTGGAAGTGATGTTGAAAACAAACTAAAAAAGACGATGGCATAGTGCAAAACACTTCTGCCAATGCAAGTTTTGGAAGGATCAATTTATGCTACAAACTAAGTGCTATGTTTTTTTGTCATTGCAGTTGACATCTTGAAGACAACTGTTGTCGACAAGCTTCCGAATGACTTGGAGGGAATGGAAGCTTCAATGGAGAGATTGTATGCACTGATTGATGATATCTATAAATACGTTGATGATGTTGTGGTAAGAGTCTCTATGACATTTTCTTTTTCTTGTCTAAGACCTAAGTGTTCCAATATTTATTAGGAAGGACGTGCAGCCCCGGATAATGATATTGGGAGATTTCTCGCTGACACTTTGGCATTGGTTCCAAAAATTTCACCAGCAGCTTTTGACAAGGTTTTCAATGACAGAATTCAGGTGGAGGCTTCTTTCCATCTGAAAAGGCCCTGATAAGAAATGTTCACCATCTTTTGCATTACTTAAATGAACTCTTTTCTCTTCATTACAGGATAATCTTGCATTGGTATACTTGTCAAGCCTCATTAGGGCACAGCTCGGCATTGCAGAAAAACTGAACACAGCTGCTCAGATACTGTAACTCACCTTTTGTTTCCGAAAGAAGCTGCCAATATGTTGTCTGTTTAAACCAAGTAGACATTATTAATTGCGGAGATTTACAGTCAGGCAGTTAGTGGTATTATCAGATATATACTGTTTTCAAGTTTTGGTGAAAGGATTCCTCCCTGATGATACTTATGCACTGGATCATTTTTAACATTGTATCATATTTGGTTTTCTGATGCCATCTCTTCATGTCCCAGAAGCCGCCTACTCCTTTGTAGGCATTACTTTTCACTTAGTGCTTTGTGATATCTAGTTTAATTTATTTCATAGTTACTTTGGCATACAAAATTTATAGTTAAGAAAGTGCTGCGTGATAAAAAATTTAACATTCTGATCTTTAGATTTAAAGTATTTATATTAAAATTTTTATAATTATGAAAGTGTAATATGTAACTCTATTTATTTTAATATTATCGATTTTATAGATGAAAAATATGTTAATATAAATAATATGAAAATGATAAATAAATTGATAATTTCATTAGTGGTGGTGGATGATGGTGTTGTGGGTGGTGGTTGTGATTGTGGTTGACAAGAACGATACAATGGTCAGTTTTATCGATATTGATTCGAATATTGATGATGAAGAGGATGCCTCGATATCGGAGGAGGAAGAGGAGGGAGGTGAGGTATCTACATTGATGTTGCATTGCTTTGTCTTTTTTTTCTCTTTTGGTGTCGTTGGGTATCTGTGTTGATGTTGGAGGAGGTAGGTGAGGTATTTTGTGTCGGTATTGCATCACTTTGCCTTCTCCTCTTTTAGCGTCGTTTTGCATTTACATTGACGTCGGAAGAGAAAGAAGAGACAGATGAGGCATCTACGTCAACGTTGTTGACGATGAGGAGGAAGAAGGAAAAGGAGGCAGGTGAGGCAGAGTTGTGCCTCGTAGATGCCTCACGTCTCTTCCTCCTCCGACCTCTACCTCCTCTTTCTCCTTCCTTCTCATCATTAGTGATATTGATATCTCACCTAGCTCCTCCTTTGGCATCAATACAAATGTAGAGTGGTATTGAAGGAGGAAGATGAAGTACAGCGATAGGTGCGCCAACGCAAATGCCTCACCTCTCTCCTCTTTCTCCTCCGTCATCGACATAATACTTCACCACTCTACCTTATCTTCCTCCTCGTTATCAATGCTCAGATTGACATCGATAAGCTTGACCATCGTTTCATTCTCACCGACCACCACTACAATAGCCACCCATGGTACAATCATCCATCACCATCGTTAAAATTATCTTTTGTCTATCATCTTCGTATCATTCATGCATGTATTATCACATATCTCTCCTCAATAAAGCTAATAATATTATGATAAATAAAATTAAATATTTTAATTTTATAACTATAAATATCTCAATATAAATTTTTAAAATTTAAGATACTAAAAAAATCTAATTATATGAGATAATAAGTAATTAGGCCGAAAAAAATATGATGCTAATAATCTATAGTTCAAATAAGGTTCTGAACTAGACCAGTTTGTGTTGGTTTTTAATCTTAGTTTAATGATAATTTTATTGTATTTAAAGAAGAATAGATTGTATATGATTGCTTGAGCACATCTCGGAGGCAAACATGGAGAGAATCGGCAAGCCAACTGTTTAGTAACATGATGCAATAATGGCAATAATTAGTTAATTTGATAAGGTGCATACTAAAAGGGATTTATATAACTAAATAAACTCAATTAAGCAAGAGTTTGAGATGAGTTATAGATTTGGTGGTGGAATGATTAATTTTCACTGCATGCATAGGCTAAGGCTAATTATATATTAGCCTTGTAGATAGACCTTTGTAGCTTTCGATCCCTACATGAAAAATTTATATTGAAATATCTATAATTATATAAAAGTAAAATATTTAGTTTTTTTTATCGTAACATTTTCGATTTTACCAATGAAAATATAAAAACAATAGATAAAAAAATAATTTCAACATCTTAATTATGTTTTCGATGATGACGAACGTCACTGGCGCCGTGGGTGGCTATTGTGAATAATGAGAGAGTGTGACAATGAGAGGTGAGACAAAGGGAGAGGAAGAAGAGGACGACACAAATGCAAAGCGACGTCGCCCTTCCGCGCATTAGTGTCGGTGCCAACGTAGATGGATGTAGAGTAGTGTCACTCTATATCTGCATCTACGTCGGCACCGATATAGATGTCGAGTGATACTCTGCATCTATATGTGCAACGGCGTCGACGTAGATGTCAAGCGACACTTTGCATCTACATCTACGTTGGCGCCAATGCATATGTAGAGCATCAATATATGTGTCGTCCTCTTCCTCCTCTCTCTTTCTCTCACCTCTCTTCGTCGTTCTTCCTATTCATCCGCAACAATCACCCGCGACCCCTAGCAACGTCACCATCCGCCATCATCGAAAACATAACTAGAGCATTGAAATTATTTTTTTATCCATTGCTTTCGTGTTTTCATCGATAAAACACACGACATTAGAATAAATGAAACTAGATGTTTTACTTTCATAACTATATAAATCTTAATGTAAATTTTTGAGGTCCAAGGATCGGGATACTAAAGATATCTAAATACAAGGGATAATATATAATTAGCCCCATAATCTTACAAATACTAAATGTAATATTATCTTTATAGGGGGTTATTTAAAAGCCTAACAATGAAAACATCTTTCATAAAAAAAACCCTTCTATCAAACAAAGGGGTGTGAGCTCAAGCTATTGCCTTTAACTAGTTATTGTGCTAGAAATATCATCGTTGCAGGGAGGAACTTGTGCCATCTTATTAAAAAATGTTCAATGGCACTTGGAAGGATGGACTGAGACCAATGCTAATGGGTTTGTATTGTTCAAGGAAGGTGAAGTAGGTTTCATTCTCACAGATGCAGATGGACAATGCAAAATGGCGGATCAGAGATATAGCTACAGCAGAATCCATTAACAATGTGAAGTTTTGCAAGGCAGAGGTCTACTTAAAAGGCTAAAGCATCGGAATGGGGACTTGTAATGAGTCCAACTTGAGACAGATTCCTGCCATATTAAGAACATTCAGATAGATGGGAGAATTCCACCTTGCAAGATTCAATATGTTATCTCACATGTCAATTTTGAAAATTATGTTTACAGAAAATATACTCATATCAAGCAGTAAATTGGCTTATATTCAACATGATAAGTCAAAGGATTCTTTTTTCCTATGATCACTGATCATGTAGGGTCATGAAGAAGCAACCTAACCCTGATAAATTCTTTTCCTATGATCACTGTGTTTAAGCATTTCCACTGAAGGAATGCTTCCTACAAAGTGATGCATGCATTCATGCGGTCTCAACACCGTATTTTCACTAAATACATCACTTGTTTTCCAAGAGAGCAAACAAACAGGGAATGTGATTTTTCATGATGATGTTGTTTGGTTGATATTTTCTAGCTTTATGCAACATCAAAGAGAGAAGTCTACAATTAGGATGGAGGAAATGATATCAACAGTCAAGGAAGAGCCTCCAACCATAGAGTTGTGATGTTGATCTGCTGTTAATAGAACAGGGTGAAGGAGGCAGGAGCATTACAGTACAACAGACTTTATATCTAAGAATTTTGGCTGGCCTTAAGAGAGAAGAGCAAATAGAGAAGCCTGGAAAAGGCTGACCAAAAGGGTTAGAGAGAGAGGAAAATAGAAGTAGAAAAACAAGATGATAACAATAGCTATTTCTTACTGTGGAGGAAAAGAAGAGGAGGCCAAAACAAGTGTTAAAGTGCAGAAGATGAGAGGATTGCTGGCCTCAAAGATCATGTCAGAGTTGAATCAGCCAGGTATTTATTCAGAGCTCGGGTTAGTTTTAGAAAAACTATGGGACAGATCTTGGCAGATTATTAAGCAATAAATAAAAACCTTCAGCAGCCAAAAGATACAATAAAAACTAATCGACCGTCGCATTATAAAGATGGCACATCAGAATCAAACTAATGATTGCCAAACTTCAGAATCCAAACTAATATCATATCCTGAACTAAACCTGACTCATATTGGTCAAATTTAACAAATTAA
Organism: Musa acuminata AAA Group; assembly: GCF_036884655.1. Classification (NCBI taxonomy): domain Eukaryota; kingdom Viridiplantae; phylum Streptophyta; class Magnoliopsida; order Zingiberales; family Musaceae; genus Musa; species Musa acuminata. The sequence continues at coordinate 47,947,838 of NC_088335.1, forward strand.
GACTAACATTAATGCTCAAACTAAAACCAACAGAATAAGACTTTGCTCATCAGAGCTGCCATAATTTTTTTATTTATTTAAGCTAAAGTGCCATAAATTTTTGGTTAGCAGCAAACTAGGACATATTCCATAGGACTACATAAATAGATATCCAGAATTACCCAAAAGTGATGTTCTGATGATCTCATTCATTTCATCCATATTATTAAGCATGAAGAGAGTGAAAATAACCCTTTTGAATCCAGTCTTTTGAAAGACATGGATTCGTTCTAAATGAAGATTTAGTTAGTACACCTCCATATATTGTTTAACCATTCAACTTGTTTGAGATAGAATGTCTAAACAAAGTATTAAACACATTGAGGAGACATCTAACAAGTTTTTGCATCTTATAGTATCTCGAATATCTGTATGGTCACAAAAACATGCTTCACAACTACCAATATGATTTCACCGCAATCACCTAGTAAAAGAATGGGTGGGATTTCTAAGTTATACATAGTATTTCAGGATGCTACATCACCAGCGCAAGGCAAATTAGAGGCTTTTATGTCACCCTGTAATTTTTTGCAATGGTAATATTTGATAGATCAAGAACCAAATACTATTGTAATGATTATGACTAAAACATAGAAACTATTCTAAGTAAATCGTGATCACTCAGACAATTTTCATTGTTACTCTTGTCTAGCGATCATGTAATTATCAATCTACTCAAATTTGAATATTAAGCACATGAAAAAGAAACCATCCTTCTTGTAAGAAAGATTAATTTTCTTTTCTTCTAAGCCCTTCTCCAAATGAGTCCTTCAGTACTTCGTTTATGAAATTTGATTACAACAATGCTAGGTGGAGAGTGGGTTCTTTTTTTTCCTGTGGCCCAGAGAATTGCCACTTTCCTGCAGAAACTCACTAGGAGAGACGATCCATAGCTTAACCACATTTACTTTGGCTTCACCAACCAGTGGCCTCTGTTTAACATGCAGAATGAATGGTCAAAGTATCTCGTCTTGGATTGTCCCTTCTCAGTCAAACTATCGGACTACATGCACCACCATCACCTTGGTAACACTATCCTTTGAATATGTTCTCTCTTAATTGTCCAACATTCTGATAATTGCACAACCATCTGCATAACTGTCTCTATTTTGCTCAATTTTCCATAATACCATAAGCCATACCTTCTTCAGGTTAAATATAAAATCTAACCAACATTTTTGAAGTCTTTAAATGTTTGGAACTTCTCATTCACTTATTGATACTATAGTGCTGAAGTTACAGTTCTCGCATGCGGCATAAATTCTACATAGTCTAGAAATCTTATCAGAAGTTCAACACAAAATCACAACTCAAAAGAGCAATACAGATTTAAAAATACTCAAAAAAGTTTCAAGACAGTAAAGCAATAAATATTTCAGTGCTAAAATAAGAACATACTTATGATACAATTGTCATCTTGTAGGATTCTCGAACAAGTGTCGGAGCATATCCAAGTTCAAGCTGAACGAACTAATATGTTTTGGCTGAATGCAAGAGAATTTCCAAGTAGGTATGCCATTATTATATAAACTCCAAATATTTAAATCTGTATTTTATTTCAAAAGACCACCACAAGAAAAATCATATAGACAATCTAGAATCATTCAGGAATTCCAAATTAATCCAAGTCTTCCACTACTCTTTTCTTGAAGAAGCAAACGTTAACGAGAACTCACTTTTCTTTCATGCTAACATCACATGAATTTCTTGTAATTAGCATATAAGCAATATGCCCAAATAACAAGAGATATCTTCTGTTCTAAATTAAAAAACAGTAACATAAAAGACTAGTCTTTTTTATGAAGAAAGAAGGCATCAGAGCATGAAGCATTGGAGTCAATAAAACACTTACCTGATGGTCTTGTACAACATACAAGAAACCCACGTCCCCTCCATTCCCATCAACTTGATTCCAGGAAGAAAACGTCATTTGTCCAAATAATTAGCAATTTCATAGCCCAATCACTCAGACAAATCCCACTTCAGTAAACTGCTGCCTAACTTTAGGCGGCCGGCCCCTCGGTCTCTTGGTCAAACCCGGCTGACCCGGATCCGGACCATCGGCGGCGCGCTTGGGGGGTCGGCCGCGCGGCCGGGGGATCTTGGCGGGGGCCAGGGGATCGACTGGTTTCGGCGGCCGGCCACGCCGCCTCGGGGCCGCATCGGCGGGGCCAGCTGGGTCGGGGAGCTTGGGCTTGGGCGGCCGGCCGCGGCGGCGCTTGACGGGCGGAGGTGCCTCTGGCCCAGGGCGGAAGTAGCCGCTGCCGACCAGGAGGAGCTCGCCGGCCTCGGTCATGCGGGCGAGGTGTGCGGCCAGTTGCGAGGCGTGCGACGGCGGGAGCTGGCCTTCGTAGGACGACTCCACGTACTCGGCGATCGCCGACATGCTCGTCCCATCCTTGTCGCCGGAAGCTGCGACCGCAGCCAGTATCATCTGACGAAAGGCAAAGAGACGCTGATGATGATGAATTAGGGTTAGGGTTACGGCTTAGGGAGCAGAGAAGTGTACCTGAGGGTACGGAGGGAGGGAGTGGGTCCGCGGATCTTCTTCTTCTGTGGCCATTGTTGGACTGTAAGAACAGAGAGAGAGACTGTGTGTGTGTGTGTGCGCGTGTGAGTGAGAGAGAGAGAGAGAGAGAGAGAGAGAGACGACTGCTGCCTCTGCTACTGTTTTGGGGAGTAATAATTGGGACGGAGACGTCTACATTTGGGGATCGGCAGTGCGGACGAATGGGAAAGCGAGCGAGCGAGGGAGGCTAACACTAATTAAACAAAAGCGGATTAAAAATACTAAAACTGTTAAATTATATTATATAATATCATTATATTTGATATTATTATTAGTGAAAATGTATGTTTTATCCTCAGGACACGTCAAAGCTGATGCCACACGCCACGTCGGAACTCGTACCCCCAAGACACTATTCGACATGTCTGATCCTGGCAATCCCGGGATGGTAACACCCCCGCACGTTAAGCCAGAATCCGTATTGATGTTATATTGTGTCCATCACGTTAATCCACATAAGATCGACCCTCTCACGGTAGTATAAAGACCTCTATCCCGGTCTCCAAAAAAAAAAAAAAAAAAAAGAGATTACTGACTTGCTTGTTGGAGGAGCCAAAGTCGGGAATCACCCGACGAAGGTTATTTTTGCGGCAGCCCAACCTCGGGAGTCGCAGACCGACGCCCCCATGACGAGTCATCAACCAACCCACCCCCCAACTCGAGGATCTAATCAGCTCCGACAACCAATTCAACCGGCAGGAGGCTCCCGACATCGACTCATGGACTAAGCCGTACTGACTCAACAGTCACGGGACATTCGTTCCTTACCGTTAGTATAATAATATTTAAATTACATTAATATCGAATGAGATTGACAGCTTCTTCTCTGACTTTCAATCTTCATAATGTGATCCATAGCATGAAAATTCTAACTTCTTCCGAGGCATTAGTTGTTACTTTAAATTATGACAGGATTCAAAACATGTATTACATGTATCCATCACACCCTTATTTGGTGATTTTTTTCCATATCTAAGTTTCTTTTTGTTGATTACTATGTTGAGATAATTACAATGAGATTATGTTGAGATACTATACAGATAATGAGACCGTCAGTACAGAAGTTGTGAAGGATTAATGTGAACTATGAGACTAATACCATCCAGTAAGGAATAGGAAATGTACTAATAGTGTCTTCTCTCCTACTTAGAATCTTTTAGAATAATAATAGTTAGGAGCAGTGTTGGAGATTAGGTGTCCTGTGATATATGAGGGTAAGTTGGCATTAAACCATTTCCTTGTCTGTCTAGAAGACTTGAGAAAAGTCTTCATGTGAGGCTTTGGTATTTAAACTGGCATTAGGAGTAGTATTAGGTGTCAAGAGGAATTCCTTAGCTAAGGTCTTCATTTTTATCATCAATGACAACATACTATCTCCAGCTTGCTGCTGTTCCAGCAAATGATAAGTCTAAGCTTGCAAATGGAGAACAGTATGTATGTGTCAACTTTGAGAGAGATTTGGAGGTGAAGCAGCTGAAAACCTGCACGATGAGGTTCAAACATGTCGTTTGGTATGCTCATCTCCCTCACACCACCCAATGCAAGAGAAGACTATTCCAGAGAAATGAGATATATTATAAGCAGCTTTGATCTCGAACCAAACCAACCAAGTTCACACCATTCATCCAAGAAGTCGCTCTCCCTCTCTCTCTCTACTCCTCCCACTGCTTCCATCATTTGAAGGTGGATAAGATTTTTGTCATGCATCAGCAATTTATGAGCAGAAAACTGGATATATATATAGTGGATAAATGAGGACTCACACCATGCATACACCCTTCACGTTTCACCGGGAAGATAATTGCATATCAGCAATAATATTAATGATATATATGCATCACAGATTTCAATGTTGAATATTATGCAGCTATCATCTCCAAGTTAAAGTTGCATCAGCCTGGGGTTCCTCACAGAAGATAAAACCAAGAAACTGCAACAAGAATGTTCCCAACTCATGACACAGCTTATCAGAAATCGACAGAGGAGATGCTAATTTTATACTTCTTGTGTTGCAGAAAATATAATTTGAATGATCACTACAACACATACATGCATGAAGCAGAAGAATTCAGTCTTCACTTACTGTATCCAAAAGCTATGCTTGAACGAGAATGCTAAGCTTCCATGGGTTTTATGTCATCTTGTTAGTGTATCATCTTCTTCTATCTCTTTCATAGTTTCTGTGATTACGATCTGAGCTGAGAAACTTAGCTCAGATTTGGTGGACTCGTCGTACTTTCTTGTTTTATAGATTCATATCTGTTTTGGGAGAAGAACAGATGGCCAGCAAAGAGCAATGTGAATCCCCGTGTGATCTGTAAACAGTGGCGTTGCATACTTAAAGCAAGGCCGGCCAAAGTGGCAGCGGCAGTGGTTGCGATGTAGGAAGTCAACCCTCAAACCCAGTGCCATGCATACACCCGGATGAGTATGTGAGGTTTGTCAACTGCGTGCGCCGCTGTTGCTTCAACGTCAAGGAAAGTTCGATCCACCATTGACCAATGCGATGGCCTTCTTCCTCCTCCCCGCAATAGCAGGCCCGAAAGACTCAACCTGGATTAAAGTAACTCCGCAAATGGAGTCGCAGCTACGCAAATGTACCGCCTTTTCTTAGTTGGCTGCCAAGCTTACGCTGTCAAACATCTGCTGCCATCTACGTTGGATCTCATTAATTGCACCATGGCCTCTTCCTCATTCCACCAGCGCTTCTCTTCTTGTCCTCCTCCGTTGCCATGAGGAGATCCCCTCTTGCTGCTCTCCTTTTATGCCTCTCCCTCCTCCTGCTGCTGCTTCGCGGTCCGAGCTCGCTGCAGTCTTCGCACGCCAATACCTCGTCCATCCCCAGGAAGATGTTGTTGGCGAAGCTTGATGTCGCTGCAACCAGTCATGCAAGGCACCATCACCATCACCATCGGCACAACCAAAGCCAGAAAACGTCGCTCGTTGATCCCAGCGGTGGCGACGAAATCGATCCTCGGTATGGCGTCGAGAAGCGACTAGTTCCGACGGGGCCCAACCCTTTGCACCACTAGCCGATGTTTCCATGGAAGGTGATAAGAGCAGTGACATGGCTGCTGAGGGCTCTTGGTATCTCGTTCCTTGTTCCATTCTTTGTGACTGGAATTGAAGAATGATATGTAGATCTCAAGAATCTCCGGATTAATATACTTGTATGTTCATGTGTGTACTACCAAAACCTTGTAGAATCCAGCTGTCTTGCTTGCTTACTCGGAATACTTTGTCGAGTAGAAAAGTCTTCGTTTAGTTTGAGAATTTTGTCATTGTAGCGTTGAGATCGAAAGCTTTAGATTGTTCAAAGGAGGAGTTCAGCATAGCCATGGTTTGAGGTAACTCGTAAAGTTCTGAGAAGAGCACTCAGTATGGTAGATGGTAATAAGTAATGATTTGGAGGTTGAAAGCAGATTCATCTGCCCACTAAATCATGCGACCTAATATAGATATTAAATCTAAAACAACAGACAGTTGGTTCTGACAGTAACATATGAGGTGAGTTACAGCATCTGATTTGTTTTATCTCATTGTTTGCCTCTGACAACATCATATTGTTTCTGATTCAGGTTTAGGAAGAATGGAGAGGCTCGATATGTTTAGATCATTTGACTTTTGAAGCTTGTTTATGGGTTCTGCAGAAGCCACCATGTGAGGTCGGCATTTGAATGGCTACCATATGAAGTCAGGTTTTCGTCAACTCCTCTTCCTGTGCTCTTTACCTATGATGATCACTTTTCTCAGTTTGCTGTATGGTTCAGTTGACCTAGCGCAAGAAGTTTCGATTCGAAAGCAAGTCATGATTGTGCTCTTTCCAATCTTCAAACACGAGAGGTGTGGGGATAAGAGATGGTGGATAGAAGATGAGAAGGAACTTTGGCATCACCATCATCGGAAGGCAACTTCAGACTACTTTGGATGGAGCAACCTTGGCCATTACATTATCCATAGCCACCCAAATCCAGAAAGCACCGGCAACAACCAGGAACAAAGGTTGGTGCCACTTCCACCACTAACTCTGTAGGCAAATGATGCAAACAGATATCCATTACAACACCAAACAAGCCAGAAAGGTAACCCAACCAGACCATTTAGTCACTGTAGGATGTCAGAACTACAGGTGCCAAAGAAGTCAGAGAGATCATGCATACACAGGATTTTATTCATTCATTACAGAAAGGTTGCAGATATTACAGTCCTCCCGAATCAGCCTGCAAAAGTAGGATTTGGTGAACAAAAAACAACCAAACATGGTTGTCATGGCATGCTTTTAGCTATCAGCTGCCGATAACCAAATCCCTTGAATCTCGGGCATCCAAACAGAACTGTGCAAGAAGCAACCAACCAAAGACCCATACTGAAGAGGAGAATAGACTCAAATGACTCGTTAGGACATGAAGCCCAGACTGGAACAACTCTAAGGACTGACAGACCCGAAACATTTGGACACAAGTTCGCCCTGCCGGGCATTGCCAATATAGGATTTGGCTAAAACAAACCATAGAAGCAAGCAATGTATGATGCTTCCCTGATGATACATAACCATGACCATATGAAAAACATAGAGCACATATGAGCTAACTAGGCTCATAATTGAGCAACAACTTGACTCAAGGTTAGATATGGTTGTGATCTCACAAACCAAGGCCAAAATGGGGGATAGCCAGCCAGTTAAAGACTGCCAAACCCCCCAAACAGAGTTTTCCTGTGAAAGGAGAACAATCTGCAAAAAATACAAGATAGGCCAATGGTCCATGGAAGACAACCAAAATCTTCGAGCAAGGCGAAAGCTTACGGCCAGAGGCACGAGCCAAAAACTAAACAGAAATAGATTGCTGCTGTTCACAATCAATCATGGTGCTGGATTTCATGATTGACTAATGATTGGACTACCAAGAGATTCCCCTGACCATTTTTTTGTACTTCAACTCAACTAGGAAATGATATCACACCACCATAGCTTCTCCTCAAGCAACCTCAGCCCATGGGCACTGATCAAGCTGCAGTCCTGAAGATTTAGGCCCACGATGGAAAGCCCCAAGTTTCCCAAGAATGGCAGACTCTTCAGTGTAACCTGTGAGCAACTTGCAAGAGAGAGGATATGCAAGTTAAGCTGCCTTGCTGATGCCAGGAGTGCCACACCATAATCACTTACTGAACAACTTGACAAATCAAGGTCATCAAGCACAGAGCAACTTTCTGTAATTGCCAGAAGGCTTCTATCAGTGATCTTCCTACAACCATGAAGATTAAGCATCTTCAGACTACTTCCATGTACCTTGATCAGCATAGTTACCAAGTCATCTGTTACGTTAACACAACCGGTCAGATTGATCTCCACAAAGCCCACCTCAGAACTCTCGATCAGTGGGATGAGCGATTCATCAGTTACCCCAACTTGACCACTCAAATCTATATTCTGTAACTGGGGGCAGATCCTCCCTACCACTTGTATGCTAGCACTAGTGACTCCTGGACAGTCTTGGATAGTCAGGGACCTAAGTGACATGCATGACGGCAGTTGTGAAAATTCAAAAGATATGTCTTTGAGGCCCAAGCATCTCACCAAACTTAGTGACTTCAATTCTGCACTGCGCTTCAAAAGAGCACCAAGGATGCCCATAAGAGTGATATGGTTACAATCCTCAAGGTGCAAACCCTCAAGTGCCTTTGCTGTTCCAGCAAATGCTATCAAACCAGCATCAGACAGGTAGCAAGATTTGCAAACAAAGAGCTGCTTCAGGAAGGGGGAACCCTTGGCAATAGCTTGCAAGGCAGTATCAGTAAGCCCATTGCAACAGTTGATACTGATGGACTTCAACTTTTGTAAGCCATGAGTATTTCCCATAACCCAAAATCCCTTTTCATTCACATCCTGAAGCTCAGTGAGAGATAGGTCGATTACATTCTTCCCATAGTGTCCAATGACTGCAAGAGCAATATCACTGATATTCAAGGTCCGAAGTCTTATCCTTTCCAAGGAAGAAGAGGCTGAAGAAACCAAGCTTGCAATTCCTTTGTCACCAACCTGCAGACAGTCATTTATAGTTACAGATTTTAGTTTTGGACAGCAACGACCAATAGCCTGCAGACCTTCATTGCCAATTCTCGAACAAGATTTAATTGACAAAGATGTTAAGTCAGGGCACTTCTGAGCAACAGCTATCAAGCCCTTGTCTGAAATCAGTGGACACTGGCAGAGGTCAAGCTTTTCCAACAATGGGCATCCATTGGCAATCTCAGATAGGCCAACATCAGTGACAAAGGGTACCTTCCACATAGATAGAACCCGTAGGGAAGGGCAACCACGAGCAATAGCAGAAAGCCCAACATCAGTAACACGAGTTGAATTGCTTCCTCGGATGGAAAGCTTGCCTAGCCCACCACGACTACAGGTTCCAAGGGCAATAGAAGCAAGTCTAATATCCGTAGCTTCCTCTGCATCCAAGCACCTGGTGAGATACCCATTGTTCTCGCTTTCCTGTTCATCGACAATCACATCATTATTCAGGAACAGCGAGGGGTTCTTCACAGATTCATCGCAGGCCTTATTGCAAGCAGCAAGCTCTGAAGAACGGATGCTGCTAACAAGCATAAGCCAGTGCTTGGAGACACAAGCAGAGTTGCTCCTCTCCTTATCTCCGGGCAACCGCCTGAGGATCTCAAAGAGGCACTCGTCAGGAAGGGTGTCGATCGATCGGGGCTGTTTCTCTTCGTCTATGACCTTTTCTCCAGCTCTGAAGATAAGAGGTGCCGTGACCCGATATCTCTTGCAAGGGGGGCCGTAGACATCAGCCTTTTGACCAAGAGAAAGGAGAAGGCTCGAATCAGTGAGATTCGAGTAAAAAGGGCCAGGGCAGATATCATCGTTGCCTGCAAGACCAAGAAAGGAGGATGATGGTGAGTTCCAAAAGAGGATCTAAATCTGATCTAAGATACAAATACAATTATCAAGAAAACGCATAAAAAATCAGCAGGAGATTTAAAGGAAGTACAATCCAGGAGTCGAGCACAACAAGATGCCATCTTGTGCCCTTGATTCCCCATTTGTTTCCGAATTTACTTTGAGCAGTACCTTATGTAACTTGTGAAAAATCCCTAAATCTAGACAACACTGAATAGCGAAATCATGGAGATTTGCTCTCCAAAGCACAACAAGAACCAAAGAGTTCGCAAAAGAGAATCAAAATGAAGCAAAATTTACTGAATATTTAAGGGTTATCGAACAAAAATCGGATCAGAAGTTGAAATGACAACAAGATGATAGTACCGAATAGCAAAAAAACAGAGAACATATGATCTAATATCTCTTAATCTAATTTAACAAGTCTCGCCTTCAAACAAAGTCTAAAGTCCTCATAACCAACTATAACTAGCAAAAGGACCCTCTGATCCAGAAAGGGGCTCCTGAAATCCATCATATTAACAGAAAATAGCAAGGATAGAGTAGATCAAAACGCAAAAGCCATCGACTTCATGTCAATTAAATCACAAATTAACGAACTGAGAGCAGGGAAGAGGGATTACCTCCATATTTGACGAGCGCCGCCATGAGCACAAACGGAGGAGGAGCAACCCCGGAGATCCGGATCCGACCACCAGGAACAGCAACGTGTAGCTGATCAAGGAGAAAAAATGCACCACTGGAACGTTAAAGACCTCGGGGAGCATCACAAAATCCCATACAGGTTCGATCGATAGACACAGGCGACGGAGGGGAATCCCCAACTGGAGTTGGATTGCGGAAGCCGGGCGTCGGCTCAACATAATAAAAGAAGGGAGAGAGAGAGAGAGACCGAGAGAGAGGATAAGAGACGGAACGAATTTTCAGTTTTGCCCTTTGAATGCATTGCACCTTCCCATCCTCGGAGCGAAGTTGCCGCCACGGAGAGTGTGGGCGGCAAACATCAACACAAATCTTGATGCTGGGCCTAAACGGATACGATTCCTTCTCTTCTCTAACACGAGGCACCAAAAATAAAATGAATTATTAAAAATATTCCAGCTTTTAAAAGAAAAGAAAAATCATTTTATCCGATATGGATTAGACGATTTAAACGAATCTTTGTCCATAATTTAAAATAGATGGACCAGTCGATTGGATAAAATATTATATATCATAGTAACAATTTAAAATATATCATAATAATATTATATAATAAAATTAAATAAGGAACGGTACTTAAAAGAATATGGTAATAAGTGACAAAGCAACATAAAATTAAATACATAAATCATATACAAATATATTGACTAGTTTAATTGATAAAGATTTTAAAGAATTATTGTAATGTCATAGTTTAATTTACAACGTTTCCCCTTTTGTAAAAAATATAATAAATTTTTGAAAAAAATTATGTTAAGACATTTTGGATCCAAAAAATGTTTCGTTGATAGTATTTTTTAAAAAAATAATTATTCTACCCCTATCGACCGATCATCACCCATCAATCGCTCTACCTTCTAATTATCTACTCCTTTGGTCATTTATCGAATCTCGTTAATGACTCATTTGGCTCATCGATCGTATCTACGAGACCCGTGTGATTCAATGAGGATATAAGCGGAGTAATAGAAGCATCTCAAAGAGAAGAGACGATAGTAATTCTGATAAAGACATAAGTTAAATAGTCATTCCATCTTGCCAAATAGGTTATCTATAATTTTTTTAAAAGTTGAGAAGCTCTGCAGAAAATTTTCAAATTTAAAATAATTTTTGAATAATTCTTTTAGTATTTATATATCTCAAATAATATAATTAGTGAACTAATGTATAACGTATAAGGAAAAACATAAAACAAATGCAGCCTAGTAAATAATCTATAATGTATAGGAAGAAATTAAGAGTATTCCTAAAATTGACATTTAATTAAAGTACAAGAACGCTTGATCATCCAGTACAATAATCAACACTAATTCACATGAAGGGCATATTTATGAAGGGGTGTGACCCAATATAACAGTGTTGTTAACACGTGTCACTCTTAATCCAAGTTATCAACCTTGGGATATATATATATATATTGTTGGTACAGCGTATGGTGCATGGGCAGGGAAGGGAGGATGGACAACGGACATGCATGCATCTGCCCTTGTCGAATGGAACATGCATCTGGCTGTCACCGTCACAGCATAAAAAATAGAAACGTACTCAATTCGACAAGCATTGCATTCACGCTGAGTCAAGCTTACATAAGTTGACGTAAATATGACCCATAAGCTCACAAGCAATCCTAACAATAACGATGATAATAAAGTCTTAGTTGACACCTTTGATTTAAGAAAAAATATGTTTTAGCATTAACCTAAGACGATTAAAGAAGATAAAAACAACATGCGTTCATTGATTAAAACGGCTAGAAAACATAATGTAAAGAAAGTTATGTTAAATACAATATTAATAGGAAAAGAGCCAATAATTAATTTTTTAACGCTTTTAAATGTAATACATGTTATTTAGTCTATGACGGATGTGATCTTTTGCTAGCTGTTGATAAATTAGGGCCCAGAAAAGGCCCAACTCATACTGGCTTTGTTAGAGTGCGCGGCCCATTTGTGCTTGATCAGTGCCACGGTCCATGTCATGCTCCGCCCGGTGGGCGCTGACGGCACCACCGACTACAGCCGAGATGAGAGTCTTACTCCTTCCAAGTGCCGACGACAATGACATTACAGCGAGTCCACAAACAGTCGATGTCTTATTCTCCTGTAGTAGGAAACAACACAAGCACAACATACGGCGGCTAGTTGATTTCGATCTCCCTTGCGTTGCTCTTCTTCTCCTCCGACCTGGGTATGTAGATGCGCAGGATCCCGTCCCTCAGCTCCGCCCTAATCTCGTCCGCCTTGGCGTCTTCCGGCAGCAGTAAGGTGGCGTTGATGTACCCGTACCTCCTCGTGTGCCAGCCGCCGTCCCCCTCGTCCTCCGTCGTCGATGACGACGACTCGTCCCCTGCGTCCTCGTCCTCGGACTCCCCGGTTATCACCAGCATCCCCTCTTCCACCGTGACTCGCAGGTCTTCCTTTCTCAGGCCTGGCACCTCGTACCGCAGCTTGTAGCACTTGTCGTCCTCCTTCAGCCGGCCGAGCAGGCGAGATGGCGACAACCTCTCCAACAGCCCGTTCAGGTTCTCCGACACCTGCAGGAGCGCATTCCCGAACCCTGACGAAAACAGAGAAACCAGGTCGGCACAGGTGGAGTCAGCCGTAGTGGATTCTTTGGTCATCACTGCGTACCATCGTTGAGGTGGAAGGGACTGAGGTCCCAGGGATTCCTCCATGAGAGCCGACGGCTGCGGCGTCCCCGAGCAGGGGAAGGTGCACGAGTCACCGCCACCTGATCACTTCTGTCTTCCGGAGAAGAGTCGGCAGCAGCGTCTCCGGAAGAAGAGTAAGGGAAGGAAGGCGCCGCCGCGAGTCCTCTTAAGCGTGCGGCTCCCCCAGTGTGCAGCAACGAGAAGGAGCGGCTTCGGAGAGCGTTGCTGAGGCAAGCACGAGCTAGAGCCATCACAGACGAGGATCAAACTATGGGAATCAAGGAGAAACGTCGGAATTAAATATGGTGGGTTGGCTGCTGAGAGAAGAAGAATGGAGGAGTCCAAAACCTTCGAGCACGGTCACGAGAGAGAGAGAGAGAGAGAGGAAGCACGTAGAGTGTTCTGGAGGGAAGCGCAGGTGACGCCACGTTCTTGGCTTAGGCAATACGCGCGTCAACACTGAGCTGCATCTCAGCGGTTGGATTGACTGGGAATTCCAAGTGGCTACTGCTGCTAATGTTGTGATGAGGCGAATTTGATTTACCATTATCTTTTATGGAATATACGGTTTCTATGAATTTATGATAATTATATATCTTACGTTCAAATTTTAATTAATGAATATAAAATTTATGAAACTAAGAGTCATTTGATAAAATTATAATTCAAAAGATGATTGAACATTTAGGAACAAAATTTTCTATAAATTGGTAAAAAAAAGGTCAAATTATGTTGACAATTATAAAAGTAAATTACTAGAACAAATTCTTTAACCTAATTATAAATTATTTCAAGAGGTAAGAAAATAACGATATATCAAATGAAATTGATGATTTTTTTCACAAAGGCAAAAGTCAACTATTATCAGCCTCAAATAGGGATAAAGACTAATTTTTAGGAATCTAAAAAATGGATGACCTTGAGCATCGTAGGGGTCTGATGCGAATTGGACACATAGGTGATTGACTTTAGGTCAAGTGACGCCACGTTCTTGGCTTAGGCAATACGCGCGTCAACAGTGAGCTGCATCTCAGCGGTGGGATTGCCTGCGAATTCTTTGTGGCTACTGCTGCTAATGGTTTGCTCCGTTTTGTGATGAGGCGAATATGATTTACCATTATCTTTTATGAGATGTCCTCACAATATATGCGTATGCAAAGGATGATACGAAGGATCCGTAAAATAATAAGTTGATTAGTTTAAAAATGAGTGACGGACAAGTCCCGATATCTCACGAAGAAATGATGTCTCACGAAGAAAGAAGTTTTACAAGTAATTCAACGAGCATCTTGAGTGCAAGAGAGAAAAAATAAATAAATAAATAAAGATTTTAGAAGATTAAATGAATAGTTATAAGTCAGTAAATAATTATTTATCGGGTGTCGAGAGCGAAGGTAAGTTATCGTCAAGTTAACTTGAGAGAAGACTAAATATATAAAATAATTTTGAATATATGATTTCTATAAATTTACAATAATTATATATCTTATGTTTAAATTGTAATTAATGAATATAAAATTCATGAAACTAAGAGTCATTTGATAAAATTATAATTCAAAAGATGATTGAACATTTAGTAATAAATTTTTCTATAAATTGATAAAAAAAGGTCACATTATGTTGACAATTATAAAAGGAAATTACTAGAATAAATTTTTAACCTAATTATAAATTATTTCAAGAGGTAAGAACGTAACGACATACCAAATGAAAGTTGATGATTTTTTTCACAAAGGCAAAAGTTAAATATTATTAGCCTAATTAAAAATCTAAAAATCGGATGACCTAACAAAAATTAAAAATTAAAATCAATTCCTTTATAGTTAAAAATAATTAATAAATTATTTTGGTGATAAAATTAAAAGAACTGAGTGTACTTAGAAACCATATTTTTTATCTAGTGTGTTCCACAATAGTGACAAAATGGAGTGGGTAGAGAACATCAATTTCAATCAATGCTTCCATAGCCTACCTTAAGTAATAAATGTTAAGACTAATTAATTTTGTGGTGGGACTCAAGCTGTCAAGGATAAATAAAATTATATTTGGCTTTGACAACACCAACCCAAAGGCAATCATTCTTAAAAAAAAAAATAATCTAAAACTCTTGTAAGTCAGGGGATAAATTTTTATAAAATATCCAAACCCCCTGCATTCATCAAGAAAATAGAGAGACCCTTAGAGTTACAACCTTTTTTTTCCAAGAAAATTTTTATTCTTTTAATATAATATGATTGTTGTGAAAGGAATGATTTTATTTATTAAGATAATTCACATTTGTACATATTTAAATAAGAAATTTCTCTTCATCTTTAGCTTAAATCATTCACATATATCTTGGTGATTGATCCACGAATCATAAATTAATTGAAGATTTCAGTACGTAAGGAATACAAAATTATCATTCTATATATGCCTCTATCATTTTTTATTTTAGTGAATTACTATTTATGATATTTATGTACCAGATAAGTTATGAATACTCCGAATTTTTGTTGAAGGATCGAACACTCTGAGCTACTGTTCATGACCACTACGAGGAAATCTTTTACGAAGAAGATATATTAGCTATATTTATATATCTTGAGACATTTGAAAAAATAATATCTTGTTGAAAGATTCTATACATATGATGTTGTTTCTCAACGTATTTCTTTAGAGAAAGGCTCCATTTTTTTTTTCTTTTCGGATGATAAATATTTCTCAAAACTAACAAAAAAAAAAAAATACAACTTGAGCAATGAATTGATAACTCAAATAAAAACTCTAGAAGAAATAGGATCACTTAGCCATGCTTCATAGTTGAAAAAATTGGCACCATGCAAGTACATGCCACTCGTCAAAAAAAATAATGAAGAGTTAGACTGAAATGAACACTTAATTTAAAATTGTTTTTGAAAATGAAATGAAACTCAAATATAATTAAGTATGCAAAACACTATATTGTTTCTGTCTTTCTTTCTTAATCACGTCCTTCTAATTCATTGGTCAATTTGTATGATCATTCAGTAATTTCTTTTTTTTCAGTTTTTTTCAGCTATTATCTTTTTAAAATTCCGTAAGCTTCATTCTCACTGCATAAAATACATAAAATTACATGAAAAAGAATCTTTTGTTACAATAGAACTAAAAGTGATTTGGACCATCTTTTATATAATTTTGATAGACGGATTTTAGCTACCAACTTTCATTGGGTCTCTGCACCTATTCTTCTAAATTCTAGTTTTATAAACCTTTGTTTTCTTTTCTTTTAACAAAGTGATAAGGTACTTTGAAATAAATAATTATTTCGATGGAACCTTCTATCGGGAATTAATCGTTGATACACGAAACAAACCATTAATGTCTTTTAATTACTAGATTATCTTTCAAGTGCACTAATAAATTTTGCGATGATAAAGAATTTATTTCTAATAGTTGAATGGTAAAATTTCTCTCGGCCAAGGAGAAGATGTGGACTCGATTCCTGCTATTTTCTCGATATATTGCAAGGGGTCATTGAAGCTAGACAAAAAAATAAGTATTGGCCTGACTAGTATTTAACTTGGACAAGGTCGGGGAATAAGCCTTTTGTATAAAATTAAAGGTAATGAAATTATCCATGAAGCTAACAAACGAAGCCTTAAACTAGTCGTTGCTTGTAAAGTATAGAAAGAGATCAAATTCGAATTCGAACCAGTAAATAAGCTAGATAAAGAGAAAAAGTAAATGACGAGAGATATATCTAGATGTAATGCTGATTTAGAAAGATTTAACTCTTACATAATTAATAAAAAAGGGAATATTATTACATATGCAATAACACCAATTACGAGAGACCCATCGATCCACATATGATATATGAATTATCTTATGATAAACCAAAGTCATCGTCCCCCTTATGCCTTGGGCGACACCCGTGCTATGATGATCGGGACAAAGGGTCGTGATCCCATGAGGGTGAGCTAACCCCAAAAACCCGTTCTCAGTTTGGATTGCAAGCTACAATTCACCCGCATGAAGTCTAAAAAGATTAGAATCAAATGAAAAAAACATATAGGTGATGAGGAGAAAATAAAATATCAAGATAATTGCACAGAAAAAATACTTTCTTATGTGCCAAGATAAGAAAATATTATATTAGTAATACTGATAATATTTAGAAACAATATTAACATAATATTTGGAGTGTGTAGAGCGAGTTAAACGTTTGAAGTGATGTGATGGGATGTGATGGGATGTTTTGACTGCTAATTTGGTCATTTTCCAAAAAAAAGACCTAAAGAGTGAAAAGTATGATTGGCAGCGAGAGCTACAAATTGTGGTAATATGATCCATTATGTCACACAGCTCACAGACAATTGCCGTATGATTGGCTCAATCGAGTCGCCCAAATGACTAATGAAAATTAGAAGTTTCATGATTGATGATCAAATTAATTAATTGCCTTTATCACCACTTATTAATGATCAAATTAATCAAATGATTATTTTATCTCAATTGCAACCCAAAGAAATATATATTTCTCTCTATCAAAAAGATGCTTTCCAACCGAAAGCTGGATGATGGCACAGCGCAGGGTGGGTCTCATGCATTGCTGTTGTCGCGTGCCATTGCTCGAGATGTTCCCCGCATATTCTTCGACGGTCACTGTGGTCGGAGGGCGATTCCTCATCCACCGCTGCTTGAGGACGATGACAAGTCTTCCTGCTCTCAGGCTGACGCCATGACCCACTCGTTGACCGACTGCAACAGTTGTATTCTTCCTGTTGAGTTGTGCTCGAGATAAGGAGAAAAGAAGCACAGATGCAGTTCAATCTTGTTCTTCGAGAACTCGATGACTAATTACACAGAGTTAGGAGTAATCCGAGCATGTTGTTCTTCCACTGGAACAACGAGCCGAGGAAGAAGCACGACGAGAAGAAGAGAAATCATTCATACAACAGACGACGATGATGATGACGATGATGACGACGATCAGTAGCAGCAGGACATCCTCTGCATCCCCCGATCTCTGAGAATTCCATTGTACAGGGCGGCTCTGTTCGCCGGCATCCGGCTCGCCTCCAGCCCTTCTCCTCCTCGACGACGTTCTCCGAGCGAGTGATCCTCCGCCGAGCTCCCCAGGTCGAACTCCACCACTTCGGCCGCGAACTGAACTCGCTTCTTCTTCTTCCTGTTCGCCCTCGCCCTCTTCCTCTCCTCTGCGCATTGACGACCTCCATCAGCTTAGAGAAAGCAAAGTGGGAACAGAAAGCAGGGATTCAGCAGGAGGCGCGCACCGGAAGAGGACATGCAGGACCGCAGATGCCGCCACGGAGGAGGTGCCGGGACCGTGGCGGTGGAGAGAGAGAAGGGCTTCTGCCGGCGGAGGGCGATCAGGATGACGGTGCCGGAGACGGCCACGGCGGTTGCCAGGACCACCCCGTGAGCGCTCATGAGCGAGGAAGCCGACATGAGGGGGGAGGAGGGGCCGAGGGCGGCGGCTTCCTTTGTCGCTGCTACAAGTCCGTGACATGTGCAACCGCAGTGTCGGCTTTATACTTGTTTACACGGCAAGAAACGAAGAGAGAGAAGGAAAAAGAAGGCTAATAAAGATTCGATGTTAGGCAGTGGAAGAGGTTGGATTGGCGGTTGCCATCTCAATTTTATATGAACAATGATGGATCATGACATCCATAATTAACGATCGCAGATTCTAATCTTATCCACTTAAATTTCAGTACATATTTATGTCCAGTTTAGGTTGAGCATTAGATAAGATGGAAGAAGAAGTTCTACAGTGCCAGTGAGGATGTCATCTTCTGGGAATCTTCATGTCGAGGAAGGCCGGACGGGGACTACTGGACCTGTTGGTATCGGTGGCTCTTAGGGGGGGGCGTCTGTCTTCGGGCCACTTCGGAGACTCAAAAGACGAACGCACCAGCACGGACGAAGAGAAACGGAGGTGGTGGGGGAAGCTGTCGCTGTTTGCTGACTCTGTCGACCGACGCCTTGCTTTTCCGCTGAGGTTTGAAAAGACGGATGATGCGTCTGCTTTACTTGAGAATGACGCCAAGGCGGGCGTTGGTCTCCGTGACGAAGCGGGCGAAGGACGATGGACGATGGGGGCGCGTGTCGACCATTGGCGACCCCTGAGAAGCTCCGCCGGTGCAAGAAGTGCAGAGAAGTTTTGGCGCACAGCACAACACAACAAAGAAAATTAACTTATACGTATACAGGACGAATTTAAAGAGAAAAATAAATCTTATTCTTGAATTCTTATTTTCCGAATTTTCTAACGGTATTTTTTTCTAATTCTTAAAAGACTTTCTTTTTATCCTCCTATCTTCTTTATAATATATTATAATAATTTTTAATTTTTATAATATATATTATATTATATTATATTATAGTATTTTTTAATAATATTAAAAAATCATGATATAAAATTTGTATTCTATGTTATAATATTTTTCTAATATTATTAAAAATAGTATAATATAATATAAAGACACAATAACTAATTGGGTCAAAAGGAAAGACAAAAAAAATGGTGGGTGGGGTAGGTGGGGATATTTCATATATTAGGAAAAAAATGAGAGTGACGTAGGAAATACTAAAAATGGAGACACTTCATAAGAAAAACCTAAAAAGATGGATCTTCATCTTTTTATAATCATTGGAATATCCTTGACATGACTAAATTATTTTTTCTGCCCAAACTTCTATACATTTAGTCTAATCTTTCATATATAAAACATACTGTGTTAGTTAGAATATTTTTTAATTTATATGATATTTTTCACACCTCTTTCAAAATATTATAACTTTATTAAAAAATATTTTTTACACCTATATATTGATTAAAAAATTAAAAATTATTATTATAGCTTATCAAGGATATATTGGAACTACGATAAAAGAGGACACCGATGACAAAGATAAAAAAGATATGCACCTCTTAGAAAAACCTAAAAAAGATATTTTTTTTTAAAATTCATGTATATAATATATAACAAAAATTTTAAAAAACTATTTTTTTATTAATTTTTATTTTTTTATATTTTCTAAAGAGCACCTCTATTTATCTAATCCCTGAAATGTCTCTTGATAAGATGATTAGAATAGTATCTAGTTACATTATATAAATTGGTTCATAAGATAAATCAATCCAATTCCTTGTATATAAGATTTATAGTATTGTTTATAGTGTTTTTGATAGATCTAGTAAAACACAATAATCTTACTCAAAAAAGACTATAACTAAGGTAAAATTGATTCAAAACTTAATAAAAACTAGTTTGTATACAAATGTAGGATTTCAAATTAGTATTTTATTGATTTATGAACAATAAAATCTAATTTAGATACTTTTATATTTTTTGCGTATGTTTATAGTATTTTTTTTAAATTATGAATCCATTAAAAATAGATTCATAAAAAAAATTATGAGTGTATTATGAGAAATATAAATAAAAAGATATCGAATGAAAAATATGAGAAAAAAATCTCTAGATGAAAATAAAAAATAGAAGTTTTTTCTCAACAATTCGTATATATTATTGATGACAATATTGAAAGATAGCTCTTGACGGATCGAATGCAATGCATCATTTTCCACGAGCTTCATGTCATCAAATTTTCACTCAAAGGAGAAGTAAAACATGCATAAAAAAAATACGATGCTAATGAGAACTAACGAGAGACAATGATAGAAAAATATTGAAAGTCATGAGAGCCCTATCTCATTAGCTTATGGCTGATGGAACTTACTGTGATGAGCAGTGGTGACAATTTGCACGTCATGAATAGTGGGTGTGGTTCACTAGATAGCTAAATTATGTGGACAAAGATAATTCAATCTAAAAGAAAACTTTCATGTTGGATAAAAATCGTTATTATCTCATAATGTTGATGCATTATGGTATGTGAAACAGTTTGATTTCTTGAGTTCTTGGGCTTCTAGAAAAATTGTGGATCAACTTTCATCAAGTGTCTATGAGAGGGTATAAAATGGACTTTGGATTAATATTTTTATTTTTTATTATTTAAATAGATATAGAAAGATTTTAGAATTTTTTAGCCATTTTATTATTTTATTAATTTAAAATTTCTCTAACAGATATAGAATGATTATGGACCAAGACATGATAAAATATTAATACGAAAGTAATAAAAATTTTGATAATTTATCGTAAGATTTTAGGTTCGAATCCTGACTTTGTCACTTATCGTAATCGTATGAGATTAATCTATGGTCCTTGTAACACTAACAAGAACAATATACCTACAGTAGTTGTTATTTATTTCTTAGATGACAAGCCTAGATAAAACTTTATAAAGATGTAGTTGGAACCCATATCACCTAATGAAGGCTAATGAACTATCCCCAACCACACAGCTTAAAGCTAGTGTTTTTGGGTACATCCAGTGGGGTGGTGATGAAGGTAATAAATGGCCTCATGTGTTTTCTTCTCTTCACCTCTGCATTCACTGAGAACATGTACTGATCTCGCTGCTTTAACGAAAGGCCTCTTCTTGCCCGTTATCATGTATGTACGTCTGTGGTTTATCTGAGAACAAGTGCTGATCCATTTAGGTTGCAGATATGAGGAGGAGAGATTAGCTGTGTCGGACTTTTCTTTCTTTGTTCTTGTTCATGTCCCATGTCGTGTAGATGGAATATGTGTAGGAAATCTAAACCTCTGGGGACCAAAAGGATGAATGCAAACGAAAGGAAGAAACTTCGAGCATTTATAATACCATCTGCAGAGCTCTGGTGTACCTTTAATTTGGCCCCATGCGTGAGCTTTCAATGACAACCAAGTCTCGGTTGACATGACAGACCCTTGGCTCAGATTAGTAATGAATATGGAGAGAGAGATGTCTTCTTTGTGTGGGTGAGATACACAAATGAATATGGAGAGAGAGTGAGAGAGAGAGAGAGACAGAGGTCTTCTTTGTGTCGAGGCTCGTGGCTGGTCCAGCTTCATGGCTGCAGAGAGTACCAACAGCTGTGTTCACTCTATGGGTTCTCAGAAGCAGGTGAACTATGGATTCAATGACGAGTGCAAAAAGTCAAATGAAGACAACACAGGTCAAGAAAACCTACTTCCATAAATCAAAGATGGATAGAGAGCCTTATTTACCGCGACGAGTTCATCGTAAATATGAGCTGTATGATGAGCACAAGTAAATGGGAAGAAGATGAGGTTTACGGTGAAAGGATCACAAGTATTGACTTCTGGTTGATGCCATGATGCTGGTCTTCCTTGTTCGAGATAAGATAATAGAAACAAGAGGTTGGATCTGCTTTTATGACGATGCACAGGATCGGATCGATCTGTGAAAGTATTCATGACATTTTCTTACCTTGAGTGGATGGATCGGAGTATATTGCAGTCTATATATATTTGGATTACCGACAGCAAAGATGAAGTACTGCAATCATATTTCAACACAAAGAAACTTGGTAGCTGATAGATGATTGATTCATGATTCAGCTCATGCATTGATTACTATCATCACCATCACCAACTGATGATGCCTTGATCTCATGCAACTGCTTTCAGTGGTCTTTCTGTATACCTTTTGCTCTTAATTACAAGTGCTAATCTCATCAGACTTGCCAACAATATGTTTGTCATTGTCAGGGGTCTATTTTATGGACTCTCATACGACTGCATTCATTCATTCTTTAGTGCAACCATCTGCTTCATGCAACAACATAATGAAGCAATATAAGAGATATCATTAGATATTAAGCTGATTGATTTACCCTGCATAACAGTCATTCTTTTGTTCTCTTGTTTGACAAGCTGTATTGGTCCGATGGAAGATTATGTTGTCTCGGATCAGTGACAGAGAAGACAGGTATAGGAAGGCTGTAAGCTTGAAGAATTGAATGAGTTGTTGTTCATGGGCGTAGGTGGAGTTTATTACCACTCCACTATGTGTGGTAGAGAGCATATGGCCTCGCTTCACCGACAAATCTGCCACCTTCTGCTCAATGCCTCCCTGCACATTCTCCTCCCTCTTATTGTGACACCCTCCCCCTTCCTTCCCCACCTTCTTTCTCAAGTTATAGCTACTCGCTCCTCTCTCTCTAGTAGAAACCCTGGAGATTCTGTACTTTGCAGGCGGTGAAAAGGAAGCGCGTCTTTACTTCTCTGGTCTCCTTCCTATATATCTCTTCCTCCCTGCCTTCTCTTGTCCGGCTGCCAGAGTTTTACTGCAAGAACAGCATCATGGTACAGTTGAAGAAGTTCCGAGGAGTCAGACAGCGCCATTGGGGCTCCTGGGTCTCTGAGATAAGACATCCTCTTCTGTAAGTAGTACTTGTGACTCCCCACAAAGATGGAGTACCTGTTGATTCCTTGCTGTTTCTTTCCTCTCAACCTATGTTGGCCGATGAAGGCATTACTTTCGTTCTTTTCCTCTTGTGGTTGTGCATGCGATGTGGACAGCAAGCGAAGGGTGTGGCTCGGCACCTTCGAGACGGCCGAGGAGGCGGCGCGAGCCTACGACGAGGCGTCGGTGCTCATGTGCGGGCGCAACGCGAAGACCAACTTCCCCGTGCCCTTGAACCCCGACAGGGGCCCCGGCGCGGTCGCCGCCCACGAGTCCTCCAAGGCCGCCCTGTCGGAGGTCCTCAGCGCTAAGCTCCGCAAGTGCTGCAAGGCCACCCCGTCCCCCTCGCTCACCTGCCTCCGCCTCGACACCGAGAAGTCCCACATCGGGGTGTGGCAGAAGCGAGCCGGCACGCGCGCCGACTCCAGCTGGGTCATGACCGTGGAGCTCGGCAACGCCAAGGAGGCCATGATGGGGCCGTCTTCGCTCGCAGGGGATCAGGGGACGTCGTCCCAGGAGGCGGTCGGAGGGGTGGACGACGAAGAGAGGGTGGCGTTGCAGATGATAGAAGAGCTCCTCAGCAGGAATCGCCCAACCCCCGCTTCACATGCAGGTGAAGACGGCTTCTTCGTCTAGGCCACATCGCAGCTCAAGGATAATTCTAGTAGGTCTCATCTTGTTTGGTCTGTCCGTGAATACAACCATATATAGATCACATCATCCATCTCTATCATCCCATCGAGCAGCAGTCTCTCTCATGCACTTGAAGATGGTGAGAAGGATTGCAGTAAGCATCTATGTATCTTTGTTTCCTCATCTAAGAGTTCACATGCACAATCAAATCATGTAACATGAAAGTGATGCGAGTGTAACAATACGATCTTAATTACAAGCACAACCTTCGCTTAAGAGATATCATAAGCTCAAATGGTTGCTTTCATGTCCTCCAAATATAAATCTTTCTGTGATAACTGCATCTATCTATCTATCTATCTATCCACCACTATGACTGCGCAATGGAAAGACCCAATGGGAACATTTAAGTAGGATCTTAGTCATCAGGTTGAGAATAGAACATAGTAGAAGCTGCCATGATGCTGTAGGATCTTAGTCTTTAGGATCTTGCAGACATATCTCCTTCACTCCTGTGGATTCCTAACAATTAGTTCTACAGAGTTCTTATGATGGCACAAGTAAAAGCTGCCATGATGCTGCAGTAGATGCTGTAAGCTGCGCCTCTCTCATACTGCAGTTTAGTTCAGCTCATTCAATCAACAAAACTCATACAAGAAGAAGATGAGAGAATTGTTCCCTGCACACAAAGTTCAGTCCTAATGAGTTTCTAGCTAAGTAGAATTATTTTTATCATTATAAGGTGGATTTGTGATGATAGAAAAATGAATGTTGCATGCTTTGAGGTTTGTGAATACAGCTGAGGAGAAGTCCTTGCACTGTTACATGCTCAGCCCCAGTTTCTATTGGTCACTATTTCATGTAAATCCATATCACTTTGAGTCAATTTTAGGTGTTTGCTTAATTAACACTCATCTTGTTTCTGGACCATAAACACAATTAACTCCAAGTAAATCCACCAATAATGTGTTCTTACTCAAACAAAAAGCTGAGAACACTGCAATAACATTTATTCTTGGTTCTCATTAAACAAGATAAATTAAGAAGCTAAAGATGCTCAACAATTTAGCTCTGGCTGGCTGTGATTCTTTTTGAGGGATCATAATCACAGTAAGCTGATGCAACCTTTAGGCAAAGAAAGGAAAGAGGTATGTAGGATTCCTACAAGTGAAGGATCTACAAGTTCTTGGGGAATAAGATTCAAAGTACTAAAATAAAGAAAGATGAGGGCAAGTAGGGCAAGGTTACTCCAGGCACATTAATAAGAGTTGGGGTAGATGACAATGGGGAGTCCAAAGGCAGTTGAGTGCCATAAATGTGCCTTATAATTGAGGAAATAATTAGAATTAGGTCACCTCCCAACTAGACTACTATCCACATCTTAGATTTGGATGTTCTGGACACTACTACTATTTAGATTGACTGAATCACCTTGGAAACAGTTCTCAATAGGTGATTTACTTCATTTCCAAAATCACAAGGAAATCAAAAGAATGGCTTGGCATGAGACAAATCTTAGGTAAGTTGTCTCAAGAAGGTAAACAGATGTTAGTGGCATGAATATTATTATAGAAAGTTTTTTGAGGTTTTAAAGACAATAAAATGTTTCTTAAAAACTTGAGTTACACTACTTTTGAATGAAGTTATACTATTTTGGGAACCTTATTAAAAAAAAGGAGATAACCTCATTCAAAAACAATATAACTCACATTCAACATATTCCAAAATTTTTATTTATTTTAAAATATATTGCAAATAACTTTAAATGCATGAATGATTATCTTTCCTTTTTTGAGCCATTAAAATATTTTTTATTTATTTATCATTTTAAAATATAAACTTAGATTTTTTTAATTTTACCCTATTTATGGTGAATTTACCACAACCTTGGTCCAAAAACCACCTGTACATGGTATAATGAGGTTTTAAAGACATTAAAATTCTTTTTAAGATTTAAGTTAAATTATTTTTTAATAGAATTACACTGACTTTTAGATCATATTTAAAAAATAATATAATATTATTAAAAAAATACAACTCATATATATATATATATATATATATATATATATATATATATATATATATATATATATATATATACACACTAAAAATATTATTTTTTTATAAAAACATAAAAAATATCTAATGAAGCCATATTTTACTTTTTATTCATTTTTTTATCAATTAAATGGATAATTTTATGATTAATTTAGCTCTTAAAATTGTGATTTTTTTATATATTTTTATAAATTCAAGACGAAATTAAAATTTGTAGTTGTGTCATTATTTTGTCATAATTTTATTGCTTTCATTATATTTATATTCATAATTTTAGATTTTTATTAAAATAAATATATATTCATTTTATTTAATTTATTAGCTATTATTTATCTCGGATCGGTTTAAGTTTTGGGTCGATTCAATATAATGGATATGAAAAGGGCAGAGAGAGAGAGAGGAGGAAAAATAAAAGAATGATTGAGAATTTCTTTTGTTATTTTAAATATTAAGGACTCCGAAAATAGGAACCTTTTAGAAAACAAGAAATAAACTTAGTTTTTTAGAAAATTTATCCATCATCAGTTCCATAGCATTAACGTGATCAAATAAAAAGGACGTTTCTTCGGGACCGTTTCCACGTGGCTCCTGCGCGACGTCACTCTCGTCGGGACTTAGGGAACGACAGTGACGCGGCGCACTTTCCACGCGTGAAAGCGGGCTCCACCTCGTTTCAGCACCTGGGCCCCACCCTGTGCATTCCGGGTAGAGGTGGACGGCCGGTTTGGGCCCCATAAGTGGGTCCCCCGAGATTGTACCCAATGATGAAGAAGGTAACGCAGCTGGTCGACGAAACCCAAAAAAAAAACATAGGATAAGAGAAACATAAGGAAAACGATGACGAGACGTGAACAGATACCTTCCGGTCCGTCTTCATCTACCCGTCAATCCACCCTTCTTGTTATGGAATCAGCGGTGATGGGCCCAATCCAAATTCCATGGCTTCATCCAATAACGAGACAGTTCCGAAGCGATCGTGTTTTAGCTGATGCGTGTTTTAGCAGCCACACCAAAAATAAAGGAAGCTATTCCCCGAACTCTTCCTCTTTCTTGTCGCAATCCCCCGTCTCGCAGAAGCCAAAACCTAACGGCAATAACCAAAGTTCTCTTCCGACTACTCCTCGTTGTCTCCCCGCAATTGCATAAATATGGCATCGTCCACACTCCCCATCTCTCAATCCCGACATTTCTCCGCTCCCCGTCGCCCTTCCCCTTCTCCCTTCTCCGCCTTCTTAGGGACACACCGACTACTCCTCCTCCGCCGTCCCCGGGTAGTTGCTGGCAACTGGTTGCGTCTGCGGGCCTTGGTCGTCAAAGCCACCACGACCGAGATGCCGAAGCGGCAGACGCCAGGAAGGGCCGGCGGGTTCGTGGACGAGATGAGAGCCGTCGCGATGAAGCTGCACACAAGGGATCAGGCCAAGGAAGGGGAGAAGGAGCCTGACTCGCCGCCCGTCAGGAAGTGGGAGCCTTCCGTTGATGGTTACCTCCGGTTCTTGGTCGACAACAAGCTAGTCTATGATACCCTCGAGATCATCGTCCAGAAGGCTGCCTACCCCTGTTGTAAGTTATGTTCCAGTCTCTGATCAACCTTTCAATACTCCTTGAGTAGTGGTGCTCTCTTTCTTTTAATTATGTAGATGATTGAGTCCAAACAGAGAGAAAAAAAAATAGAATTGTTCACTCAAATCCGTCCATGGTGGTCATTCAGAGCTGCTGTGATTATTGTCGCTTGACTTAACAGAAATAAACTACCTCATAGAGTTCGTTCTATTTCTCTTTTAGTGTAATTTAGTTAAGGTATTTCCAGCTGAAAGATTCACGTTAGAATGAGTCATATGCAAATCATGTGGACTAAATTGGTCATAGAGTAGTAATCAAGCAATGCCTAGACTCAATTTAGTTCGTTACTTTTTGTTCTATTACTGGACAGAATGGCAAGATATATAAAGGTCTATTATTCCTCATCCACAAGTATCCAAATTTTTTATTGTCTAATACTCCACAGATAATTCAAATTGTATAGGAACAAAGTCTCAATGCAAAAGAGTGAAAATGGGAGTCAGCATAGGGTGCTGGTAAAGCCATTCTTTCAAAGAGAAAGGTTCACATAATATCCTAACACTTTGTTAGATTAATTGGTCATCAAGGAATTGAACACCAGATACTGAAGCACCATTTGCACTAACTGCAGATTCTTTTCTTCCAAAAAGGATTGTTTATCTTGAAATCAGAAAATTGGGTACCTAGATCATTCGTTTGGAAACAAAAATTTCTAAGGTCCCATGCCAGTTCTGTTGGGAGGATCATGAGTCTGTCATGTAGTGGGTTTGGATAGGCAGTCTGAGACATGAAGTATAAAGTCATTGAAGGATATGCAAGATGATGCATGCATAAGACCCTAGATACCTTCTCTTGATCACCAACTATGCATTGGTAATTGTTTATTGGTGTTGTTAGTCATTATTTAATTGGATGCTACAGGAATATGTTGGAACACA
Organism: Musa acuminata AAA Group; assembly: GCF_036884655.1. NCBI lineage: Eukaryota > Viridiplantae > Streptophyta > Magnoliopsida > Zingiberales > Musaceae > Musa > Musa acuminata. The sequence goes on from NC_088335.1 coordinate 47,976,217, forward strand.
TGATCAATCAAAAGAATATTTAAAGTACTGGGACGACCTGATAGCTATTTATGCTTTTTTTTAACCAAAACAGAATATATATTACTTTCTAGAACAAGTATCATAGGTTACATCCAAGTGAATAAAAAACAAGGATCAGAGGGCCATCCCCCTCTCCAAACTTTAGTAATTTGACGAGTCCTGGCATTAGTTTGTGAGCCAGTTAGTGACTCTGATAACATAAATTAGCAGCCTGTGGTTTTCTTAGACTATCATAAGCTGCTACTGGGACCCAGATAAGCTGCTTGTATCAATTGAGTGACACTCGGTCCAAGTCCTGGACTACTTGATTACCCATTCAAGTCCAACTAGTACTCTTGGACACAGGGAAGGGCAGATCACCCTCATAAGAGCTAAAGGATCCCTGAACTTTTTCTTTGGATGGCCAATTGAACTATGTCTCCAAGTATACCACTTGCAGAAAAATCTCTGAAAGGCATATGTCAGTGAATAAAAAGAGAAGGCTGCAGCAAATGCATGAAGAGGAATGTATATGATCCGTAGATTGGTTGTGTCCTATATTATTTTGGAATTGGGCAATAATAGCCTATAAAAGAATAGTTGTATGCTCTTTGAGACTTCTTTTACTAGTATTCTTTTTTATTTTCAGCATTGAATTAGGTTTTTTTGTTTCTTAGCACATATGGAGGCCTTCCTCCTCCTTGAACTAGAGAAATCCTGGCTAGAAGGGTCGAATCCTAGCAGTCTTATCAGAGCAAAATCTGTTATGTACTAAGTTTCAATGAAAACAAAAAGCATGGCCGAAGGGACCTCCACCAATGCTGCATACATCAAATTTCAATATATATTCTCATAATTTAATGCCTTTATGTTTTCTATTAGGGATTCATCATCATCTATTAATTATCATTAACCCAATTCATCAGCTTTTAAATTTTTTTATGATGGAATGATGTGATAACTTATAATTATTCATGTAACAAGGATGTTTTGATTAAAGTTTTAACTTGATTGTAAGTGATTGCAATTTAACTAATAGTAAATGGTTGGACCTTAGTTTGGTATTATATTTGGCCATTGTATGCAGATGCTGAGTTCAGAAATACTGGCTTGGAAAGGTCCGAGAACTTGGTCCAAGATTTAGAGTGGTTCAAAGACCAAGGACATACCATTCCTGAACCTTCTGTAGGTGCTTCTTATGCTCATTATCTGGAAGAGCTATCAGAAAAGAATCCTCAAGCTTTCATCTGCCACTTCTACAACATATATTTTGCTCATTCTGCTGGTGGTCGAATGATTGGTAGAAAGGTACTTGTCTGTAGCTTTTGTTTCCTTCAATAGTGTTTGCAAACGTGAATTTGTAGCACTCTTCTGAAAAATTAATTCAAGATTACTACAGTTGCTAACAAAATAGCTCCATATTTGCATTTTTTGCCATTAAGTTTTGAGTTCATTTGGTTTTTTGCCTCTTTTTCAAAAAGTGTTCTTCTTGGAGAATAATTATCATTTGCCAGCTAAATATTTTGCCTATTTTACAACAACAAGAAGCTGTAAAGTTCCGACCATTTGGATTGGCTAGATGAATATTTTGCCTATTTGCATTATATATATCCAAACACTGATGAATTATAAATTCATCTTAGCTTGTAGCAAATGCTGCCTTGAAAAATTTATCAACCAAATGTTCCAATTTTATGTTACAAAAGAATTCATCTAAAGCACTTAGAGAGTGGCTCTTTCCAATTTATTTGGAATTGAAAACCTTTTATAGAGACATACTAATGCAAAAGCCTCGTGCTAGATATTGTATAAAAGGTCATACTGAGTTGAGCAACTATGTCCGCAAGTGGATCCAGAAAAAGTTTAGTTTTTATTTAGTGGGCTTAATGCTGAGGCATCCGCATTATTCCTTAATGATCGGTGCAGATAAAGCTGTTAAGTTGCCTTGAATTACTAAAGTAGGAGGCATAAATTGGTCCTCAGGCCAGCCCCAGGTTCAGATTACACCCCTATTGCCCCGTCCGTGTGGTGTTCAGTGCATCCATGCCTGATGGCTGTACCCTTAGAATTACACTGGTGCTACCCACATTATCCTTCATACCGTCCTCTATTATTATACTAACATATTTGCATCCTTGACATTGTCCATTGAGTACCGATTTAAATCTCTGGCATGGACTTACATAGTTGACTTGGCCTTTAATTGCATCCATTAGTTCGTTGTCGATTTAACTGTCAATCTCTGTCCCATTGTAGGTAGCAGAGAAGATCTTAGACAGCAAAGAGCTGCAGTTCTACAAGTGGGATGGTGATCTCTCCCAACTGTTGCAGAATGTGCGAGACAAGCTGAACAGAGTTGCTTCAGTATGACACAAAAACACACTAAAGATACTGTTATCCAGCATGTTCTTGTCTGCTTTTTGTTTTAATTTCTCAAGTTATTGGTCGTAGCAGTACACATTGCAAAGCATGAGTTTCTTGCTGAGCTGTTTTGCTACTCTTCTTTGCAGAGCTGGTCTAGAGAAGAGAAGGATCATTGCTTGGAAGAGACAGAGAAATCCTTCAAATATTCAGGAGAGATACTCCGTCTTATATTATCGTAGAAGCTGAAGAAGAATCCATCAGCTTGCTAACTATAAATATTCTTCCAGTTCCGCTTGGGGAATTCAGTGGTGGAAAACTTGTCCACATATGTTTGTTCCTCAAAACTGTATCATAATCTGTCCTTTATTCGAAGACAGTTTCTTTCTTCTACTAATCTGTGTTCAGTAACAATTAAATGTAATCCGATGTAAATATCGTGAAATACTTAAAGAAAGAAACGATTTTATCTCTCTCACAAAGAAGAAGATGCAATCGAAATTAGTGATGTCACTTGTAGCTCAGTGTATTGGGAGATTGCAGATGGGGGATTACCGTGTGCGTTCGATGTTTCGTACCTGGGCCGGCCCATTTATTTATGGCCCATTTATTTATGGAAGCCCTAATGTCATTGAATGATGAGGCGGGCCCGTAATTTTCCTATCACTGTGGCGCCTTCGTGTCGTCGGCTACGGCTACGGCTTCCTAACCGTAGACGGTGGAGGCGGCGGCAGAGCAAGGTGGAACGTCTCCGCACATTGAGGCGGAGAAGTATCAGATCGATTGGGGCAGCCTCGTGGCGTCCGATCCCACGCACCACTTCCAAACCATCCCATCTTCTCGGTTCGTAACAGTCATCTCTATCTCCCTTTCTTCCTCGTTAACTGTTGATGCTGATGCGTGTATGTGAGAAGATTGTCTTCGTAATTTTAGGTTTTCCGGATTGCAACCATTAAAATTAGTTTATTTGCGAATGGTGTACTCGATTGGTCTCCGAACCGTGCTAAAACCCCGTCCTTCACGACGGTTTATGTATATAGCATGATGATATTGTTTCTGTTGTTACTCGAGCTCGATTCCTTGTCTTCGTTGTGATAACTAGGCAGGAGCTGACGAGGGCGTATCTGGAAAAGGGCACCGAGCTGGGTCAAGCCCTAGCCGATTCTCTTTTCGCCCTTCCGTCAAGCGACGACCCTGATGGTCCCGTCGTTCTGCTGCCCCAGCCCACGACCAAGCTTCCGAGGGAGAAGCACGTAAGGTTTTGGATTGTTGCGTTCATCATTCTTGTTTTTTTTTTTCTTTTAACTTCCTATATTTGCAATTACTTGTTCTATTGCAGCTTCGGTCGATAAGGGTTGTCGTCCAAATTATGCATTATTTTTTTTGGTAATGAATTAGGAGTAAAATGCATTGTTGTTTTCTTGTAAATTTGTGTGACGTGTTCTGTCTGTATGGAGAAAAGAAAAGAAAGATATTTAGGCCTATAACACTTGGAAAACAAGTTGTATTTCAAAACCAGGGAAAACAGCAAGAGTAATGAGCAATGACAAATAATCATTAGGCATAAAAATCGCATGATTTTCTATCTTCCACAGAAGTTGGTCGCCACAGATGCAAGGGGTACTGTAATCACACAGTTGGTGCTCCTCTTTGATTTGCTTGCAATCATTTTGTTATTGTGGGGATTAGGTAATTTAGCTTTCATTCATATCCGAAGTCGCATTCATGATAGTATTTTCTAGTCCTTCCAACAGTAAGTACTGATATCAAATGCTGATTTGTTAACCTGTGTTAGAGCACTTATTGAATGTGAAGTAGTTGATCCAACTTAAGATTATGTTGCTTTTAGCTGTTTGATGAATATCTAGTCCTCTCTGGAACCAAGTGCTATGAGTTTGTTTTCGGGCTGCCTTTTCTCTTGGAAGGTAACTAGAAATGTTTGCTGTTGTGGATTCCTCCACAAAACTGCATGCATATGTTTGATTTCTGGTGCCTATATTTCCTTCTGGCAGGAATTGAGTTCCCTGTTATCTTCCCACTTGCATTTTCATGCGATAAATTACTAGATGTATGTACTTCCAACTTTGACTATCATATTCCTTCACATATTTTTTTATGACACTAATTAAACTTTGCTTTTTTTCAGCTCCCAAAGCCTAAGCCTCCTACAAAGTGGGAATTGTTTGCTAAGATGAAAGGTTAGTCTTACAAGAAGTTTTCCCACTCTGCTAATGGTTCTTTTTTCCATCTTATGAACAAACTGCTTATTATGTATAGTAGGATGCACATGATTCTGACTGATCAATCGTTCTTGCAGGCATAAAGAAGCATAAAAAAGAGAAGCATGCGCTTGATGAACAAACGGGTACTTGAAAGAGACATCATGGCTATGACCATGTAAATGATGATAAAGACATACCAATTATTGAGGCCAAACTAGCAGATGGTAATGGTGTAAGTGAGTATATTTGCTTTACATATTTATTGTCGCATATCTGTTTTCTACTTCATAGACAAATCCACAACAGAAATGAGAGTTTTGGGAAAACACTGCTTCAATTGCATATTCAAATATATATTTTTGTTCATGTACAGAGTTCTCTTTTGTTGTTGATTGGAAACTTTGAGACTTTGAGATGCTAGCAATGTCTAAAAAGCATCCATGGTTTGCTGGCAGTCAGTGTGTCAGATAGTGCATATGTGATATGCTGCCACATTCGGAAAAGTGTACATGTGGTTTGTATTCTTTAAAAAAAATAGGGTTTAATATGATGAATGTAGTAGCAGGCCAAATCCTGTTAATTGTGTCATCGTTGACTTGACTTGACTTAACCAGTCCTTTTTATTAAGTAGGTCAAATCAGGTTTCACGTGTATTAGGTTTGGGAATAAATCTTTGACACAACTAATAAATGGTTCATATTTGGTTTGAGATTATTATCCTACTATGTACTTAACGTGTTCCTTTTTGTGTTTTTAAGCAAGTTATTTAAGTTCATAAAGTTATGTTTTATTTTCAAAATCCTATTATGTTTATCTATTTGACACGAGGCTTTGTTTTTCTATTTTGATAGTTTCAGCCTGTACTATGAATTGTGAATTGTTTCATCCATTAATTTTCCAAATTATTAAGTGCAAATAGTCTCAATTGGATCTTACCAATATAGAACATGTGTTTTGAATTCAACATTTGCATCCACCAAATCCATGCCAACATTATAGCACACAAGGAGGCTGCTCTGGATATGGGTTCTTCTTTTGGGATCCGAGTGATCTAGGAAGAATCAGCTGGTTTATCATCAGAAAAGAGGAAGAACAAATTTTAGTTACTTTTCCCATCAGTTTGACCTACTTTTCTAAATTGTTAGAGTTTCACATACAATGACGAATTTTAAAAAATGGGTAATTTTACTTTTCCCTTCAATTGCTAAATTTGTAGTTTCATGTACAATGCCATCTTACAATTTGGGTAATTTTAATGTGTGCATCACATATGCATGATCTAACTATCAAAAAGTTGCTTTCTATGGAGTTGTGACATGGCTAGCAAGTCACACTTTACTGTTATCAAGAAGTCTAGTATATTTCCTTTTTAGACGTGCATAAATTTGTATGATTATTTCATTTCTGAATTATCAGAACTGCTCTTTCTGCAGAGCCAGGAGAGGATCCCTTCAGCAAAAGGAAGGCTGAAAAGAATAAACGAATTGAAAAGCAAGAGAAGAACCGGCCAGAGAACTTAAAGCAAGCTGCAAAAGTTGGTGCCCTACCAAGGTTGTCTTTGTTTCCGAAACTGCCTTGTGATATTGAATTAAGATGGAATTTAACAACAAAAGGTTCATGGCAATTCATATTTGTCATTTGCTGTATAGATAACCCAGACTTTGCTTCTTGTACAATTTTTTGCAATGCTAGCTCTGGCAGGCATGCAATTCTTTGCAACTGCTAGCAAATGGGCTTACAGTCAACCATTGAATAGTTACTTTTTTGTTAATCAGATTCATAGACATTAGCAAGTCTTGAATGTTCTTATGCTTACTTAGTATAATGTGTTATAGACTAAGTCAAACAACTTATTTTCTTTTTTACTGTCTGCCTTCTTCCCACCAAGTATTCAAAAATTTATGCCCATACAACTTCACATGCAGTCATGTACAACTTGCTGCAACAGCATTGCCGATCACAGGAAGCCAGGCACCGAAGAAAGCCAGTAAAAAGGAGCTCGAGGATGTAGCTGGGATGGCGACAACAGCAACATCAAGTGGTGGGAAATTTGACAAAAAAGTTGCCAGGGGAGAAATCTCTCGACACTGGGAAGTATCGGAAGGTTGGTTCTTGCTTCGTTATTCCTTTTTAGCGTGGTATCATATACAAGACTTATATTGATTGCTTCTTTTCTATAGTTTCTGCTCCTTGTGGAAGGAAAGGGGATGAGCTCACAAGAGAAGCAACAAACAGCAAAAATTCTCGACCATCTGATGTCCAAAAGCTCTCATGACATACTTGATGTCAACTAGGCAAGATTTATTGTTAGAAATCTATTCAGTTTATTTTCTTCTGGAAAGTAATTTCTTCTGTTTCTAATAAAGTTAAGAAGAAAAGCGTTAAATTTTGAGATAATTATGGAACAGGCAGTTACAATGTTCAATGTGAAGGTGGAAAAGCAACAGAAGAACGAAAAGGAACAAGATACATCTTCTACAGCAAGGAAGCTGAAGCCAAAAAAGGAAACCCCTTAAAAAATCTTCAAAAAAGAAACACTAGATGACAGCATTTAGAGGTTTGTAATGATAAAGGCTATTTAATCTTCCATGTTTCAGCAGTGTGCAATATTTTGAGCATTTTCTTGTCCTTGTTTCGTCGTGTGTCATGGATTAACTTATTCTTGAGTCAAAAGTATGCTCTTTTTTGGTAATCAATTTATAATTACATGTAAAATTATTTAATCTTAGTGCAAATGTGTTGAAACTTGCTTATAATTGTTTTTCCTATTAATTTGTTATCACATGGTGAGTCCATGGAGTCACTGCTAAAGTTTGAGACAAGGAGCCATTGAAATCTGTTCAATATAAAAGGGATAGAAGACCCAGCAAAACAGAGAGGGAAAAAGTTATGTTCTGATGCTTGTTTTGTGAGTAGGAAATGTATTGGTCCCAGATAATGGTATAGAGAATCTTGACCTCACCTCAAGTGCTTTGATATATTACAGCAATTTTTCAGCAGTAAGTTTTAGGCAAATCATCTCTCTACAACTTGGGAAACAATCTTTATTCTATGAGAAAAATTGCATCTGTGGTTGCAAACTATATAACCTCATTTTTTTTACTTTAGGTAGGGTAGGACGCTACTGTGCCCAACGCATCAATTGTTTCAAGGCTAATTACAGTTTACCCCCTATAGTTAATTGTCTTTAGCGTTTTGATTCTTACACTTTAAAAATTTACATTAACATCCCTATAATTACGAAAAATGAAACATCTAAATCCATTTACTCTAACGATATCAGTTTTATCGATAAAAATATGAAAATAAAGGGTAAAAAGATAATTTTAACGTTTAGTGACGGATGATAGCATCACTGGCATCGACATCAACACAATTGCCTAGTCGTCGGTGTCGACGATAAGGTTCAATCTCATCGCGACGCCACTCACCTCTATAAGGAGTGCACCATCAACCTCATCGTCGCCCACCCCGTGTCACGTTGCAACGACATAGATGGTGGTGGCTACTACGGCGTTTACGACGAAGATGGTGGCCACCTCACTACTGACCCATCGGGTGGATCCCAACCTCGACCCCTCCTCCTTTGCATATGTGTCGGCATCGACGTAGGTGCTGAGTGATTGCTACATTTGACGACGTGCTTGAAGATAGTAAAGGACATGGCCTTCGACCTCCTTTACCTCCACCAGAGTAACCCATCAATCGTGCACGCAAACATCAAGCCCACCAATGTCTTGCTTGGTCGAGACTTTGAGTCCTGCCTCGTTGACTATGCTCTCATCCTGCCCCTCCTCCTCCCCCGACCTCACCCCATGACCTCGCTGCCTCCTCGTCCACCGCATCCTCCTCCCTCCTCTACTGTGTACCCAAGTCCTTCTTCACCCTCTTCTAGGACCTGGTGGAGGAGCACAACATTGACATCGCCTGATGGGTCCGCTCCATGCGAGAGGAGCGAAACGAATTCGACGAGGACCGTGAGTTATCCGGAAACGAGGCATCCGAGGAGAAGCTAATGGCACTACTGAACATCACAATGGCATGCATAGTAGTTGAGGCAAAGAAGTGACTGCTAATGCGAGAGGTGCTATAGATGATCAAGGAAGCGCAAGCAGAGGTGATGGTCTCGTCCAACAACAACGACCACTTGTCGGGTAGCTGATTGAACACAATACAGAGCTTGCCAAGAGAGCATGGATCAAATGGTGACGAGAGTGACGATCACTCAACATTTGCGACGACGATGATGCAAATGCAAAGGAGGGGTCCAACACTACCGATGCCAACGATGCCACTATCATCTGCTACCGAACATTAAAATTATATTTTTATCATTTATTTTAATATTTTCGTTGATAAAATTAATGTCGTTAGGATAAATGAGCCTCAATATTTCGCTTTTGTAATTATAGGGATATCAATCTAACTTTTTAAAACACTAAAAGGCAACTAAGACAATATGTAGTTAACCTATTATTTCACCTAATTTGGTAAGATGATGGTTGATGCTTCCTCTAAAAATCAAAATGTATAAATCTGTTATATGCTTTCCCAAAAGATGTGAGCCTCATTTGACACACTAAGATCTAAATAATGAGAATAACAACTCAATTTAACAAATTAAGTTCAAGAATTGGAGATTTGCCTATCTTTGTGTTGGAGCAGTGGTATCTTTTACACATGAAGGCATGTCATTCTTTTTCCTACTTAAGAGTACTCACAAAGATGCATCACTATTTTAGGGCAATCACTAAGCACATCATCCAGATTCAGATAAAAAGGAGTACACAAGCAGTTACTTGAATCGAAGTCCTCAACATTTCCAATCATAATCGTCTTTCTTCTTTTTTTGGATCCCTTCATCAGGGTTGCTGCGAAATTATAGTAGGCTTACCAGTGTGAGTTCTTGCGTTTGGATCGATATTCTACGTGCCTTCTCCATTGGCATTAATACCAGATCCTCTCCTACTAACAGTAGTATTTTTCAAGATCTGCAGGAGAAATAGAAGTTGTCAGAGAACATTTTGTCCCCTCAACTGTGAGATTAACTATAATGATTCAGTGTGTTCACACAAAACCAACATAGATCATAGCTACCAAAACCATGAACGTTTACAAACAACATAAGGTGGAGTGGCACATATCAGCTAAGGATCTAATGGAAGAGAACACGGTGTTTCTGCACAGATAAGTCATGTTTCTTCGCAAAGCAATTTAGTATGGCTAGAAAAGTTATTCTCATGTCATACATGATGTAATCTGGATTACGCATGCCAAATCAGGAAGTTGCTCGAATCATAAGGAAATGTGCGTGTTGGATAATCAAATAGTCTGACGAACACCAGTTTTATCAACTTTCTTACTTATAACTGTCTTTTGTTGCCAAACAACATGCAGAAGCGTACATCTTGATTGAACCGAGGTAGATACAAGTACAACAAACAAGTGAAAATCGCAATGCTACGAAGAACATCAACGATTATTTATACATGAAGAATTAGAAAACAAGGAATCATAAATAAAATGGTTACGGTATGACAGGAAAAAGTTGTGGCAATTTCAAGTAGTTTAGTTGGTTCTTAAAGAAACATCATCTTGTGTACTCAAACTAGCTGTGGAACCACAGACCTAAGAGATGTTCGTGCCCCACTAACTTTTTTTTAAAGAGCATGGATAATATCTCATTGCCAATTGGCTAATTCCTTTCTTATACAGACTTCTCGCATTTTTATCCCACAACTCTTATGGTTTATACTTTCTGTTCACTTTTAGTGACTAAATGAGATTGCAATGAGATAACAGGGTATGATCACCCCATATAAGATTTCCTCCTTGAAGTTCAATATCTACTTTTGGTTTTAGCATACAACCATTAGCTTCAAAAACAAGATTTCATGGCAATGACGAACCATAAGCTTAAGAGAAACAAACAACACTAGATTCAGGAAGTCATTTCAACGTAATCGATACATACTAACGAAAATAACAAAGAAGTTACTACACCTAGACGATAGAAAGCATTATAAAGAAGATACATAACCACTACGAACTCCGAGCAATGTATAGCTACATGCATTACGTCTAAAAGATTCCCTCATTATCAGATTGAAATAGATATACAACTCTAGTAAGTCGAAAAGGACCTTTTGGGATGGTGACCTCCGATGAAGTCCCAGGATTTTAATTTCCACTTTCAAAATTATATATTAAAATAGCATCATCTAAATTCCACCCTCTATCCAAAGTCCACAACCAATTCAGTATAAGTTTATAGGGATATGAGAAATCTCACCTCCTAAATCCCACCCTCTGAATCCAAGATCTAATTTCCGATGGCATCATCGGAGTGTCGAATCCCATCAAAAATCAAAATGTGATCCGTGCTCGGAATATTCCATTACAGAATTTGGACCAACACTTTCGAGGATTCCTAGGAATTCATATCCTCATGTTAAATGAGGAATCAAGTGTCGACATGAATACAGACTATGACAGGGAAATATCATGAAGGTCAAGAAGGCATACTTGTCTCAGCATGTTGTTCTCATTCTGCAACGTGGACATCCTCTCCTCCAGTTGTGAGTTCCTGGCCTCCAAATCCTTCACCTTGGCCTCCAAATCATTCAGGTAAGCCTTCTTTCTCTCCCGTGCTTGCTGAGCTGACACTCGATTCCTCAGCAACCTTTCGTGGAAAGGGACGCACCAAAAGCAGACGAACGGCTCACTACGTACACAGATCATTCCCAAAAGTATCCAAATGGGGGGCAGAAGAGGAAAGATGTCCCGAACCTCTTCACCCGCTTGTGCTCCTTGTCGGCGACGCTCCTCCCTCTCCGCCGCTGGCCGGGCTGGCCCTGGTCCGGACCGTCCGCCGAAGCGGCCTCCCGGCCGGAGGTCGATGGGCCGGCCGGCTGGAACCCGAAATCTGGCACTCTCCTGATCTCGTCGTCGCTTTCCATACCTATATCACAGCAAAAAGAAAATCGAAATTTGACCAACACACTCCAACAAAGAGGTCAAAAAAATCCAAAATACATCGAAGCTGGGATTAAAATGCCGATAAAAATCCCCCATTCTCCGTAAAAATGTAATCTTGGAGAAGCAAGGGGGACCAGTTACGCATTGGCCAAATCAAACTCAAAAGGATCGCATTTTGGACGGAGAAATCACAGATTCATCGACGAAAATACTATTCTTAAGCAAAATCACGAGAATTAATCAATTCCTACCGGAAAAAGGCCCGCAGGAAAAGAAAAGAAAGTAAAAGATTTACCTTCTTTGACTTCCATCAGAGGGGCGGAACTCGAGGATCTCTCGCTACCCGAAGGAAGGGAGCTGGTTGCCTGCTCCTGCAGCATCCTCCTCCTCCTCTTTCTCTTCGAAGAGAAGAGATCGACAGAGAAGAATAAGAAGAAGAAGAAGCAGAGCGTTGCCTCAGAGTACTTCTTATCACCTCTGCCGTTTGTCCAAGAGCGGGGAAGAGAACGAGTTTACAAGATCACGTGGGGATTCCGTGATCTAGAGATGGGCTGCTTGGCCGTCCGATCAGAACTCATCGGACGGTCGTAAGCGCGTGAGCGTGGACGACGGTGGAGCCATAAACCGACCGCGGGGATCCAAAGCCGCATTGTAGGCGAGCGTGGAGGCTTTTCTACCGTTCGATTAATGGATAAGTCGAGTGGCCGACGAATCCTAGGCGTTCGATCTGGTCCTTTCCTGGTTGTACATGTTACTGAGAGGTTTGATGTTCTAATTTGTTCGGGTTTTTCATATCCCTCCAAAAATATTGATATTATATAATATTTACATCCTTCATATGTGTCTCTTTCCTTAGTATTTATCCAATGAATTCAGTCAGCCACTATTAAGACAACAGTTCTCATTTTGGATAGAGCAGGAAAACCAGCTGGGAGAAGAGAGCCTTTCCTTGTATGAAGGTTGTGATGTACAAGACAAGAAGGAAAGGATAGTAGTACACAGCTTAGCTAAAGCTTCTCATCTGAAGTGGCATGATTTGCTATAGGGTTTATCTAACATCTTGCAAAACCCCCTGAGATCAACTGTGCATAGTTTGATCAAAGCTTTTTGTACTATTAACTGATTTCTCATGTTGGATGTCATTTTGTCAGAGCAGATGGATGATTAGCTCTGCATGTCTATGGACATTAGAAGTCTTATATTGGTTTTACCATAGACATACAGACTGGTTTTATGTTGTTGGTCTTACCATTTGGGCTCATGACCACCACCAGGCTCTATTTTCTTTATTTGACAGGAGATAAGTTGATTCAAATGACTTCTACTGTATCAGTAGTCTCATGTATTCCTCTTGCAGAAGAAGGCTTAATGTAAGATGTGAAACACCAATTTATATTACTGGAGAAGCAGCATGATAGCTGCACTTCTCCTCCTCAAAAGAAATGATAGAAGCAGAGAAGTATTCTCTAATCACTTGTGTTTTAATAAGAAAATGCTGAAAGTAGGAAAGCTGCAGCACAATCTAAGCAACACACACCAGAAAGCAGGGAAAAGAGTCCTGCTAAATGTGGGAGTAATGGAGGTGGAAATATGAATTATAGGTGCCATGAACTTTTGACCAGATCAAATATAACAGGGGAAACCTTGATAAAGTTGGGTAAAAGCTAAAGAGAATCCAATGTGATTGACACACTCAATCAAGTCCTATGTGGAGACCATCTTCCACTCTAGTATTTTTAGATACAAATGCATACATAACCTTGCCACAACATAGCAGAATATTAGTAGGAAAGTTGACAACATTGTCACTGTCATTGGCTTTTGTTCTGATAGCAACTACTCATCTGGACTTAATGTGTGTAATGCAAAATGAGGGTAGGGATTTATTATTTTCTTTTCTTATCTTTCCTTTCCTTCAATGTATATTTATATCTTAATTCATCATTTGATGCATGCCTTATATTTTCACATGAAAACATCATGGTGTCACAAAATAATTCAATTGGAGAGAGAGATGGACAATTCACTTGGTGCTTTCCTTTGATGTGTGAAAAGGAGTCACCCATGAAAAGCTTCTGTTGATGTTTGATTCTTTTGGAGTGCAACAGCTGTTGAAACCTAAACTTGGAGCTTTTGTAGACATGTCAAAGGCCATGGCATTTCTCAAGACATTCCTTGGACCACTTGCGTTATGTGCTCGAGAACATACCCCACCATTTGGAGGATGACATACATATAATCTTCATTCATAACAAAGCAGAAAGAGACTTCACATTACCTATTGCAAAGATAGGAGGAAGAGGTGCAGGAGAAGGGTGAGGGACACAGGACTTCAAAGCAAATTGAAACTGAGAGAAGGAACACTCAACACAGAACTTAGGGTTCAAGAAGAAGACCAAAGGCAAAACTAGCAATAACTTGAGATCACTACCGTATCTGAAGCTCTCGTTCATCTCTTTCTGTTGTCTCTTCGCTGGTTCATCGTCTCCTTAGACTTCGGTGCCTGCCATGAAAGGACAAAGAGGTTTCCAGATGTTGATACTATCAGATTTCAGGATGGAAGCAAACAAATGATGAGTCCAGCGGTGGATGGGTTACCGGAATCCCTGGGTGCATTGCATCGGAAGCACTCCATCCTGCTTGCGAAGTTGTGCTCGTTGCATCCCGACCTACAGAAATGCTTCAACGATGTTAGCTAAACACGGAGCCCAGAAGGGTTTGGTATCGGATGAAGCTAAAAGAACTGCACATATGTAAAGGTTAGATGAACGTTTGATGAAGAACATGCACAAGGAACAGAAGGGGCATGACTGACACCTGTTGCAGATCCAGTCCCCGGACTTCCACCCGGCGCGCCCACCGCCGCCGCCGCTGCCGCCGAAGCCGTACCCCCGCGACCGTGTCATGTCGCCGTCGAAACCACCGCCGCCGCCGCCGCCGCCGCCGCCGACTGCTGAGTCCTCCTTCGAGGCACAGCACTTGAAGCAGCTCGAGCGGCTGGCGAAGTTATGGGCGCCGCAGGAGCAGTACCAGTCGCCAGGGCGGACGTCGGAGCCGCTGAAGCCAAACGAGGATCCACCGACGCGGCCGCCGCCGAAGCTGGCGTACTCGGAGCGGTCGCTGCTCGGCCTCGAGTCGCTGCATCGCTGGCACGAGTCCCGGCGGCTGAAGTTGAGGTGCTGGCAGGATCTGCAGGTCCAGTCTCCTGGCTTCCTGTTCATCTTGTCAAGTCCTAAAGATTCAAGATACAGCCATCAGAGAGAGAGAGAGAGAGAGAAAGAGAGAGAGAGAGAGAGATACTTCCTGTTCATTTTGTCAAGTCCTAAAGATTCAAGATACAAGAAGACAGATTGAGAGGGAGAGAGAGAGAGAGTGTGTGTGTGTGTGTGTTACTATGTCCTGCATCTTCAATGTATTAACAATCCTATACAAGAAGACAGAGATCAGTCTTAAGAGACTGCAAATACTGCTGGTCCATAGAAGGGAAGAGCCAAGAAGCAAAGGGTTCCTTCTTTGACACCAAAGAAAATTTAAGATAGCTAACAGAAGATTAAGAACTCATTTGTGTTTGAGTGTGTGTGTGTGTGTGTGTGAGAGAGAGAGAGAGAGAGAGAGAGTGTGTGAGATTTATACTGCATGACCATGTACTAACAGTCCTATACAAGAAGACCAACATCAAATGCTTAGAGACTGCAGATAGCTGATTCAGAGGATAACTCTTTCTAGTTCATGGAAGAGAAGAGACAAGAAGCAAAACTTTCTCTTGTTTGACACCACTGAAGCACCAACAATAGAGAGGAGTGGAGATGGAAGGCTTACCCTAAGTTGGGAGGAAGAGGAGAGAAGTGGGATGTCAGATGAGACAGTGAGTGTTGATGTGAGGTTGGGGTGGCCTTTTATACTTGCATGTGGAGCTCAATAATTGAGAATCTAAATTGGGTGTTCTCACTTTTCTCTTTCTGTGGCCACTTCTTGAACACTGCAGTCACATTAAAAAAAAAAGAGAGAGGAAACCCTAAGAAACTAAAAAGAAAAAGAAGAAGAAGATAAAGAGTATGGATAAGGATGCTAAAAGACTGGTAAAATTATGAGGAATTTGAACATGGATTAATTCAGCAACATCTTTTGAGGTGGTGAAATGAATGTGGAACATTTCAGTTCCCTCCACCATGCCACTTCTTTTACATGATTCTCATCAAACATGTCTTTGTTAAAAGACATGACATCTTAAAACTACTGTGGCTTCTATAATGCTTGCAAACTGGCTTTAGTGTGACAATGGATGTTTTGTTTCCATTTCCTGATGCATTTTTTTTGGGTACTCTGATGATGTTTAAGATTAATCTGAACAATGCAGCATCATATTTTCCAGAAAATTACTCAGGCTAAACATTACTAACCTTGATTATTGTTTCTAAATATTCCTAAATGTACCCAAAAAAAAATCTAAATTTCTTTTCTAGTGTAACTCAGGCTAAAAATATTCATATTGAGGCTACAATGAGCTCTGCAGTCTATTATCATTTTCCTTTCCTTCAAACTGACCATCTAACCCTTAGCCAATATACAAGCACTACACTAAATGGCTAATCCACCAAAGAAAATAGAATGATGAAATAAATCCAATCCCAGTGGTCTGTTCTTAGAGCTTTCATCTGCCTGTCATCTCACTCCATAGAAATTTAAATCCTCCAACTGGATGAATTACATCTTATTAATCAAATATAATATCATGTAAGATATCATCACATTCATATGCATGTTTATCAATGTCAGTCTAGCTTAAATGTTGGGAATACAAAGACAGGGAGGGGAAAGAAAGATAAGGAGGATAAAAGACTTGAGTAGTTTTGGCTGGCTGTCTTTTTATTCATACTTGAGAGAGACTGGAGGAATTTTTGAAGAGGGAGAAAGCATCCTTTCCATTTTTTTCATGCACCAGTTATTGAATTGCTCAAGAAAGTAAAAGGGAAAAAAAAACTGGTGAATTTCTATAAAGAAAGCAGTCTTGGAGGATGGTCTTGACCATCTTTTTCCACTTGTTTCATGTCCCTCATCTTCTTCTGCCTCCCTTGATTGTTATGTTGCAAACCAAAGTCTCTTCTTTTCCTGATCCCCCCTGGTGTGGCTTATATGAGTGGCTTTGCTTTTGCTTTTGCTTCCCCCTACTTTCCCATGGTGTCAAGGGAAGAGGAGTTTCAAACCCATAGGATGATATACCCTCCCTTCCCTTGGGAGAAGTTAAAGGGCAGTGGTGAACTGTGAAAAGAAAGCACAGGAAAGTGCTTGTGGGCTGATTCGATTCTCCTAGGGAAATGCTTCCATGCAATGTGACCATGACCACAACCTGCTTTTTCTCTCTTTTGCAGCTTCATCTTCCCACTTTGCCTTTTTGAGGCAGGTGAATACTATAATGTCTTTTGGTGTTCTCCCCTAACTCAGTCTGGTGCACATATCTTTATCTTTGTTACAAGCATTAACACATGAAAAGGTGTAAATGTAGGTGTACTTTGAAATGAGCATGATTTAGCATGCATTCCAGATGAAAAGCAGTGAGAGTCTAACATTCATATGGAAACTGGGCCTCATCTAAACCTGCATAATTCATAGTCAACACATGTCTTGAGATTGTGTAGTATGCCATCAGATCTGACAAGTTTTCTTGAGCAAGCTATGCTATTGGAGCTCAGTAACAGACAAAGAAAAAAAGGTTCTTTCTGAAATGTGGTTTGTTTATCTTAGATGAACCAAATCCACCTTACTGAGTTATAGTCCTAACTAAAGCAATTGAATTACTGAAGCAGGTACCATATTAAGAAAGAATTTTCTATACAAGATTTTACTGCTAACCACATAGGTTTGGGGGTATGTAAAGAGAACTGCTTACATCCTGCAGTTGAAGGTTATGGAAGCATACATAGTGATAATTTCTCTTTCCTTAAACAAAATATTTCAGAATCTCAAGTGTATTGGGTATGTTCTTCAGAACCTAAGATGCAGATACCACCACCAGGTTGATTCTGCCCTACTCAATTCTACTTAGTCCATCACAAGTAGGCGTAATCCCGGTTTCAGAACCGAATCATAGAGGACCGATTCTGGTGCCAGTTTCTACGGTTCAACTTCCAGTTCGAACCATCTATTTTTTTTTTACTTTTAGTTTTTAATTAAAAATAATTTAAAATAGCAACAATCATAAAAAATTTATTTCTAAGTTTTCATCATAATGTCATTTTGAAAAGTGGATGTATTTCAATACAAGTATAATGATATAAAGTTGATAAAATTATAAACTTATCAATCTTTTATATGGCTGTTGGGGGGGTGGGGTGGGGGGGTGGTGTGCAGGGGTGCAAACTGGTCATTTTCCCCTTCAGAACCCAACAGTCTATCAAACAATCAACCCTAATAGCCAGTTGGTCAAAGGGGCTTTGACCCTTTTTTTTTTTTTTGAATTATGGAACCGCCGGTTCCAATTCCCAAAAGACCTATACCGGACCTAAGCCGTAACCACGGCTAATCAGAAGCACTGTAAACAGAGATATGATTTTAAACCTCTAAGCCAAATATGTGGGACCATTAACATAATTTTCAAGACTTTCTTATTCCATAAAACACACAATCAAATGCTTGTATCATAAATGTCTAAGAGAGCATTCTTTGAAAGGCCTACTCTACCATGCCAAAGCTGTTTACTGTGAGCATGTTGACAAGGATGATACTTGTTCTAACATCAATATATATGAATTTATTTTATTCTCTGGTGTTTGTATAATGTTTGACAATAAAATTTTCGCTTGGGTGAATCGCATCTAAAGAATCATCTAGTCATACAGTCTCTTCATGATCAGGGGAATCATCTAGTGAACAAGATTTTCTTCATTGTTGTCTGGTGGCAGTTCAAGCCTCAATCAAGATAAAAGAAAACGGTAACAAAGATCCATTTGTTATGCTCAAAGAAAAATACATTTATTACCATCTTGTTATGAATTAGATAATTTTCTCTGCCTCCGCTATGTTCTCACTGAAAGAAGTATCTTAGACTTTGAAATATACATCAGCATTTGCATTTTTAGCTACTGCAATGTGCTTGGTTCCCCTGATCAAGAAGACACTATATGGCTAGATGATTCTTTAGATGTCATTCACCCAAGAGAAAATCTTATTGTCAAACATTAGACAACATCAGAGAATAAAATAAATTCATATATATTGATGTCAGAACAAGTATCATCCCTGTCAACACAGACGTAATAAAAAAATTCATTCCTAGAGTAGGATTTGCATAAGTTGGTACATGAGATCTGACCTAAAGTTTGATATCAATTGTTAGTTTAGTTGAAAAATGCCGCTTGATCATTGTACTTACATTATATTACTCTCTTTTCATGGCATGTACAAAATGGGAGCTAATTGGCAGTTGGTCTTAACAAAGGATCCTTGGTGTATTCTTGATCATTTTCTGAAGCAATTTGTCATGATTGTGGCATAATAACAAATCACATACAAAGAATTTAACTTCCCTTGGCATTTCTAAAATAAACTCATTGATTGGCTTTGAAAAAGCTAAACAAATGCCACCAAGGACTAATCTTAAATTAATCGATCAAGAAAGAAAAATGAACATTTATCTCAACAACATCTCCAATCATGTAACAGGCGAGGCATCATAAACTATGAATTATCGCAAGACATTACCAATTTTACATAAACATTAATATACACTTCTCTCAATTAAATAAAAAACAATATCAGGATAGCAACCTCTCTTGATATACCTGAAAGGTAAAAGAGATTGTTGCAAAGTCAAGAAAGCCATCCATTTCTTTTATAATGCTGAACTTAAAATCTAGCATTGCATCATAAATGGGTAACAGTATATTAAGCTCAAGACACTCGACATCTTTATGAATTGTGGTGATTTTATCCCATTTTGATTGCAGAATTTTTCATTTATAATAAAAAATGTTAAACAAGCAAATTGGATCAAGAAATAAATAAGTTTCAGAGATAAAAGACATTCTTTAACAAAGATGAATCTAATATTCAGAAATAATTCATATTTCTTTCATTGTTTCTAGCAGTTTATTCCAATAGATTAAAGCATGACAAGCTTAGATCTCTTTTAATTATGAAGAAAAATATGTAGGTTCTTCTCTGATAACTTCATCTATTACTATAATTGAGAGTTGTTAAAAATTGTCTCCTAGAAATGAGATTCAAATGGTTTGATAGTTAACTAGAAAAATATATTTATATAAATAGGGTGAAGAGAATGAACTTGTATCTTAATAGAGTTGATGATTTATGGGTAGACGTCGTCACTATTAAGTATGGAATGGTTTCTCCTTGGAAAGCCAATACCCAGAAGAATATTACTTAGAGCTAGAGTTTATTTCTCGCAGCTATGGCTTAGCTTGGCAGTGGATTTACTCATTGGAAATGTCTCTGCCATTAGTATTACACATGATGGTTGTTTGATGTTCCTATTCATTCAAAGCCTACTTTGGTCAATATGGATATTGAACTAGATGATTATATGTTGTCTAATTTACCTTTGAATGGTCAATGGATTCAGGAAAAACTTGCTCACTTGTTTGGTTCTGTCTCTTCAGATATAGTTCACAAAGTGTACATATCTCACACTCCTTATGATGAACAAGTGATTTAAAAATCAGATCTTAAGGGGCAACCATCAACTCAGTTTGTATTCTTTTTAGTGTTTGGATGAGGTGAGCACGGATTGCATTAGATTAATAAAAGTAAAATTGTTTTCTTTGTGAAATGTATATACATTTATGCATCTACATATTTATACATGAAGAAAAAAACTCATCCGATGTCTTCTCATCTCACTACTTAATTACGAGACCGTACCGAGACATTTGGAAGATTAAGTATTGATTGATATTTATAGATATGAAAGGCATTGAAGTGAGGTGGCCGAGAACAACAAGTCATAACATTCCAGCAGAATAAGGTGTCCCGTTATACTTAAATCACACGACTTGTGTAGTTTCCTCTACAGCCATTAAGGAAATCATATGAATTGTTAGAACCATAGGTGAGATGGTGATTTTTTGCATAATCTAAAGACTACAAAAAATGAACAATTAATAGAGATTAAGTGTAGGATCATATGGCTTTAAGGTTCTATTACATCAGATAGAGATCAAAGAATTAAGAACCAGAAAAACCAAAGTAGAATAATTTTATTTATCCAAAGAAACCAATTGCCTGAATGGAGGAAAAAGGAAAAGAGATCAAGGTACTTGAAAAATGGGAGTGGGCGGTACCTTCTCTGGTCCGATCTGTTCCTTGGCCTCCTCCCCTGTTGCTCTTGCCTGACACCGAGAGAGAGAGAGAGAGAGAGGGCGCCCTAATCCGTCGATAGCACCAGGGCAGATGAATTTATAGCAAACGAGGAGCGTGTGTCGATCACATCAAAGGCTCATGTAGATGGACCTCGATGCCGACGACAGGCTGCACCGCGATACAACGCACCACCCGACGGACCGAGTCCATTGCAGAGGTGGCAAATAGACGGAGCCATCTCGGATAAATCGACTTAAGGTCGCTCGTCTCCTTCCTCGAATCGAGCTCGAGTTCAAGCACGGAGACTCGGAATGGCTCAAATGTTGACCTCATCGATATTTTGATTTCGGGTGCTTGCAATGGTCGAATAATCTAAGAATGCACTTCGTTACGGCACACTGCGACGTTATCTCAAACAACATCCAACAGCTGCTTCATCCCGAAATATGCCTACGAGAACATGATGAACAACGTTATCTTGAGTTGTGGCAGATCGACACATCACACCTGTGAGGCGTCATTCCATGACGAGGCAATTCCAAAAGAATTTACATGCCAACTCATAACTAGACACGTCATCGAATTCGCCCAGCACAGCAGCAACTACTAATGCACATCTAACGCTCCGTTAATCCGAATCGCCTTATCTACCCTCCACATAAATATATAATCAATTATAATCATTCATTTATATTCATACATATATTCAAAAAATATAATGAAATATTATTCATTTATATTCATACATATATTCAAAAAATATAATGTATTATTAGGGATCATGGTTAATATATGATGGACCTGTAACTCCTCTCATATATTACACTTCTAATATTGATAACTTAGTATAGTCACATATATTATGTGGTAATAATCACACCAATATCATCAATTTAATTTAAAAAATAAAAAATCACTAATTATTTCATAAAAATAAATAAAATTTTAAAATTTATTTTTATTTTACTTTCAAACATAATGATAGAATTATAATATTTATGTATTATAAGTCACATTCAAAAATGACATTTAAATTATTTACTTTTTAAAAATCACATCACTCATTAAAAGATAAATTAATTAATAGTTTAATTGATTGATAAAATTTTTAACTCATTCATATGATTAAAAATAACAATTTTAATCATTTTCTTAATCATACTACACATTAATAATTTAAATAAAATAATACATTCTTTATAATAATTTAATTTAATTTGAGAAGAAAAAAAATCAACGATGATTACATCCAAACTCGGTTATTTTCACAAGCCATGGTGATGAAATCAGTAGCAGTTAAAACTTGTAACATAAAATACATGTAGTAGAGACACTTTGAATGCTTCGAAAAAAGAATGAAGTCTAATTGTGGCCATTGATTATTCGACAATGCACTAAAAACGCCCAAAAGAATCCAAAGGCTAACAAATGGCCATAATGGTCACTGTAAAGGAAAAGACGATGAAAACATACGCCACACTTGGGGCAAGAAAATTGAACAGAAGACACAAATAGCTGTCTGAAGCTACATAGTACAAAGACTCCCGCTCACCATTTCTTATTTTTAGCAGAATTCAACTCCAGAATTAATGATCTTCATCATCATCATCATCATGACCATGTCCATCTGGAGGCCCTCCCTCACCTATCACTTCAAGCTGCAGAAAGAGTAAACTTAAGCAATATTTTTTGGTTCCAAACCTATATGTTGAGCCTATCTTTTAAGTTTCATTTGAGAACATTATAAGTAGAGAAAGTCAATTCCAATTACCACAAAGTACTGGGAGCAAACAGGGCATTCATGTGGTTTGCCTTTCTCCAGCCAAAACCATACAACATCATGCTCATCCTCTGCAAAAACAATAAAAAAGGTATAAAATGCCAAGTAGCACTGCAATCAAGATCTTCCATGAACATACATACACACAGATTATACATTTTTTTTGTGTATCAACAGAAATGGTAGGCTACAGGAAAAAGTGAAAACTAAGAATTCATAGCATCCTTCTCCTATCGACTTACCACCTTCACCACCAGGACAGCCAACTATCCTCTTGTCATAGTAGGACTGGATGACAGCAGGCGCTTCCTACAAGCAGCCCAAACATGTGATAATTTATCATATAATTGGACAATGAAGAATTTCTTAAATGAAAAAAAGGCTGCAACAAAAATCAATACCGACTATTATGCACATTAACCAGAGAAACGAAATAAAAAAGATCTGGATAAATAAAAGGCAATGTTCCTCTAGAACATGAAACCAAACGAACATCATTGTCTATACTTGTTGGCATACACTACATCATAACGTTTTGACTAATTTATTTCATAGCACAAATTCAAAGGCATATGAATCATGTATGTATGTATGTATCACAAGCCTCAAAATAAGAAATGAATAAATGAATTATTTGTCAAGACATCCAAAAATTTATCTTCTTCGAATAAGAAATGAATAAATAAATTATTCGTCAATACAGATCTCAAATTTTACCTTCTTCGACCAAGAAATGAATAAATGAATTAGTGGTGTGAAAGTACAACCTTTCCCCAAAGTGAATTCAGAGGATTTAGACCGAGTTTAAAAGGTTCAATTTCTTATCTTCCTCGAAAATCCTACCACCTAAATCGTCCCTAAAATCCTAAATTCTCTACTATATTAGACTTTCCTTTAATCATACATGATTCATCAAACCCCAATATTTTAATAACTTGACACTAGAGCTCCTCAGTATTGGAGACGAGCAGATCAACCTGACAGCAAGTAATGTTAGTCAAGAAGTGTGGAATCATGTTTTTCTCCCTCAAAAGCAATGTGTGTTTGAAACAGCACTACTTATTCTTTCATTGTTCAATTGAGATTTTTACAAGTCGAGTGTATTTCGTTAAATCCCCCCCTTCTTTTGTTCCTTTTCTCAATTTTCAGCAACCTTTTTCCTAAACCACCTAAGCTTATCACCCTCTAAATTGTTGTAGGTCGAGCAATGTTCTTAACTATTAAACATGTTAAATTTGTCTTCAAACAAAGAGTAAAATTTTCTTAAAACTTAAAAGGCATAAGTTCCTACAGCTTGTTTATAATTTACTTTGTACAGAGAAGAACTAGTTCCTGAATTTGCTTCATACATAGTCCAATAAAGGATTGGACATTAATTCTAATGAAAGGATGATAACACTGATGAACTTTCCGCAAATAATTCAAAAAACCTAAATATCCCATGCAGGTGTACATCAGTTGACTGAAGGTATTTATGAAAATCAATGACAAGCTTGTCCATAATCTGTCAATTACACCTATAAAGGGTTCTTGATGGAAATATAATCTTTTATTTCGAAATATTCCTTATTGTTCTATCTCTACTAACAAAAAATAGATTTGCAAATTATGGACCCCGGTTTCACATGCTTCAGTCAGTGTCCTATATGAAACAATGTGAATAGAATAGGAACCCCCATGATAGTCTTTTAAGTTGTAACTCAAGCTTTAATGTAGCAGCATAAACGTATGTATCTATATGAATGGGTTGAATCGATTCACTTTGGGTTCTGAAATTAATCACATGGGTATTTAATAAAAGAGAAGCTCTATAGGCAATCATCACATAATTCATGTACCCCAAAGAGACTTAAGGAAATCTATAACTCTACAAGAACATGATGAAGGAAGAACGATGCATATCCATAAATATAAGATCGAAAGAGATGAGATCTATGAAAAGGAGCCAAATATCACGGCCGGGGTCTCAAGAATAAGAATCGCCAACCTTGGTGCCGAAAGGGCCGACGGGGGCATCCATATCGAAGCGCTTCTTCCCCTAAATTCAAAACCCAAAAATGGTCAGTTTTTTCATTCCTCAGATCAATGATGATGAGAACTGAAAAGAAAAGTGTGGACCTCCAGCTCCGCCTCAAGCTCCTCCCGCTCGAGTCCGGTGGCGATCGGCATCACGTCCTCCACACTCTTTTTCAACGATCCACCATCTAAACAAAGAATGAGAAGAAAAAGAGCAATAAACTGCCAATTCATGAACCCTGGGGGGAGAAATAAAGTAGAAATCCAAAGGAAATAATGGATCCCCTTGAGAATGAGGGGAAAGGAAGGAGGAGGGACTACCCGAGGAGAAGAGATGCGCCGTCATACGGGACGGCAAGGAGGATGAAGCGGGGAAGGGGGCGACGCGGGCGCGTAGTGCGGCGGCGGCGGCGGAGGCGGAGGCGGAGGCGTGGGGCTTCCCCACAGCAGATCGCAAAGGGGCGACGCACACCCTCCTCCACATAGCGTCTCTCGCTCTTGCTCCTTTCCTCTTTCGCTGCAGCTGGTGTGTTCTCAGGTCGACGGCCGCCCTACCCCGCTTCTCGCTTCCTCTGTTTTCTTGTCCTATTAATAATAAAATAAATGGTATACCCTCTTCGGCTCTCCTACTTATACCCGCTTCGCAACCCCGCAGAACGCCGATGACAACCGCTTGGCATGGATCCGTAATTTAGGGTTCTAAATGGGCCGCCACGTCGCCCACTAACTTATGAGTGAGGAATCATATGAAAATGATGTGATCAATATTATAATAGCAATGGTAATGTTAAATAACAAGAATTATAATAATCGGAACTCAACCAAATAGTATTGAAAAGAGACTTCATCTCTTGGTTTAGAAAATATGGGTTTGTTAACCGTAATTATAACAACCACATTAACTTGAAACAAGTCCGAAGCGAAAGAAATCCTGCCTTGCAAGAAACATGAGAACCAGCAGCTGATGCTAAATATCGAACATTTGTATTCTGATCCCCCTGAAGCGAGAATAAATAGGAAAATCTCGTACAACAAACGTAGAATTACCAAGAATTAAGACAACCAATTGAAATGCCACTGGCAAAGTTCATTTCTGTCCAACTGAGAAATATCCAGATTTAAGACAAAACAATTGTTCTTACAATCCAAAACTGAAACGATGGAACATGGTGTTGCTTATAAAGCATAAGGCAGTTTAAGAAACAACCGAGCAAAAAACATTACTCGTACAGACATCCAGTAGTCTCTGCATAGAAAATCCCTTTTACTGCTCAGCTGCTCAAAGCTAGAAGGAAAACTCTTTAATGGGTGATCCGTTGTCCCCTATTTCCCACCAAAATCAGGGGAGACATCCCCGTAAGAGACCAACCCTTTCTTTCCACCAGAACTGCTGGAAGGGGACCTCGACTGCTCCTTGCTCACAGGCTTTGGAGAGCGGGTGTCATGGGAAGAGCGGGACTGAGACCTGGAGCGTGATCCTGACGGGCTTCTGCTTCTGGAAACTGACCCACGTTTCTCAGTGCGAATGCTGTCTCTAGCACCATGTGACCTTAGTTTTTCTGAGGCTGGCGACCGACTACGAGCTGGGCTCATGCTGTGACCACCTCTTGCCCGGCCACGGTAACCAACAGGGCTGCGAGATACGCTTCGAGTACGACTTCTCCGACCTCGGTACCTAAATACAGGCACAAACTGGAACATGAGAAACCAAACCAGACAGGACAACAACCTTAATTCCCTTAGGCCCTCCGTTTTAGAAACTCCGGTTGATTTTGGATCTAAAAGACACATGATTAACATTTTTTTTATGATGAGAACCTTCAAAAATCAAAGCAAAGCAAACCAAACCTAAGAATTGAACTGGTACAAACAGCAAAAAGAGAACTTGTTCAGTACACATTCCCTTTGTGTCACTTCAGATTAAGATCCAATATTCAAAAAACCAAATGATTCATTTCAGTATAGATGTTTCACTAAAGGCATGCTGAAGAAAACTGAATAAAGCCCTACTTCAATGCAAAGACCAACAAATTTAAATGTAAACATTTATAGTCATCTCTTATGGATTTAAAGATGAAAAC
This sequence comes from Musa acuminata AAA Group, assembly GCF_036884655.1. Taxonomy (NCBI): domain Eukaryota; kingdom Viridiplantae; phylum Streptophyta; class Magnoliopsida; order Zingiberales; family Musaceae; genus Musa; species Musa acuminata. The sequence goes on from NC_088335.1 coordinate 48,002,970, forward strand.
TATACCCAGAAGTTCGTTTTCAACCATATCAATTTATTGGAATGTAATGATACTTTAACATAAATTATTTAGTGTCTTCCAAAGAAAAGAATAAAAAGATTCTTAAAGTTGATTGTTTAAATTTCATTGAACTCAGAAATATGGTAGACTCTTTATCCAGGTTCAGGTCCCTATCATTTTAAAGATCAAGATCTTGAACCATGAATTTGCACGACAAAGTATTTTAAATAGAAAATCCTCATGGTCAAATATATCAAGAAAACTTTACCCATGTAAGCATGGATAAACCACCAACGGATCATTATGCCTAAAGGAGCAAAATGTATCCCATTGAAGAAGCATATTCAGTAAAGATAAAATTTAGCGACAAGGACACTGTCAATGGAAGAAAGTTGCTCAATAAGACAAAGAAAGTGGTAGAGACACTGGAAACAGTCAGAAACAAGCATCAAGATATCATGTACCAGGAAAAAGTATGTTTTTGCAGATTATTACTGAGTCTAAAGTGTACCAATAGAGAGTACAATCATTAAGCTGAAACATCCAATAAGACCACATATTCTCATGAACTTAGTAGGCAACCAATCTAACAGAACATAAAGGTTGTTAGCATTGATACTTGTGAAACAATAAAGTTTATGCACAACCATCATATATGAATTTAGCCGAGTTTTTATCATAACCAACTCCTCATTTTTACAGTCGGAAGAGATAACTACATTTTCAATCTCTTCAATTTCTTATATTTAGGCTTAAAAATTTACTATTTGCAGCATAATAAAATCAATAGAAATGTAAGTTACCTTGGTGGGGTTCTTCCTCTCGGCGGGCTCCTATAACGTCTAGGGGGGGAACGATTGTGGTAATTTCTGTAGCTTGAATACCTAGAAAAAGGATGAGCAGGGTTATAAATGCAACAGAATAAAAATAAGGGCATCGAGTATCATGTACTAACACAATTATTCAATGTAAGACACACTACCTATCACGATCACTTCTTCCACCATAACGATGCAATCTAATAGGAGAACGATCAGGAGAAGGAGTTCGGTATCTTCTCGCATAGGAGTACTGCTGACTGAAACCTCTACCTCTTCTTATGCGCTTCGGAGACCCATCTGGGGAAGCGCTCCTTGACAAGCTCCTGCGATGATTGGAAGGTGGTGATATTGCCCTGCGAACAGGACTCCCTTGGCTCTTGCTGATGCTTCTTCGTGACCGAGCCTGTGCAGGGCTACGGCTTTTACTTCTGCTGCTAGACTTTACAGGGCTTCTACTTACACTTCTAGCCCTCACTGGACTCCTACTAGGGCTTCTCCTCTGCAGTGACCTTCCTGAACTTCGACTAATGCTTCTTCTTTTTTCCTTGACTGGACTTCTACTGGGGCTTATTCGAGTAGGAGCCTTCTCCAGGCTCCCACTAGGAATTCTCTCCTGCAGAGACCTTACAGAGCTTCCACTTACACTTCTGCTGTGAACTTTAACTGGGCTTTTGGCTTTGCTTCTCTCAGTCTGGCCAACAGGACTTATACTAACAGTTCTAGCAGGACTTCTAACACTTCTAGATGGACTTCTGCTAATGCTTCTCTGAGGTGAGCCTCTACTTATACTGCTCCGACGGGGTTCACAAACAGGGCTTCTACTAAGAACTCTTGGAGAAGGGCTTCTGCTTACTGACCTTCTGGGGCTCAGACTTCGGCTTTCACTTGGACTCCTTCTTGGACTGATACTCATGCTCTTGCTCATAGATTGGTTCAGGCTCATGCTATGGCTCCTGTTCATGAATGTCAAATAAAATACCAGTTCAGCAGAAAAGTGTAAGAAGAAAAAACTACAGGTGTAAGGAGAAGAATAAAATAACCTGGATTTGTTTAGATTGGCTTCTAAGTTTGGTAGCTCATCCACATCCCTGACAGACTTTGATGCTGTAATGCCATTGCTCTGGATCTCTCCATTTTCTCTATGGTACTTGGCACCATCACCAGGAAGCTTCTCAGTTATATCTCCCTTGTCAAGAAAAATGGCAATAGTTTCTCTCTCCACAGGTAACTGTGACTTTTTCTCATCTAAAGTGAATACCGCAGAAGAGAGCATCACTATCTAATAAATTAAGAAAGTTCAAAAGCTGTAATAAAGCTGTGAATCGTAGTGAGTGCAGGCGGTGAAAGAATCAAGTTAACATTTACTAAAGTGGGATGGCACCACTAGAAATTATTCACATTGAAGAGATTCCTAAGATATTATTTACAATTGCATGTAGGTATTCACCCTTATCCAGTACGTGGTGAAATACTAACATTAAAATATTAAATTTTGACTGACAAAAGAATTAGCTTCTAGATTGTACATGTAGCCATTAACTTCTGCCATGAAGGAAGACGGTTAGAAAGACATTATTAATCCATGTTCTTTTCTGTATTATCAATGTCATTCATATTTTGTTATTTTTTCTTTTCTTCAGAAAAACTTCCACGATCTTAACCAACAAGAATATGGATTAATCAGAAACACTGACACATCTGAAAAAGAAAAAAGTAGACTTACCAGAAACATGAGATGGGACCTTGGACTTTTGTGCTCGCCGTTTGTGATTTCCATCATCATCAGAGCTACTACCATTAGTACTCCCCATTTCAGAGTCACTCTCCGACATCCTTGTATCAACATAATAAAATGGTTCACTATCTTTATAAACCATAAAAAACTTTACGCCTTCAAAATATATTTTTGTAGAGATAGCCAAAAAACACATCAGTCATATATCAACTTGAACAACAGTTAGATGACAACCTCTTGGCCTTGTGTCTTGACTTCCTGTCACGCCTTTTTCGTCTTTTCTCCCGCCTTCTATCCCTTTTCCTTTTCCCATGCTTGTACTTGTCTCGCCTAGAATATTTCTTCCTCCTGTGCCGCCGATCATCATTTGAGCTGCTGACATCAGATGTAGATGATGTAAAAGAATCAGAATCACTGTCAGTTTCTGAAGATTCTGATTCTGTGTCTGATGAGCTATCTGATTCAGAAGAATATCTTCTTCTCTTTTTCTTCCTTTTCCCTTTAGAAGAAGGCTTCTTATGCCGTCCACACCGCCGTCCTTCATGACCATCATCAGAAGAAACATCCCTAACTTTCTTCAATTTGAAATTTTTCTTCTTGTCTGGCCATATCAAAAGCATATAGTTACTTGGCCTCAAAAACAAAAGACTCCATATGCACATCAACATGGTTAGCACACAGTAAGGCATGCATATAGAACAAGTAAAATAATCTATCAAAAATTTCAAGAGACTCAAAAGCATACTAGCCCTTCACCCAGGAAATATAGTACCATTTTCATGCAATGCTGCTGCACTCTCATTCAATTCTCCACAGTTAACAATTTTCACTGGAACAACAGGTCTGTCACCATCGACATCAACACTCTCTATGTTCTTCAAAGTTTCATGTCCCAGTATGAGCTTCCCAAAAACAACATGCTTCCTGACAAAAAATTCAATCATGATGTGTAAGAATTGGATGATGGGCTACCACATATGTGGTATACTAGCATAACAAAACTGGATTATATATACTGTAAGGAACCATGTACTTAAAATGAACAAGTTAATCTAGCTGTCGATTGATGTTCTTGTGTTCCATGCATCAAAAGCAATGTGGCATAATCAGTAGAAAAGCTTCATAAATGCATATGCCACAAGGATAAATCAGAAGGTAAATGATATAAACCTCAAGCACGCAAGGACAATGCATGAAATATGTGCAAATGTTCATCTGGATATTTAAAGAAGTATAAAAAAATAGTCCAATAAGTTGTTGAATAAGAAATTAACATAGATAGACAAATTAAAACTAACCCATCAAGATGAGGAGCAGGCTTGAAAGTGATAAAAAACTGGGAGCCATTAGTATCACGACCAGCATTTGCCATCGATAGAAGACCGGGACCATCATGATTTAGCACAAAATTTTCATCTGCAGAACATGAATAAAAATAATAGTTGCAGCTATCAAGAAATCCAAGTCTAGGTTGTAGGCACATGATCAAAGGTCATTTCCATAAGTCTGACGAAACTAGATCCTCAAACTGAACAAGGGGTCCATGTGAGAAAAGAACAGTGCAAATTCATCAATCTTTTTTGAAGCTATCAACATGTCAACATTCAAATGTTTGCGGGAACTAAAGCCAATGTTAACCACAACATTTAAGTTTACAAGTCCAGACATCAAAAAGAAAAGGAGAGACCAAGAGAGAGAATGATTTGTAGATATTACTTTGGAAATACCACATGCACACACGCACTATATATGCAAAGCACCTCAATAACATTCATAAGTTCTTATATTAATAGATCCAATGGAATGTGATCATTATTATGTATGAAGTATGACAGGAATGTCAATACGTATGTACTTTGAAGCAATAGCAGCAAGACTTTTAACCCAAAAAAGATGGGTACCAACTTTTAAATAAACCTTGTATCCACTTCAACCATGTTGGCAAAATTGCATTGGGTATTCTCATTTTCATAATTAGAGAAAATACTTTTGACATGGATTACCATGTCAGCTTCAGCTGCCATGGATTACCATAAGGGCCAGAAGTATGAACTCTCAACATACACACATAGAGATTGATGTAGGCAGGTTAAGATGAGGTCACGATCATGGTAACCTGAATCAAGGAATGAATGCTGTCAAGTTCAAATTTGAGCCAAATCAGATATCAACTCACTCCAGATTACAATTTGTATATTTCAGTTTTTTAAATGAATTTTCATCATCATATTTTGTCATTGTTTTATGGAAAGGTTCAAATTCTTGATCCGGGGCCAATACTGATCAACGTTTGAACTAGTATGACAACCAGTATAAATTGACATATCAACAGTCATACAGGATGGTACAGCACAAACCAAGAAAGGAGGGAGAGAAGAGGGTAGGGGGAGGAAGATGAGGAAAATGAGACACTGGCTGATGTCAACATTTGTTCACAACCAACATATATTTCAGAAAATTAAAAAATTGATATAATTCAACAGGTCTGTGTACCAATCATCTCGTTTGGTACACATACCATCTGGGTAGACCCCATGTTTAACGAAGCTGGTCCCTCATCAGGCAGATGGATACTTTGGACCTTCTTTTGAGGTGATTTAGAAGTCCTTCATTGAGTTGTATTGAATTTCAATAAATTTATTTTAGGTTAATATATTAATAAGCCAACAGGATTTTGCATTTGGAGACTTTTTCAATGACTCTTTAGGAAAGGTCTTGACCTTAGCTTCATATAATTAGGACCTGGATCTAGGAAGTTCATAGTTTACAATAGAAGAAATTATCCAAAAAATCATGGTACTTAAGGACTTCCGCTTAACTAGGTAGCCAAGGCAAAAAAAATCAGAGTTTATGCAGCAGCGCAAATTTCTAAAAATATATGGGCCATCAAGACCAATTATAGTATTTTACTGCTTCAAACATAAATTCTCAAAAATTTTGTTGACTAAGAATGTAATGTTCATTTTGGACAAATAGAGAATTTTCTTCCATTCATCACTCAATTACCTATATCACACAAATCCATCTAAAGTTCATATTTTCATGGACCATGAGTCTATGCCATATTTGCATCTATTATCTACATATATCCTCCATGAGAAATTTGTTATTAACATCAGTTAGACTTTTGCTAACGTAATCAGGTGATCCTTTCTGGCTGTCTCACTTAACACTAAGAGGTATTTAGCAATTAAATGGTAATTTGTCCCGGAAATTTATGCAAAAGGTCGCAGGGTTGGGATTGTTTTTGTGCCAGTTGAGTATCAACTTCTAATGGCTAGGGATGGAAAGTTTATCTAAGGGACATCTACATAAGCATAGATAATTTATGAGGGCCAAGATAATTTATGAGGACATCACTAAAAATTGCCTGTGAGAGTATTTCATGCAGAGACACATTTTCATACCTTTTTAATATGTTAAAACTCATCGCTTAATTTACAAATTGGCTTAAAAAATACATACTTTTACCTCCAGCAGTTTATGTTCTCCTGTCAGAAACACAAACAATGGTCCCACTAAAACAAAAAGTTCACGGCATATGCAGGTTAAACATAAAATTAAAAACTTTACCACAAAACATGTTCCTGTAATTGGGTGAAAAAACCTATTTGCCTATATACAGTCCTACTAAATTCTTTGGAATAAAATTACCTGCAAATTTTCCGCCATATATGCTCTCACCACCTGTTCCTGAAAATAATGACAGAATGTGTCAATGTTCAAGCAATCAAAATTCATCAACTAACAGCGTACTTCAACATCGTCATTGTAGACAACAGCCTTATTCACAACCAGGACATCAGATAAATGTCCAAGAAATTATGAGAGAAGATACAAGTAGCCACCAGACTTTGATTATTAATGCAATGCTAGGAGAAAGAAAATCAAGTATGCAAGAGAGATGAGAAGATCTTTGCAAGCTTTGACACTTAAAAAGGGCAAATTGTCAAAGTGCAAGCCCAAAAAGATCATGTGACAATTCAACTCTCTTTATCAGAATATATTCAAAAGAATGTTGTGAGAAGGCTTTATATCCACACATTCAAAGATATTAACGAGTCAAGCATTTACACCCATTACCTTGAGACATCAGAACATCATTAGAAATTGAACTATTAACAGTAAAAAAAAAGGCAGATAAAGTACCAACACACCATTTGCCACCATGACAAAATGGCTCAGCATGATATATCCAAGTTAATTATTAAGAACTAGGTGGTAGCAGAATGTTAGCTTTGTCTAAATGGCAAAGAGTCAATTGAATATTTCAGATGCAAGAAATAATTATCTTAACCCACATTCATGCTTTTTTAGCAGTCATATAATAACTACGTGTTGTAAAATCACACAGATAATGACTGTACATGTTGCAAGTATAGAATTCCACAGAAATTTAACAAAAATAGACTCTGATATATAGATGGACTCAAACGCCAGCAGAAATCTTATCAGGAGCGATGTTTACACACAAGTCTCTGAAAGAGCACATCAAACCCTAAATGCTTGAAGGGATAACTGGCATTTTCTACCATAAAGGCAAGCAACCATCACCAACAAGCCCATCTTTTTTAATGTGGCACCTACTCTGTAGATCCAACTAACCAATGGAGATAATTGCTGCCTCTGTTTTACTTGATGTTGTTGACATTCTTCTTCCAAAAACTAAACAGAAATCATAGGTGCTCCTCTCTTCTAAACACTAAAGCATTAGAGCCAGAATTAAAATACCTTGCCGCCCTAGAACATCAAAATCCTTCACATGAGACATACATCAAAAAAGTCAACAACTTTTTTGCCCTCAAAGCCCATCTTATTTGAAGCTTTACTACAAACCAAACCCGTCTAATGAAGATAATTTTTACTGCTACACACCAAGGATATTGACACTTCTTCTAAAACTCTGCCTTGGTTAACAAGAAATGCACCATTCACATGGCTCTCAAAAACCAAACTAACAGGCTATCAGGATGTGAATTTGACATAGATCATTTTTACTTCATCCTGGATTTTAGGAACCAGCACCATTGGCACTAAAGCCTCTATGTCAAGCTTACTGTTAGCACTCTGAATTTAAGTACCAGTCATACTGTGGATATGGGTCAGCATTTACCAGTCCGATATCCTATAGGATTGCAGATAGGGTGAGTTCGGATCAGTCATATGGTTTGTACTTTGTACTGCATAATATGCATGCTGAATCGTGTGTGTTGGGAAGCAAGTGACCAATTTACACAAGCTTAACACGTGGCAAGCCTACAACCCATTCACCTAATTCTCTCCTCCTTTTTATTCTTCTTCCCACCTAAAAACTTCCATTCTCTCCTTTCTTCACTCAATTTCTCCCAAAATTGAGTATATTTCTCTTCCAAACCACAAAATCTTAGCAAATCAAGATTCAAACTAAAGAAAGCATCATCATATTTCCCAATCCAAGGTAAATCTGAAGCTCAAATTCAAAACTAGTTGTTAGATTTTTTGTTGATTTAAGCTTTGTTGTTAAGGACCATAATTAATGCAGATCAGGTAAACACCAGCTCTTATGTACCGAACCGGACAAAAATGCATTCCTTATGTAAACAATATGTAAAAGTGCAATGAACTACAGTTAGAAGGAAAAATAAACACAAAATATACTCTTCCTTTACGTGATTATCCAAAAATATGCTGTGTTGGTTCAAACATAATGTATGAAACTATGTATGCCAAATGTTTCAGTATGAAAGGCAGAAAAGAAATATGAGAAAATAGCCAGAATAGCAGCTATAGTTTATAAGCTTTTTTTGTGTGGAGGAACCGAAGAAGTGACCTAATAACCTAACAACCCAGTGCTGAAATGCAAAGTGCTAAACATGTTCAAGAAAAAAGATATCAAAGGCTAAAAGCAATTTTTTTGTCTAACTACAAGCAGCAACTTACTCTAATGTGCAATATGATTCTGTAAGGCTATAAGTGTAGAAGTTCCACCAAACATGCACATGCAAAACAGAAAATACAATCACCATGCTTGAAACTATCTTGTCATATGTAACAACTAGGAAAGCAGGAGATCATAAGTTTGAAAGAATCAATACTAAGTGACAATGAAATAATATAGGTTCCACAATATTCTTTCAGAAAAAGTGTGTACTATTGACAGGTGTGCTTCCTACGTTCTAGCTCTTATGTCAATGAAAAAAATAAACTAAACAAAAACTATGAAGGAAATTAGCAACAACATCACCTAAACTTTCCAATTTTGCTTCTTCCATCATATTGGTCCAGCAGCCAGCCTACAAACTTGAAACAGAATGAAAGCCAACCTAGAAGATTCTGCACCAGTTGCGACCCTAAAAGAGAATGTGATTGCGCAAGATAACAGTTTTTTTTAATTTAATTAGACTTTCCTGGTAAATGACTCTTTCTTAATTATTAATCATTAGCCTACTATCTTCATAAATTATCCAAATCATCATCATATAGAAGTTGAGATACTTCAATCATCTAAATCAAGAAAAAGAATAAAGATTGCAGGTAGTGTATTGTATATTGCAATATGTAATACATTCATGGAGGCAAATTATTAGAACAATCACATCTAGAGTTTGTGTATGAAACAAAAAACAGAGACTTCATAGACGATTCAAGTACACATAATGCACCATGCTGTACACCAATAAAAAATCCTTTACTTTTCAACCCACAGTTAAATAAAGCAAAAAGAGAACAATGGAAACATAGAAGCATACCATCACGTCTTGAAAAGTCACCACCCTGCCAAAATAACAACCATGTCAAGCACCATTTCAAAAACATATCACAAATAAAAAAAGTGGACCCACAATGTGAAAAATTGTATGCAGAAAAAACAACAAATTACAACCTTAAATACTATATGACAACAAAAGCAGTTGTGACCATTTCCCCTGTAACCTACATGTTAAACAAGGGAAAGACAAGTGGCAGAAGCCATCACATCTAACTTTTGAAAACCAGAAAAACTGCAACACATATGTATTGGAAATAATGGATGACTACTATGTAAAATTGATGGAGAAATAAGATTACACCTGTGCCATAAAGCCCTTAATAATGCGATGGAAGATCGATCCCTTGTAGTGCAGGGGTTTCTTAGTCATAGGCCCAAATCCCATTTCACCTGTAAAACACAACACATCAACAGGACATGAAGAATGGATTTGATGCAACCCCACCTCCTTTCAACCAAAAAAGCAAGAAAACCAGGCTTTTTTTGTTAACTAAGCAATGCCAACAATAATGAAGATATAACAAGAAATGGCTTTCCCTTTCCAAGAAATTTGTAAGAAAAACCAAACAAAGACACTATTTTTTGGCCAAACAACCAAAACATTGGCAATAATGATAAGAAATGATTTGCTCATGACTGACCGAAGTTAAGGGAAAAAGCATCAAGTCATTTACTACTATGAAAGTTGAGGGTAACAAAAGAATGACTATAGAAAACATTTGCAGAAATCTCTTTGATTGTGTCATTCTCAGCCTGCAACCAAAAACAGAATCTGCCAACATGAACAAAAGTTTAGATGCAGCTAATTCAATATGGACATGTGGTAAAGGGAGAAAGAAGAATGCCTTTCCTGCTTATAAGTTATATCCTAGCTGAGCCAGATAACAATTGAAAGACTGAAGAAACATTTGACATCAAAATGGAGCATAAATCATATACAAGATATGCTGCACAATTTTCTTCATTCTATTTTTGCAGTACAGATATATAGCTAATTATAAAGATAATATAGTGTCACCCAAGGTTTTTAATCTTGTACTATACCGATATACCGAGTGGTATGCTAAGGCATACCGAGCGGTACAACTAAAAAAATATAAATTATAATTTTCGGTACACCCGCTGCTCTCTCCAAACCCTTAGCCTTCCTTCTCCTCGTCGCCTCGGATGCGGCCTTCGACGTCAAGGAGGTGGGGAGGAGAAACCCTTCGGCTGCGGCCTTCAAAAGGGTTACAAAGGTTCCGGGGCCTTTGCCGCCTTCCTCACGACCGCCTCTTCCGCTGCTCTCGCCACTGCTTCCCCCGATCCCCGTGCCTCCAGCTCCTCCTCTAAAGAGGTACGACTCTCCTCGTCGTTACCTCCTGGTTCTTGATAGGGGATTAAATCTTTCGTATTGGTCGACCGATGAATTGATCGATAGAGATCGAGATCAGGAACGAGAAAGGGCATGGATGACAAGTTCAATACAGATGTTCGACGGGCTCAGGTTCATTGAGACACTGATGACGACACATCGGTGACTTCGTGATCCTCTTTCTCAATGCTTCTTCCTTTTCTTTGAACGCCCTCTTTTCCTCCCCTCGCCTCACCGCCACCACTCAATGCTTCTCCCTCTTCTTCGAACGCCCTCTTCTTCCTCGCCTCGCTATAGCCAAATGCCTAATACCGCTCGATAGCTAGCGGTCTGTGTGTCAGTCAGCTGGTAGACCGGTACATACCGCCCGTATTGGATGGTACGAAACAGTGTTAAAAACCTTGGTGTCACCCCAAGAAGCAAAAGGTTCATCCATCCATGTCGAGGTCTGACAAGAAATTTTCACTAAAAGAGAAGTGTAGTGCAGATGTCACAATTGAGATTCGGAGCCATCTGAAATATCACAAAGGTTTATTTCCACTCAAGTGTGGCTTCCCTACTATGGATTTTACACCCCTTGTGTCAACTGAAGAGAAGCCTATCCCTTTTAATTTTGCTTACAGACCTCAGGCTGTACATTTGCAAAAATCCTCTATGTCAAGATTTTTGCTTTTAACAAGATATCCTCTAAAAATTGATCATAAACCTTAGACACTGTGCTTAATCAACATACTTCAGTACTAATGTATAATGACAAAGAAGATTGGTTGGAACCAACCGAATGATCACCAATTAGATAATATCATGCATTACCACATTATTTTAATTTGAAATAATCCAGCATAGACTATTTTTTTATCATTTATTATCAACTTTTATCTGTTCTCTAACCATCAAGAAAGTGATCTCAAATTTCCAAATCCATTAACCTCAATTAGAATATTTGTTTTCAACCACACAAACCTTAATTAAAGTCTTCAAGTAGTAACAACACAACACAGACTTCTAAAGAACTATATTGAAAAAAAATCATGCATAACAAGCTCATTGTGCATACATGCATAACAATGAGCCTAATGTCACAGTGGTGCAAAATATACTCTTCCTGATGGTTATTACCCAACAAAAAACTCTTTTAGGTCTTAGGATGCCAACATAGTTAACTTTAAATGAATGATACATTCTAGAAAAGACCAATATAATGCTAGAATACCCTAGCCAATAAGTGGCAACACTAGTGGTCATCGAACAAGTCACTGATGCATGTCAGATGTTCCACAGAACTCTAGAAATAGTTGAAGAGAAGTACACCCTATGCAAAGGAGGCAGAGTGCAGATGCAGTGAGAAGCAAAGGTGGAGAGGACAATGAAGTATGATTATTAGTGATTCTTAGGGTCAGAATGTGGCATTATTCTTTTTTTCCAAAATCAGTAGGATTGACCAGGAATCAATCTAAAAATTTGCCTACCAGTAACTATTTGCTACCATAAGTAATTGGCCAACTATGAACAATGGCCAAGATTCAGTCATATCGGCTAAGCTCTGCAAATTCCAAATTCAAGGCCTTTGAGAGAAAAAAGGTTCATCCAATCCCATACAGAAACTGTACCATATTGGTGCATCCATGTTCACAGGCCATTTGTCTCACATTTTTTTAACAACTTAGTAACTTACTATTTAAGATTTTAATATGCTTGACATGTTTGGATGCCACATATGCCAATGTATAAAAAATGAGGCAAATGATTAGCATATCAAATCATATCATGAGCAGTATTGAACATTGCACAATCACAACTAGCGAAGTCCTGAAGGTGCTTAGCATGCTACAAAGAAATCCACAATTTTAGCTAAGCTTTGAAATGAATAAAATCAAGGTTTGTTGTACCACCCAAGTCGGTTCGATACGGATGATATGTATTGGTCCCAAGGGTGACCAAGATGCGTATCGCCCAAGTCCCCATCGGCACACCCCGGTGTACTGTGTGCCAGTATGCCGATATGGAGTACACACTGTACCACCAGCCGACCGACATGGCCGGTCAGCACGAAATGTCGAGCCTTGAGTAAAATAGCATCTAAAAAAGAGGATGCAGGAAGGCAAGGTAAATATGGGTGCAGTCGAAGTGATTCAGTTGAATAGTCAAGGATGTCCCATTTTATTTTGTTGATCAGGGTAACAAGAAAAGAAAAAAGTCACTGGGATAGAATTAAGGGACTCCAATATAGAGGAGATTTCTAGTACGATAATTCTACACGTGCCTATTTGATCCAGCAGTAATATGGACATCAATAATGTCTTCATTATGGTTTTCAAAAAGGAATTATGTCAAATAGTATTTTATTGAAGTGCAACAAACAACAGAAAGAATAAAGAAACATATAACCCAGCGATAAACTGACATGGATGAAGTTACTAAGGATAGTTACCTGTGCAGAGTGCTCGAAAGTTTTCAGCAGTCTTGGGAACAATATCAGCAAAAAGCTGCAAAAGAAATAATTTCTCAGCACTCTAAAAAACGCACTTTAAAAGGAATGAAAGGATAGATTATCTACTTTATATGCAGCAGAAAATGAGAACATCAATCAAAATCATGTATTATAGTAACTCTACAATTAGATCTAATACCTCAAACATCAGCCTTCCTGCAGCATTTCCATCAATTGCTACATCCAGGAAGACAATAGGGTTCCTTTTTGCCATTTTGCCAGCTTGAGTTTTCAAGAAACAAACAAGGAAAACTTTGGTCTGTATCATTTCAGAAGGTGAATTAATCAAAAATTTTAGCAGTATTTCATGTACCTAGCAAATAGCTCTTTTAACTTGTAAGCACAATGGAAAAGAATTGACCAAACAGGTAGGAAAAAGAAACATAAAAGAATGATTTAAGACGTTCATTAAAACACTGTAAAATTTCCGATACGGCCTATCAGATGATTAAGGTAATAGAAGTCTAAAGGCACCGGACACCGCTCAAGAGAAGCTTCGCTTGAGGCCCGATCAATGGATTCACAGATGGAGCAACAACGACATTGATCCTTCCGAGTCACAGAAGGAACTCGGCACAATCTCAATATGACCTCATCGAGAATGGATGGCGGAAAACAAAAGGCCAAGTGGAGTTAATGCTTTCACGGATCGATCTCGGAAAAACGAAAAGCCTAAGATTCAAGATGAACACAATCGATTAAGACACATAAATCCATGAGCATTCCCAAGTCTTTCTACGAACAGATCTGGACGCGCCTTCGGAAACCCTAAACCCGAGCTTATATACACAGAAAAACCCTAGCAGGAAAACGAAGTAAAACACAAACTCGCAGAAAAAGACTATAAAGGATCAAACAATCAGAAAAACACAGAAACTGCAATCGATACACTTTCCAATCTAAAGCAAACGGCGAACGGCAATGAATCGACAAGACGGACTCGACAAAAGACTGATACTGCATCCAAATTGGAAGAAAAAGATAGCTAATCGATACGTTGAGACGAAACCCTAATATTTGTACCTGCGCAGTGGGGGAGAAGGGGATCCGAGAAGAGCTGCTGCTGCAGCTCCGCCACAGAAACGAGAGACGATCGTAAACCTAAAAAGCCTACGCGAGACTCCCTCCGCCTTGTTTCTTAACGCTGGGGAATTTAAAATTACGGTAACGCCCTCATCGGGGGTTACATTTACTAGAAGCACCGGGCCTGACGTGGCATAGCATGCGCGGCGCACATGACAGTGTTATTTTGTGGTACCGTTACGTCGCTGTGCAAACGTATTTAAAATATATCCTTATATATTTCGATAAAGCGTACATAAATAAATCATATTAACTATCATTAAATATTGTTTAGAATTTCACCTAGTGAATTTAGTAATAATAGGCACATGTATTTTTATAATTTTATTCAAATCTTATTATAAACTAAATTAAAGTATCATAATAGACACTTACTATTCTTAATATTAGATTGATAGGATAACTAATATACTAAATTGTTAAGTTTGAATCACTAATTTAAAATATTTAAAATAAAAATTAATAATATTAAACTCATTTAGTACACAAATATTGAGAAGGGCTTTGTGTGTCATATAACATTTGACAGGGACTGATCCGTAAAAGCACCCGACGGCTTTCGCTACTTCCGTTGCTCTATCCCTCGCCATCGATTTCGATCCGCTGCCTCCCTCCCCTCCTCCTCCTCCATCTCGTTCTATGGTTTTGGATCGATAGTTGTTTTTGGCTGGCGTTCCCGATAGCTCAGAGCACCTGGACTGGTTCTCCTGCACCCTTGGAACTATATCTCTTGTTCATCGTCAAAATCAAGGTAGAAGATGCTGATTACCTCGATTTTCCTGTTTTAGATCTAAGGATGACATCCAAGACCTTCTATTTTTTTGTATTCATGTAATTCTAATATTTTACTTTGGATCTATTTTTTGAGAATTTACCGACAAAGATTTTATTTCTGGGAACTTGTCGACCATCCGATCGGATAGATGGAAAGATCGGACCTGAGGAGGGATCACTGTTGATTGTTGCAACGGCCGAGCGCACGGTCATGGCTGGAATCAAACTCGAAGCTTCAAACCCATACTACACCACAACTAGCCTTGTTGTGGGCTACGCTCTCTGTTCCAGCTTGCTCGCTGTCATCAACAAATTTGCTATCACAATGTTCAATTATCCCGGCCTGTTAACGGCATTACAGTACTTGACCTCGGCTCTTGGTGTGTGGGTTCTCGGGAAGCTGGGTTTTCTTTACTATGATCCCTTTACCTTTGAGACAGCAAAGAAGTTCTTTCCTGCGGCTACTGTCTTCTACCTTGCCATTTTCACCAATACCAATCTCCTTCGGCATGCCAATGTTGATACTTTCATAGTATTCCGATCCCTGACTCCCCTGCTGGTTGCCATAGCTGATACCGCCTTCAGAAAGCAGCCGTGCCCTTCGAAGCTCACATTTTTATCTCTTGTGATTATTCTGGGGGGTGCAATTGGCTATGTGATGAATGATTCGGCATTCACCCTCACTGCATACTCATGGGCCATCGCTTATTTAATAACCATTACAACGGAGATGGTTTACATAAAGCACATGGTAACGAATTTGGGTCTGAACACATGGGGTTTTGTGTTCTACAACAATCTTCTGTCCTTAATGATGGCGCCGGTATTTTGGTTTGTCACTGGGGAGTATGCAGATGTCTTTGCAGCTTATGGATCCAATTCTGGGATCTGGTTTGATTTCATTGCCTTTGTTGCAGTGGTTTTGTCTTGTGTTTTTGGATTGCTCATCAGTTTCTTTGGGTTTGCGGCAAGGAAAGCAGTCTCTGCTACTGCATTTACAGTTACCGGTGTTGTCAACAAGTTTCTCACGGTTGCAATCAATGTGTTGATCTGGGACAAGCATGCAAGCCAGTTTGGTTTGATTTGCTTGCTTTTGACACTTGTGGGAGGAATTCTGTATCAACAATCAGTTACTGGAATAGGAAACCCATCACAACAGCATGGCTCTATGGCTTCTAAGCAGGTAAATGTCATGGCAGGTAATTCTGATTCTGAAGTTGAAAAACAAGGCAAGGGTCTATCTGGTAAGGATTCTGCAGTATGATCTCAATGTAAGAGATTATTCTTCTTATCCCAGAAGCAAATTTTTTGTCACAGAAGTTTCATTGTCATGATATTTTTTTCTTTTTGATATTGCATTACATGAGAATCCCCATATTAGTGTTTACTTTCACAAGCACAACTATGCAATTTGGGTTAGTTTCTTACTCATCTATTGTTTCATCTGATCTGCTTTTTATGTGTTAGTCATCTGGAATATCCACTGCACTTCCTGTAGAGCAGTCCTTATGAAATAAACATGAAGCAACATGATATTGACCACAAATTCCGTCTCTTATTCAGGATGCTTTTATTTCTAGTCATTCATTCAATTCGTAAAGAACAATGCATAAGGTATCTGGTTTTTGTGCCACAAGGATGAACCTAAACTTCTCATAATCTTCTTGTCGTACAGATTGTCTAAACTAACAGACTGCTATGTAGCTTCTCATAAGCTGTTTTACAATGTACACCACACAAAACACAGATCTTTACAGAGACTTATTCAGAAGTTTCCTTGTTATCTAACTGTGCATAGCGTAGCCTTCAAAGGAGAAAAAAAAGAACAAAATGTGCATATACCTCATGATGACCATGGCAAACTATAACATCCTTAACTAGTATTTTGCTTCTCATAGATATCATAAGGCTAAACCTTTCTATATGTATATGTATATATAGGAAACATCGACAATGTCAGTCCCAAGCCCGAATGAAAAAGATGGAGGGTTACGTTAGGTCATTGATAACCAGTGTAAAACTCTGTTAGATCTCATGAACCCGAATCTTAAGGCTTTTTTACATATATTAATGGTTGCAAAAGATCCATATAATTGACCCCAAATAGTTTGGACTTATGACTGTTTTGTTGTTGTTGTTGTTGTCCTACTTATATATAGGAAAGATCATCTTCTCATATCTACGCATCCTTCATTTAATGGCCCAACCTCATTAGTGACCTTGTAAGGTGAATATGGGCCCATGATGGAGGCATGCTCCGTAAGTTACTATTTGTAAAACATGAGAACAATTCCATCTAGGAAAAATTAGGATTTTCGTTGTTCGATGAAATTTTAAGAAAGAAATAAATAAAGATGTTATTTTTTTATTTTGTAGAGAAGTTTATGAATATAGACATCACGACTCTGGTAAAAAATCATGTGTACTTACCCCTCAAAAGTTTTCATATGCTCCTTGGTTGGGTAATAACATAACCTTATACTATTCACATCACATTTCATGTCAGATGTGAATTATGAGATTACTACAATTTACAATTTCCTTCACTCAAATCTTTGAGGTCATCATTAAGGTCTAGTAGATAGTATGAAAGAATAGCTTCTGCGCTGTGAATGTTTTGATATTACCATATGGGCCAAGCATGATTTAGAAACTTGATTCATTTGGATCATAAGGACCCTTTATGTGGGAAAGTTCATTAAAAGTTAAAACTATGTAATAAAAGCTTATTTTTCCTCTGTTTCCTTTGCTTCTGCTTTGTAGTGAATACTGCATTATTTTTAAGCCACAGTTAAGTAGGTTACTTCATTTTTGCTGGATGTTTTCATGAAGTTTTCATATACCAAGCTTTTAGCTGTGAACCTATGGATTGATTCTGTGGAGTTCTTAATCCAAGTCTCCTGCTTTGTCCATGCAATTTAAAGATCCATTACGGTGCTGACCTTGTTTCCATGTTGGATGTCTTTTCCAGCCATGAAGATGACAAACAACATATTCAAAGAACTTTCCTACCCTAAATTATTTTCTCTTTCTTCTTGAAGTCAAAGGACCAGTTATCAATCTATTTGAAGAGGTAAAAGTGTCACCAAGTCAAAACACTGAAGGATGACTTCACCAAGTTTGTAAGATGGAGCTTCTTTTTGAGAGGATGGATTACCACCAACTCTTAGGTGATCTGTATGCGACATGTTCACATGTGGATTGTTGCAAAATTATTTTGTGGGAGATGAAATGGATAATTGTAAGGATCATGGCAATGTCTTCAGTTTTTTGTTTTTTTTCACCCAATAATTCAAATTATCAAAGTAGTGGAGATTTCCATTGGGTAAATTGTTATAAGTGTGTAGAAAGTATCACAGCTGGGGGGATATCATGTTAAAAAGCAGCATGATGTTCCATCTGTTTGTTTCTTCTTTATGAAATTGTTTGAGTCAAGAAGGTCCGATTAAGGATCGGTATTCCACTGCTTCCAACATTTTTTTTTTATTATTATCATTGAAACTAATTTTCTCATAAAAATTGATGATTTTGTTGTATATATATATATATATATATATATATATATATATATATATATATATATAAAGCCACTCGACTCATAAATTAAGAATTTATTAACCTCGCGAATAAAAAAATTCGAATATATATATATATATATATATATATATATATATATATATATATATATATATATATATATATATATATATATATATATATATATATATATAAAGCCACTCGACTCATAAATTAAGAATTTATTAACCTCGCGAATAAAAAAATTCGAATTAACATGACAAACCTAAAAATTAAACGCCGTTGCCGGGGATCGAACCCGGGTCACCCGCGTGACAGGCGGGAATACTCACCACTATACTACAACGACTTTGATGTTAACTGTTCTAAATTTATTCAATTTAACCATTAAAAGAAACAAAAAGGGTCCATCCTCATTTATAACAAATGCTCCATTTTAATCCATTTCAGAAGCCTTCCTCTCCCATCAGAGTTCAAACACTGAGACTCCCCAACTACAGTTGAATGTACTCAGCCCTAATTCTATGTCTGATCTGCAATCCTCTGCAGCTGAAAAATAAGATGATTGTCTCCACTTGTGTTGAAGATCTCAAGAGTTTTTTTATGGCTAAGTTGACTCATTTGATTCTGACCTGTTGTGTTTTAGAGTTGACTGTTAAGCTTATTGTCACAAAGAATGTCATGAGATTTGAACAATAGAAAACTTAACATGTGAAGGAAGCATCTCTCTCTCTCTCTCTCTCTCTCTCTCTCTCTCTACTTGTCATCCCACGCATAGCTATTTCACATCTTTATCTTTTTCTTCTCAGGTGGTAACCCAATTAGGGGTAACTGAGTGGAATGCTTATGAATTGTGGCAGTGGTTTGGCCATAGTTATGATTTAATACAGTTCAAAACCACTGCCATTCAAAACTATTTAAATATGATGATTTCTTTATAACTGCTCTCAAAATTTAATTTTTATTTACTCTCTATAAAAAAAAAAGTCTCATTTATACAAAAAATCCCATATAATTCAATTTTTCAAACAATTTAAATTCTTTGTTCTCTGGATACTAATAATGCAACGTGCTCTATTGATATTTAGGATTAATTATATATTACTTTCTATAATTAGTTATTTTTAGTATTTCGATTTCTATACTTTCAAAAATTACATTGAACAAAATCCTCTCTCTTTCTTGATTTTTAATCCTATAAAATTATATTTTTAATTATATATAGGGATCTCAATATTTTATTTTTAAAAATATAAGGATTCCAATATAATTTTTAAAAATATAAAGATTGAAATACCAGATGTAACTAATTATAAAGATAATATTTAATTAGTCATAATAATTAAGGCTGACTCTATGACCTGACACCTCATACAATAAAAAAATAATCTATCACTGTCATTAATTTAGGATTAAATATATTTATATTAATAGTTTAGAGCTATTAAGCTATCATTAATGGTTTACTTATGCATGTGAACTCAATATTAGACATGGCTAGAACATATATTTCTTTCTTACCAGCTTCTTTTTCACTTTATCAACCGACCTTTTTTTTATTTATTGTATATTGGGGCGACAGAGCTTTTAAGTCGGTCATACATACGTGGGAACAAATGTATATATATATATATATATATATATATATATATATATATATATATATATTTATTCGATGGACGTGATCATCGCCAGTACACCGCGATAGGGGTGGTCACGAGATGCTTAGCCGAAACCCACTCGAGTTTACCTCGAGAATATGGGAAAGTTGGTGAAGCTGCGGGGTCGATGTCAAAGGTGACATGGTAGCTTTGTTGTTCATCAGGTCGAGAGAAGCGAAGTGCATTGGTGGAGAGAGCCATTGTCACCCCCGGCGGGATAGTCATACGGGCATGGTAATGCTCAACCCCTCCGGCCGCGACGTTCTTCACTGTACGCTTCACGGAGATCACGTACTTGGTTTTCCTGTAATCAATGGTGATCGAAGGATAGTTCAGCTGTGACGCATCGACGTGTTGCTGGTTTCGGCAGTAGACGTTCTTCCCCCAAAGAATCCTCACTTCCGTCTCGGTGTAGCCTAGGCTGCAAAGGTAGGCGGGGTAGATTCCCATGTCGATTTCGTAGACTAAACCCGGATCTAGAGCTCTAGGTCCGTTCAGCTGCCCTGCACCCACCGCGACGACGTCGGCGGTTCCACCAGACTGCTGGTCCATCAGGTAATTGCCGTCGAGGTCTCGGTCGTCGGCGGAGGTGATGATCGCCGACTGGATCGCGGAGGGCGACCAGTGGGGATGCTGCTTCCTTATCAGCGCCGTTATCCCACTGACGTGAGGTGCTGCCATGGAGGTGCCGCTCAGGAAATTAAACGCCGATTTTGACCGAGTTGCGGCTCCCGGTCCGACCTCAAATGGCCATGCGGCTAAGATGTTCACGCCGGGTGCGACGACGTCGGGCTTGAGAATGCCGCCGTTCCTGGTTCCGGGTCCCCTGGAGGAAAAGGATGCCACTGCCGGAGACGGCCGGCTGTTAAAGACCGTACCTTTGAAGACGATCGTTGCCGCAACTGATGCCCCTGCTGTGCTATAATAGCTTACGACCTTCATGCTGTCGTTGTAGCTCAAGCTGGAGGCTGGAAGGACGTGAGCCTCGGATCCGGTCGTGTTACCTCTCGACGGTGGGTTCATGAGGATCATGGCGGCGCCTCGAGCCCGGAGGATCAGCTTCCCCTTCTCGATGTTTGCAATATCACCGGGCTCACACAACACTATCTTGCCAGAGATATGATTCAATTGTGATGAGTCATTGCAGAACAACCCGTAGACGATTGGCAACATGACTGAGGAGTCGAATGATGTCGGTTGGTAGGCCGACTCGCCGTCCAGCTCCATCCCATTGCCCAGCTTCACGGTGGCTCTTATTCTTCGGTCGGTGGAGCTCGCGCCCACGGTCAAGACCCACGGCGCATCATGGGACAGCGTAAGATGATTGGGGCCTTGGTTGCCGGCGCTGGCGACGGCGGAGATACCGCGGCGCAATGCGGAAAGCGAGCCATGCACAACCCCGTCATCATTGAATCGTGGAGTACTGTTTCCACCGATGGACATCTGTATTATGTCGACTTCGTCTTTGATTGCTTGGTCTATGCCGGACAGTATGTTACTTTTCCAGCACCCGTCGCTGTAGCACACCTTGTAGATGGACAGATGAGCTCTGGGTGCCATGCCGGAGGCCGTTCCTGCCGCCATGCCAAGGACCTCGGCACGATTGTAAAAGTTCCCAGCCGCAATGCTAGCCACATGTGTGCCATGACCGTCGTCATCGACGGCCGTGTCTGGTCCATAATTAAATCCTCTTGCCCCAATAATCTTATTGTTGCAGGTGACCTTGCTAAAAGGTCCGCATGAACCCTTAAACTTTGCCGGGGGAGGAGGCATCCCGTCGTCACTGAATGAATAGTGATCCGCGGCGATCCCGGTGTCGATCACCCCAATTATAACCCCTTCGCCCATGTTGCCACTGTCCCATGCCCCTCCCGGTTTGCTGATCCCCAGGAACCGAGGCGTGTATGTGGTCTCGATCCGCATCGTCCTGTCCGGCCGCGCGTACACGAACCCCTCCATCGCTTCCATGGCCCGCACTTCTTCCGGCGTCAGCTTGGCGGCGAATCCACTGATGGCGTGACGGTACGAGTAGATCAGCCGCGGCTCGCCCGAGTCGAGGGTGGCGTTTGGCAGGAAGGACTCGTGCCACTGCTTCAGCTCCCGGCTGCTGAGCAGCTCCACGTCTTCGGGCTCTTCAACGTTGACGATGAAGGTCTGGAGGCCATTACTGTTGCCCCATCGGTCATCAACGATGGGAAGGAGAAGCTGGTCGTCACCCTTCACTGCACCAGCGAGACCACACAAGAACAACAAGAGAACGCAGAACTGGAACCGACCTGTATCGTAGTCATCCATGGAGGATATGGGAAGGAAAGGTCGCAAGCAAGCCTGCGGTGGTGTGGTGACGGAGGTTGCATTCAAGAACGCAATATATAGAGAACACACTGCCTAAGGTATAATACGGACTGCTTCGTTGCCTTCTGACATGAAAGCTAAATAATAATACTCAAGTAATAATGCATCGATAAATGAGAACACGAGGAGAGTTCATATCAGCTACTCGACATGTATTGACGACCTGTAGTGCTCAATCATGTACCGAATTCCACAAGAAAATACAAAATAATATATGCATCAATCTTATGAGTGTGCGAGTATCCAAGAAAGGAAATTATTCGCCATGTGATGCCTGTTCTATTTTTTTTATTTATTTCTCAAATAAAAAGAATAGGGTGAATTTATCAATTATAATTTTTTTTATCATCACTTATTTAAAAGAGTCCAAATGATTATTATGTTTAGTATATTTGGTAATCAGTTATTATATGATTATTTTTATTTCTTATCTTTTTATAACTTAATTTTTTATATAATTATTATGAAAAAAACATTGTTGACATTCAAGTCAGCCCTAATTCACGTGCGTTAGGTGGAAAGAAGTTCGATGCCTAACTCCTCTACCATTGAAGAAGGAGGTCGGTGTCAAACCTGTTAGGATCAAGAGCACTAAGAGAGGGGGTGAATTAGTGCAGCGGAAAACTTTCGACGATTAAAACTATGTTCGTACGATAAGAGCGATTTCGGTAGAAAAGTCGATTCGTAAATCACTTTAACTTGTGATCAAGCAAGATGCAGTTAAAACAAGTCTATGAATGCAGTTTGCAGTTATGATGGAAATTAGAGTGTCAGCGTAAACTAAAATATGATGTTCGTACGATAAAATTGATTTACGTCTAAACGTCGATTTGGAAAATACTAAACTTTGAAACACGAACGTAAATGTGCAGAAGGCAATAAGCTATTGAGGAGGTTTGTAGTAAAGATAATATGCTCAAAGTAAATGCAAACCGAGATTTAGAGTGGTTCGGTCATTCTTAACCTACATCCACTTTTGGCTTCCTCCACCGACGAGGTCATCGACGTCCACTAGAGGCCTTCCTTCAATAGGCGGAGGCCAACCACCTTTTTACAGTTTCACTCCGGACGGGCTTAGGAGACAACCCTTACAGAATTTTCTTTCCTCTCTTGACATATCAAAACTTGGAAGAAAAGAGGAAGGAGAACTTTTAACTCATACAACACTTTTGAGCTCTAAAAATCACAGAGTAAGATCAGGATTTCGGTGATTTTGGTTGCTAAAAGGGTGGGGTATTTATAGGCCCCAACTCAGTTTGAATTCCGAGCTCAAAACTGTCAATTCCCGGAATTTCAGGTCTGGCGATTGCACCGCCTGACTGGGGCGGTTGCACCGCCTAGCAGAGCTCGAAGACTGAGCCTATGGGCGGTGCCACCTCTTGTCAGGGGTGGTTGCACCTCCTGCCAGAGCTCGAAGACCGAGCTCAGGCGGTGCCACCTCTGGCCTGGTAATCTGGGTCCGAATGGGCTGATCCATTCGGCCCAATTTGGGTCTGTCAAGGGCCCAATTGCCCCAAGATTAAGTTAATGGGATCACCTCCCATTTCTAACTTAATCATCATGCTAACTACGAATTTCTTAAGACATTTACTGCAACTTGCTCCGATGCGTCAACCGCTTCTTCTGGCGAGCTTCCAACGAGCTTCCGTCGATCATCCGATGAACCCTCGGTGATGCTCCGACGGACTTCCTGCAAACTCTTGGACTTGCGACGATCCACTTGGCGAGTTCCGACAAGCTTCTTTTGGCAAGCTCCTGGACTTCTCGGATTTGTTCCCGCAGAACCTCCGACGACCGTCCGGACTTCCGTCAAGCTCTCGAACTCCCAACGTGATCATAGTCTTGACTCCGGCGCAACTCCTACTGCATGTCTTACTTTCATCGTAGTTAATCCTGCACACTTATCTCAACATATGGATTAAATAACAAATGACAATTGACGTCATCATCAAAATCCGAGATTCAACAAAACCCACTCGCCTTGGGCACGAAGGGGGTTAGCACCTAATGCACCCACCTCAAGTGGAGTGGGGGTCGACACTTGACCCCTCCACTTTAGCCTAGTTTCAAGGGAATCAGGTTTTCCCAACCTCTATGTCTCGGGCAAGCCTCGCTTTAGGTGAGTTGGGTTTTTTCAACCTAGTTTGAATTATTATACCTTTTAGAACTCTTTTCGGGTGGGAAGAGTATTCCTAACTCATGTGCTTCGAGCATATTTTGCCTTATACCTCCCATCGTGATGGATTTTTTCATATAAGAACGTAATATATAGAGAGAACACATCGCTTAAGGTATAACAAGGATGGTTTCGTTGCCTTCTGACGTGAAAGCTAAATAATAATACTCAAGTAATAATGCATCGATGAATAAGAACACGAGGAGAATTCATATCAATTACTCGACACCTGACCTGTAATTATAGTTCTCAATCACATACCTAATTCCACCTGAAAAGATAAAATAATATATGCATCAATCTTCTGTGTGCTGAGTATACGAGAAAGGATATTATTTCACCGAAGTGATGCACGTTCTATTTTTCTATTTATTTCTCAAATAAAAATAATACGGTGAATCTATCAATTAAGTATTTTTTATAATCAATTAATTAAAAGAGCCCATATGATTATTATTTTTAGTACATTTGCTTATAAGTTGCCCAGGTCAACTCTAAGTCATTCGTCTCAGGCAAAAAGAGGGTCGGCGCTCACCCCTCCATCGCGGTTGACGAAGGAGGTCGACGCCCGATCCACCCGCCTTCGGCACAAAAGGGGTCGGCATCCAACACATTCACCTTATGTGGAAAGGAGGTCAATGCTCGACCCCTCCACTTTTGCCTAACTTTGAGGGAATTGGATTTTCTTGACTTTCATGTCTCGAGCAAACCTCGCTTTAGGTGGGTTGGGCTTTCCAAATCTAATTTGAACTATGCCTTTGAGTGATATCTTTAGGTGGGATGAATTTTCCCAACTCACATGTCTCGAACATATTTTGTCTTATGCCTCCTACTATAGTAGATTTATTTTTTACATAGGTCAAGTTTTGTCAACTCATGCATCTCGAGCACATATTACCTCATGCCTCCCACTGTGGTGGGTTTTTTTCTACACGATTTGTCATCTTTTATGCCTCGTGTACATTTTGCCTTATGCCTTATACTATAACAGGTTTCTTTCGAGGTGATCTTTACGTATCGATCACTTTTATACCTTTTGATATGGTCCTTCATCAATTAGCATATCTTCATACTCGACCAATACTTGTTTTTAATATAAGAGGAGAGAGATTGATCCCCTCCCTATAAATCCCCTTTAGCCATGGAGGTGAGGCTCATTCTCTCATTTGAGCATCTAAGGCCACCTTTAGGAGCTTTTTCTTCTTCTTAGTGTCGACTTTTTTCTTCAATACAAGTTGGTCTTTAGTCCTCTTCTTGAAGGTGGGTTGATTCCCAACTGTCTCATCCTTAAAGCACATTAGAGTCTCTAGTACCTTGGCATTCCAAAATCTTGATCCCAAAGAACTTCCACTTTTATAGGTCAGAATGTCTTTCCTTTCTCGTATAAGCTCCTCCCAATCTCATGACTATCAAATGGTCGAGAATGTTGGTGTTCCGTCCTCGGATAACCCAAAGGCGGAGGTAGTTCCGACCTCTCCTTTGTAAAAAGAATAGATCCCGATGAACTCGAAGATTCTTCAGGATTTAGAATCAATGAAAAGCACACATGATTGAGACTTAGTGATGAGTATACAACTCCTGGATCACTTGCAGATAAGATATCTGATCCCAACCAAGTTTGAGCTACAGGTCCCTCGATCGAGTCACTGTCGATATGACTTAATGTTTATATTCCTTTGTTTGTTTTCTAACGCTCTAGAGTTAGCACTTTGCTTTCCTCTTTACCCAATGGCTATGTCTTACCTCCAATAGTGGAGGATATCACTCTCACAAATGATACCCAACTTACAATGATATTTGATAGTGTTCATCATGAAGTACTACCATGTCAGTATTACCCCGACCCATAAACTCTCTGCTATTTGCTATCGACTATGTAAGACAAAAGACAACTACTACTCAGCTACTTGTGAGGGCTTTAAGGTTACTAGTGTCCCTTCTAATAATAAGGATTAGAAGGAGTACTTCTTCCTCATAGATACAAGTCGGGATTCGAGGTTCAATCTCGTTTGGTCCACATGCTTTATAAATAACACACTTTACTTCCTATCAGATTGTTGAATCTCGTATTTTGATGATGAAACTACTTGATATGTGTTTATGTTTTAATCTGTGTTTTGAGTGACGCAGGATGCTTCGATCAGGATGAGACAATTAAAGCAAGAAAAATCATGTTGTGCCGGAGGAACATGTCAGAAGATTGGACATCGGGCCGGTGGATCGGTCGACGTATCGACAGAAGGCTTCGGGCCGTGGACTCGGGCATCGAGATAAGAAAAGCAGGTATTACGCTAAGGATATCGGAGTTGCGGAGTCAACTGGCCGATTGAGCAATAGGCCGCAGGAGAGGACGATGCGCCGAAGAATCAGACGAAGCGTCGAGGGACCAATGACATGCCGGACAACTTGGTTAATTGCTTAGGATTAATTATCTCGATCAAAGTTTTGTTTTACATGTGCAGGATTAACTACGATGGAAGTAAGACATGCAGCAGGAGTTACGCCGGAGTCAAGACTATGATCACGTTGGGAGTTCGAGAGTTCGACAGAAGTCCGGACGGTCGTCGGAGGTTCTGCGGGAACAAATCCGAGAAGTCCAGGAGCTTGCCAAAGAAACTCGTCGGAACTCGCCAAGTGGATCATCGCAAGTCCAGGAGTTTGCCGGAAGTCCGCCGGAGCATCGCCGAAGGTTCGTTGGATGTTCGCCGGAAGTTCGTCAGAAGAAGCGATTGACGCACCGGAGCAAGTTGCAGTAAATGTCTTAAGAAATATCATAGTTAGCATGTAGATTAAGTTAGGAATGGGAGGTGATCCCATTAACTTAATTTGGAGGTAATTAGGCCCTTGATAGACCCAATTTGGGCCGAATGGATCAACCTATTCGGACCAGAATTCCTGCTAGGTGGTGGCACCGCCCAGGAGATGGTCTCCCAGGAAAGTTGGGCGGTGCAACCGCCCCAGTCAGGCGGTGGCACCGCCTGGGCTCAGTCTCCGAGCGAGACTGGGTGGTGCAACCGCCCCTGTCAGGCGATGGCACCGCCCAGAGGCTCAGTCTCTGAGCTGCCAAGCGGTTGTACCACCCCAGTCAGGAGGTAGTACCGCTAGGACCCCGAAAATATGGGAAATAACATTTTTGAACTCCAAATTCAAACCAGTTTGGAGCCAATAAATTCCCCTCCCATCCCTGGGTAAAACACACAAGCACAGAGAGATTAAAAGAGAGAAAATGCTGCTGCAATCTCTAGAATTTCTCTCCTCTAGCTTAAGTGTTAGAATTCTGTTTAAGAGAGGAGAGTGAGTGCTTGTAAGGGTTATCTCCTAAACCCGGTAAAAGGAGAAGAGGGGTGTAAGAAGGAGGTTGATCTTCGCCTTGTAAAAGAAGATTGTTATTGGATGCCGGTGACCTCGACATAAGAGGAATCGGAGGAGTGGATGTAGGTCACGATTGACCGAACCACTATAAACTCTCGTCTTCTCTAGTTTGCATTTATTCTTGCGGCTTACCTTACTGCAAACCTTCATATGTGCTTTACTTCCTCATTACTTTTGCTGCAATCATTTACGAACTCACTTTCAAGTTAAGTTTCCAAAAACAGTTTTACGTCGGAAACGATTTCATCATACGAACACAGTTTTAAATCCTCGAAAGTTTTTCGCTGCACTAATTCACCCCCCCTCCCCTCTTAGTGCTCTTGATCCTAACATAGATGAGAGGCAAATTAAGTGCTCTGATTAAGAGATGTACTATTTTCTTTTGAGGCTATCAGGAAGATAGACAAGGACTGATTAATCAAGATGGGTCTGACTCCTTAAGGTATAAATCTTTTTGCACCTCCCCTTTTCACTCCATTTTACACTTTAAAAATTTATCATAGGTATAGATCTTCAAGCCTTAAGGAGAAGGGGAGCTGGTTCCTTTTTGGGCACAACAATGGCTTTTTTAGCTCCTCCCCCATTTGATCATGAGCTGGCCCTCGAGGTGTCGATCTCGACTTAGTCCGACCATCCTTCCATCATCAATCAATCAAAGAAGAAGAAGGCTATAAAAAAGGTGTCCTATCCTCAATGGGTCGAGGAACCTAAGAGTAAATTCTTAAAGAGGAACCGAACAAAGTGCTTCTTACCCTTGAGGCGCCAGCATTTTCAGAGAAACCCCCAAACTCAAAGTTCTCCTCGGGAAGAAGAAGAGAGAGGCAATGGTTAGTGTCTAACATGTGCAAGGGCAAGTCTTTACTCTTCGCACTAGTAAAGATAGTCGACCTATCGAACTCAATTCTAGATGTGCCACTGCATCAAAGATGAGAGGGTCTATAAGAAAGGCAAAAAATATAAACTAATGTTGGAGCCATGGAGCAATACTATCGATGGTCCTTATTCTCGATGATGGCAAAGCATATACCATTCCCCCTCAAAGGTTTTGCTCAACATAAGTTATCATATCGAAATGCTAATAAGCTAAGTCATGGCTAACCCCCTTAGTACATTGTTATATCATTGCAAACTCCTTTGTCTTTGATTTGTAGTATCATAATTATGTCACGACCCTTCTCGATTGTGTATGAGATGCTAGCTCTGTGATTAATAAGTAGTTCCTTATGATCAACAATCTTTACGAGGAGGTGGAGGGGTTGAAGAGGGAGAGGGGAGACCTAGCACTTATTGTTAAAGCAAATGCTCATAGAGTTGAACTGGCATCGTAATTGCAAGAGGTCGAGCAATGTCTCGCTAATCTATTTGAATAATTGAAGATGATTTGGAGCAACAATCATAGCATGAAGGATAAGCTAGTACAATTTATCCGAGAGCTGGAGTTGATGAGGACCTACAACTTTAAGCTTGTCGAGCAAGTTGTCATGGCCAACGAGTAGGTCATGAGTATGACCGAGCAATTGACTGTCTTGAATGAGCATATTTAGAGTCTGGGCAATAAGCTAGGAGCTTTAAAGGATACGTTGGAGGTTGAGAGGACCATGACATCGAGGTATCAAGAGAAGGTGGTCATCGACTACAAAGCCTTCATCGAGTTTTTGAAAGGTCTAAAGAGGTCATGAGTCTTCTCGTATCAATATGGATACTATTTTGCCTTAGCTTGTTTCAAGAAGTGGTACGCCGGGATAGAGATTGAAGAAGATCCGTTCACCAAGTACTTTGAAAATCAAAATGTGATAATAACTACTCAGGTCCCCTTTATTGTCAACCCAAACACCTCGTCTTGATCTTTAGTTTATCGTCTTGTCGCATTATGCTAGCCTTCATTGAGTTATCAGGTTTATCTACCTGACTTAGCCCTTGCGTCTTTACTTTGTCGTATCATCAGACTTGTCCATTCAATCAGTCTATTACTTCCGTAGGTCGATATCTCATTTTAGAAGTAGGCGTTCAAATTAGTGTAGTATTTTTAAAGTAATTAAACTTTCTTTTCTCGGCTTGTAATATCTATGTCTTGAAATTATATTTTTTTTCAACAATTTATATTAAAAACATTGAAGATCAAGACTTAATACTCCGGAGATAGTTATCTCGACCTGATGCTAAGGGATGACTCAAGTGGTTAAGTGCAACCTTACGATCGTCGAGGGGCGAGGGCGTTTCAAGAAGCACGAAAGATACTACCATCGATCATGGTGGGCACGACACGCACGTCGCCGACATCATGACGGGCGCTCGGGACGACCTTCTGCATGGCGCCCAGAGCTGATACGTCCATCGATAACGTGTGCTTCGTGGATGACTACCATGACTACGACATATTGGCCGCCCTCGACCGATCTATCAAAGATGAGGTTGACATATTATCCATGCTTCAGCGGTATTCTAAAGCCGGACACCTCACCCCTGGCATTGTCATTCAAGGTCAGGCCCCGTTCGACGGAGATATCGGGATCGACCTTCAACTTCCATAGCGGCACCTCCACCTCAATGGTGCGATGGTGACACCTCAAGTGGCCGGGATCATGGCGCTCGTAAATAAGTAGCACTCGAATTGGCCGCCTTCGGCCATCCAATCGACGATCATTAAGTCAGCCAAGGACCTCGACCTCGACGGCAGCTACATACATCATCGACGAGTCCTCCAAAACACGACCGACGCCATCTACGCGGTGGGCGCCGGCTAGCCAATGATATATAAACAGGACATGCAGCTCTATTCTGGACACATGATCCACAGCCAAGCATAAGAACAAGTGTCAGAAAAAGGCTCAGACAAAAAAGATTGCCAATCAAGACACACAAGAGTAGACAGAAACGAGGAGGAGATCTGTGCACAAACAGTATCCACCTTTTTCACCATTTAGTCACGGCAACAGTTTAATACAAAATAACAGGCGAATTGGTAGGTCTATTACAATGACAATTTGATCGCAGCGTATTCAAACAGCACCGTAACAAGGCAATGAATTTACAGAAAGCGACCAAAGATCATGTCAATTACTAAAATGGCAAGCATAAATGAAATGCAAGAATATAAGTGAAGCCTTTAAAGTGAATCGGAAGAAGAAGACATCACCGACGACTCAAGGATTGGAATTGTACAATTGAGGAAGATATTAACCGAATGAAGATATGGCCACCCATCACCAGCCTGCCCCAACTGAGAATGAAATGTAATTTCTTACTGACTGCAGCATACTTGGATGAACTACAAACTGGAATTGGCCCCCATGTTTCCAGGACCATTGGCGTGCTTGTGCTTCGGCTTCCACTCTGTGCGTCCTCTCACAATCTCAGCCCCACATTCCAACCGCAGCAGATGCTGGCACTCGATGCCATCGTCCTGTATGCCATCAGGGCTAGTGGATACAGCGGTGAGGGATTGCAGTACGCTATCCCTCCCACATTCCCTCCTGTATTCCAGAGTCATGCTGGCAAGCTGATGGTTCTCAAGAATTGAGATGGGAGCACTCTGTAATAAAAGGCAAAAGAAGGATGAGGCCACCGTTCAAAATTATCAATCATATCATCCCCTACCTGCAACAGGTTCACTAAATGCAATGTAATAATACAGCTTGTTTCATGAACAAGAATAATAATAAACTGGTCAATACTTGCAATGACAACAATGCTGGAAGGGAATGTTCAGGCAGGATAGCACAAACCACAAAGGCAACAACCATCAAAGATCCAAGGGCCAGAAGCCATGTGCCAACTCATCAGTCTTTCCATCAAAGTCGTGGCATTAAACAATTCAGAAGAGGCTCCATAAATTGTAGAAAGTGACATTGTCTTCACCAAAGCAAATTAGTACAAGGTCAAGTAATTTATTGTTTACGGTTTTGAAGATATCTCAGACTAGATAACAATGATGAGTCGTGAAGGAACAGGATGATGCAGCATGGAGTAAGGATCAATACCACGAAGACAGATCTTCATAGCTATGTCTATAGCATCAAGCATCTCCCTGACGGAGGACTTAATATAACCACCAGCATGAGCAACAGAGAGAACTTGCAAGACAACTTTTTAATGTATGGTTATCATATTCCTTAAACATTACTTGAGTTATTTGATCATTTCAAATCATTTTTAACAACCACAACAAGCAAATGAATAAAAGAATTAAGGGCTATGAATTCAAATTTAAGATCTGATCATTGCCAATCTATCAAATGTTAAAGGCAATTAACTAAAGGAAAATGATCCCAAGTTAGTCGATTTCATGTCTATTTTGTATTTCCAGGACCACATCATTTGTGTGGTAACAGCAACATTGAGTTCCCAATTTCTCATATGAATTGCATAAACTTCAAGTGAAAATTTTTTGTTTAAAAAAATCAGGAAATTTGAGTTCATAGAAAACTAAAATCACCTCAAGAATCCAGCCAATATACTTGACATTATTCACATGTTGATTGACATCCAAATCGGCCCATCGAGGCTGCAAAAAAAGGTGTAGATTTATAGTATCAACATGAAAATGGAAAAAAATGCAATCATAAGTGGTGAACATGTAGATCTAAAGCTTACAGTCAAGCCCCTTCGGACATGATTGGCAGTACCATCTTCAAGCTTTGGTAGCTTCCTTTTATCCTCTTCCACAATAGGAGCTTTCACCATAAAATAAGGCTCTATCTCTGCTCTAACTTCCTCTGGCATTTTGGACAATCGTCTACTGTGTTTGTTCATCATTACCCAGACACTGCATGTGATGACCAAAGTGGAAAAGATTTAGATAATAATAGGTGGCATGACATCGACAAACAAGAATGAAAATGCAGGTAGATGTGATTCTGTTCAGATAATCAATCCTCAATTCACTCCCAGGTTGAATGTCAAACGTAAGGAAAGACTAGCACCAACCTGCTGGCTCTCAGTATAGTTTGACCTGTCCGATAGTCACGAACATGCCAATCTCGGCGCATCCCATTTCTCCCAGAAGCACCAACCCATGTGTCTACTTCAACAATATCTCCCCTGGACAAATTGAATATACAAATTGAAATTAACAGCTTAGAATCAACTGTTTTGACCAGAAAAATAGAAAGTTTACTGCAGATGACATGTTCTACAAGAAAACGACGAAAGTCAAGGCTATGAATTTGACAAAAGCAACTAGGTCAAGAAGGTACAGAAGTTCCAAGTCCAGTATCTATCAAGATTGTGGTCTTGACTAGACAAATTCATATCTTAACTTCTTTTGGTGTAAGGACAACCCATAATGAGCACCTTCTTGTTGACCAATGGCAAAGTTTGAGCAACTTAGCAAAATCTTGCTGGTGGAATTCAGAGATGTACTAGCATTCAAAACATAACAAGTTTCAGGAAGTATAAACTATATAGTTGTGGATCCCATCAGTGACCTGGCCAGTATCTGCATAAATTCAGAATAGCCAAAACTTAACAGCTTATCCTGTGACAACAGAGAACAAAGCATCTAACGTGCCAAAACTGCATCAACATCCTAGTTATGGCTTATAACACCATTGACAATAAGCATTACTAATTTGTCTAACAATAGTAAAAAAAAGTTTCATTTTTTTTAAATAGCATTTCACCTGCTTCTACAACAGATAACTTCATCTTACATCACAGACCACATTAGACAAAGCTTAAAAAACAAACAAAGTTGTTTAATGACTTATTCTAGGGTATATATAGAATATCAGAAAAATGGAAAAATTAACAGCAAGCTATGAGTGCAGGACCATATTTATTTGTACAATTACAGAAGTTCTCAAAACATTCAACCTGACCAGTGATAAGAAAAGAATTGTAAATTATACTAGTACTTTGTTCAAGAACATGAATAATTGTTTTACCAGGAAGGATAATGTTCTACGACAATCTGCATCTTCGTGACAACCCAAATCAAGTTATTTTTAGTCATCTCAGGTGTCGAACCAAATCCATCACCCAGTAGACCAACACTCCTTACATGGTTAAGTGCTGTTTCCTGCAAGGATGTAATGGTGTGAATGATGAAGGGTGAAGGCGTCCACAGTGTTCACAGCAGGAATTTTTTACGTACCTGTAAGTGATTCATTAAAGTCTCTATAGAAGCTGTTCGATCTGCCCCTATCTCATATGACCTAATGGAAAAGTTCTGCCTGAAAACCATCCCATCCTGAACAATCTTGCCAAGCCCAAATGCATCAGCAAGCATATCAGGTCGCTTGGGCTTCCAATCAAGCAGCGTCAACTGTTTCTCAGCTGCTAAGAAAATGGTTGTTATGGCAGCAAACAGAAAGCTCCAGTCAGGCAATTGGTTGTAGAATGTCCTTGGGACTGAAGCAACTTCTTCTTCATCAGCCTTATGCTCTTTGGTTTTCAGGTCAACCTTTGTACCATTGATCTTAGGAAGGGTTTGTGCTTGCGCCTTAATCTCCATTGCGCCTGAGGATGAATTAGGTTTGGCAACGATACCCTGAATGCCCAAACTTCGAGGGCCATCACCAATGCTCTTCGATGCTTGAGCTAAGACAGTGGAAGAGGAAGATGGAACAGGGAAGAAGGCCGCCGCCACGGATGCAACCATACTGTCAATTATAGACCGCAAATGACTGTTAGTAGGACCAAAAGCACAATTGTTTTGTCAAAATCGTGACAAAGTCAAGTTCTACGCGGAGACTAGCAGTTCATTAAAATCAGCTCATAATAAACTATCTTCCTCAAAATTATCAAAAGACATGATTTTTATCAAATATTCTCTATTATTTAGAGATGAACACCAAAGAGTATATCTAAAATGACACATTCTTCCTTGGAATCGGTAAATAACTTCATATAACAACAGTAAAAAACATGAAGGCACAATGAAACAACAAAGTTTAGTAACACATTGGAACAAACAAACAAACAAAATTAAGCAAACGCCTTCATTATCTCCATGATCAGATATCAAGAGATCCCAACATTATATTTGATCTTTTAAGACTGACAAATCCATACCTCAAACAAACACTCCATTTAAGCCCCCAAAAAAAATTCGATTCAGAAAAGCTCTCGTGAGGTCAATCCTACAAAAAGCTCCCTAAAAACTACAGAAGCCCCCGATAACGATGACAAGCTAAGCTGGAACATCAACAAACAAAATGCTGTTCGGAAAGAGAACGATGTGACGACGACGACGACGACGACAACAGTGTGAAAAGCCCTTCGAATTTTTAGTCAGATCCCACTTAACCCCAAACACGACAACGACAAGAATCAGCAACAGAACCATCGGCAGCCATAATAACACCAAACGATATCCAAATGGAGATAGGAAACAACAGAAATGGAGATCAGAAAAAGACGGATCCGGCCGGCGATTGGTACCTTCAAAGGACGAAGAGCAAATCGAAGTTCCAACCTCGGTCGCCGATCCACAGCGAGTTTCCTCTCTCGCCCTCGTCTCTCCAAGCTTCTCCTGGTGTCGGGTTTCGGCTTCTATCTAGGCGAGAGACCTCTCTGATGTTTCCTTTCTCCTCCTCGCAGTGTCCCTCTCCCGAAGCCTCCGGTCATACGAGCGGAGAGCGAAGTGGGCGATACTTATAACCCCTATCTTTCCTCCAACGTCGACGCCGCATAGGACCGTACCGTGGATGATACGTTCACGCTTCCGCACATGCTATCTTTTATGCGACTGCTTAATCTGCCGTTCGTTACATCGTCGGAACCCATCTAGTCCACCCAAACGGTTTTGGACGCCAGTTTTGATTTCTCAGGAAGCGATGCTTCTGGACGTCGTTGACTGTCAAAATGACCAAAAAGACTATAATATACATGAGAGTGAGAAAAGACACGTGAAAATAAATGCATTGAGGTGGGGGTATTTACGGAAATTAGTGAGCACACCGTTAGAGACTAAATGGATGCCGTGGGCGACGGGTGTGGTTTCACCGCCCGGTGCAGAGAGCGAGACAGACTACTTTTTCAGCTCTTGTTTCCTTTTACGGAGTAATCAAAATTTGACATCAATTTTATCCTTTTTCATGTAAAACACAATAATTCTATTTTGTATGTCTGGTTATCTTCCTTTGACTTACCTTCTTGTTTGACTTTTTCTTTTATTTCATGATTATTTTCCTGAATTAGATGTTTAAAACCCCTACTCACTTCAATTAAGCAACATAATATATTCTATTGTAAGTTTGGTTTGACTTCAACGGATTGACAGTTTCATGCGTCGAGTGGGGAGAGCCAGAGGGACCCACAGACTGATGCATGTTGAAGGAATCCAGCGCTTTATACTGCTGGGCCACCACATCTCGGTGCCAAATAAGGTGTGTGGTCATCTTTGAGCCACACGTAAGAAGGACGGACGCGTTTCCTCTGCTGCAGCTGCATGCAACCACACAAAAATGAATGAGAAAACGAACCCAAAAAGGAAAAAAAAAAAAAGAGGAAAAGAGCTTTTTCTATTTAAAAAAATTAATTTTAATTCGTTATATTTAAAATTCAACAGCTAATGTCTCTTTTTGGTGTTTAGGTTGCAGAGAGAGAACCACGAGTGCTTTAAACAGGACGGTCGTAAAGCGCACGGTGGGTGGAACAACCGTCATGGTTCTCACACCCGTTGATATAAAATGTCATGAATTTAATTAAAATTATTTAAATCATGAGATATTTTTACATTATCTATTTATAAAAGATTAATCTAATTGTAATCTCGTTCATGATAGAGATAATATTTTTTATTTTTTAAATTATTTTTATTATATTAAAATTATATATATATATATATATATATATATATATATATATATATATATATAGTCATTAACGATGGATTATTAGCAGAACAAACTCTGTTCATCACTTGGGCAATTCTGAACGTGATGGCTTAAATGTACCGCGGGAATACGTTAAGTAAAGGCATTCCAATGCCATCCGGGAACCGGAGCCGTTGGTTTTCAGCCACTCGCCGCGTGGCGTCTGTTAACCGCTTCGTACCTCGCTAACAATATAAAGAAACTTCCTCTCCTGTCGTCGATGAGGCAGTGTTCGTTACGAAAATACCTGCTTTTTCTTTGGTGACAAACACGCGGTCTCGTGGGACCCCTATGACCATCTACCGGTCGTAGCTCAGGTATGTGAACAGGGCAACCTCGAAAGCGTGAGGTTAATATATAATTGTTCGAAGACGTTATCCGTTTGCCCTAATCTCACTCTCTCTCTCTCTCTCTCTCTCTGCTCCATTCCGCCCATTGCGCGTCCTCTGTCTCTCTCTCTCGAGCTCGAGCCTCGAAACCCTAGAAATCGATCCGCTCCCTTCCGAAACCTAGGACTTGGTTATTGTAATCCTCTCTCTCACCTTCACATCGTAGATTTTCTTAGTTGATCACCCATCGGCGGCTCTCGCAATTTCAATCTTCTACCGATCCTTTCTTCCTCGAACAGTAAGGTTTGCTCTCCTGTTTTGATCCTCGAAGTCCCTCCAAAGATTTCGGTTCTGTGATCCATCCGATCAGAACTTACTGCTAAAGTTCGAATCATTTGTTCATTTGTACATCAAAATCATTTGTTCGTTGATTTGTTTTGCAACAGGTAATCTAGGCTTGGGGCTGTTGAATCAGTGACATTTGAGGGCTTTGTTGAATTGAGGTGGTTTATCAAGATACGCTGGATCTGTCTTGGCGTTTCGATAGGGAGAGATGGTTGGAGGTGGAAGCAGGAGGGACGATGGGCCTTTGAAAATTAGCAGCACCAACGTTTTTGCAGCGCTCGAGACTCTTAAGAAGAAGAAGAAATCGAACAAGGAGTTGAAGAGCAAGGGATCGTCCAAGAGCGGGGCGAAGGAATCGGAGCCACAGGTGTTTTGGGCACCAACGCCACTGACGGCGAAATCTTGGGCCGACGTTGATGATGACGATGATTACTTTGCGACCACAGCACCACCCCAGACTGTTTGGGGCTTGTCGGAGCAACAGCAGAACAAGGAAGCTGTGACAGCAGTAGAGGAGGTTTGTATGCCATACATACTTGTTTGTCTATGGCTAAATAGTTTGATGATTAATGTTTGTATATTTTGATTTAATTTTGAAGTTGCTGGCTCTGCAGTGGTTTCTTCAACCTAATGATGTGATTTGTTGATGAATTTGATTTTGGATTAGTTCAGTATGTTAGTTTGAATTATGAATTTCACAATAGTTCAATAAAATATGTTTGAATTATGAATTCCTATTGAGGTTTTTTAATACATACTATTGTATTGCTTAAATTAATGGAAGACCGACTGCCACTGAAAACTTTCTCCGGTTTAGTTTTTGTTGCCTATGTGCTTTAGTATCTACTCTGCTAGTATGTTCTTTTGTTTCTGCATGATGTACTCCATGTGTTATTGTCTTGAGCACACAAATTTATTCTTTTTGTTTTTTGCTGATTAAATGTAGATCCCATGTTTCTTATCTAGCCACTTGAGTTGTGTGATATATTAAATTTCATTAATAGTTTTGTTAGTTTGCTAACAGATTCTTTTTAGTTGACATTGTCAGATATTTTGATTTATAACTGGACTTGTTCAGTCTGTTCTAAATTTCTAATGCTCAAGTAGTGTTTTTATATGATACATAATCATGTATCATATGATAGAAGCATGTATCTCCAATCACGACAGATAGTCTTTTGGAAAATTCTTTTTCGAACAACTAAATATATGGTTTTTTACATATTTCAATGGTGGCAACATATCCATGTATTCGGCCACAATTAGTTGAGACTTACAGCTTTATTGTTGTTGTTATTGTTTGTCTTTTTTGAGCAACCGTACCTCTGTTTGTATGTGAACATGTCAAAATATATTGATGTCCTATATGTGTGTTCATTCACGCAGGCACGCACCTTAGATGCTGCAGATTTTATGTTTAGCAATTTGTAATGTTGGACAACCTTACCTCTGTTGTTGACCCATTCATTGTGGTATTAATGCTTAGTGCAAATTTTGATAAAGTAGTTCTATATGAACATTATTTAACAATCATCTGTTTTTCAACCTCTGATTTTGTTCCTAATTGTAATAACTAGGCTTCTTTCAGATAAT
This sequence comes from Musa acuminata AAA Group, assembly GCF_036884655.1. Classification (NCBI taxonomy): domain Eukaryota; kingdom Viridiplantae; phylum Streptophyta; class Magnoliopsida; order Zingiberales; family Musaceae; genus Musa; species Musa acuminata. Next base: position 48,042,163 of record NC_088335.1, read on the forward strand.
GATTCATCGCTTCAACATGGTACAACAAGGTGCACACGCATGCACCTTTATTAAATTTCTAGGTGCATGGAATGTGTGGCTCCAATTTTTATCTTAAGTATGATGCATGTTCAGTTTAGTTGTGTGTCCAAAAATGTTTTTCTTTTCTTTTGCAATTACACAATTTCTACCATTTTAACAAGTTACTTGGATATAATGGAATTGTATCAAAATTTTTGGTATTCACCTTTTGATGCTTTAGATGATTCTTTTTCTTTTCATATCCTAACACTCATCACAACTTACTTGAATGAGACTTGTGGTCATCAGTGCCTTTATAGCCTTTTTAACCAAGAATTCTCATGGTGTACTAATTTCACTGCAAAGTTATTTTCCATAGTATCTCAATCTATAAATTAATGCTCATCCATGTGCCTGTAAGATGTTCTAATCCAATCTATACTTGTCAGTGTTAAGATTAACTAGGTACAAACCTAATTTGAGTGGATTTATGTTCCACCATTGACAAAGCAGAATGAGTATTGTGGCTTTTTTTTTTCTCTTTTTTTGTGCTTCAGTTACCATGTGGCTTATCTCCTTGCATGTAAGGAATGATTTGTTCCGAGGAATGAGAATTTTTAGCATAATTTTGTGGAGTTGTTATCAAGGTAGTATTTATGAAACTTTGAGTTCCTTTCTTTGATCAAGTACTGTTTACTGGATCTACTACTTATTCTAATATGAACATCATTTACATATAAGTTGTTCCATAACATGTCAAAGTTATGCTTTAACAGACTCATTAATAATTTTTACATAATATTATACATCTTGTCCTTTGGATTAATTTGCATTGCTTGCTCTAAAGGAACTTGGCCTTTTACTGAAACTTATTTTGTTTCCTATGAAAATTTTAGTTTGGGTCTAAATTCTCCTATATTCTCATTTGTGCAGATGCTTGATTTAAGTATGGATATAAATTTACTGTCTCAGGAGTATCTTTGTGCATAGTGTTCAATAACAGTTTGTGCATAGTTTGATTTAAGTATGCATGATTTAACCATGTTTCAAGATCTTGTGCTTAATGTTCAATACCGAAAATTGATTTTGGACCGTCAAGATTTATTGTATCGTATGGAGTTGCTTAGGAAAGTGAAAGTGAGGAAGATGGTCTCGACGTCGGTGATGATGATGTTGAGGAGGAACCTGAAAATGAAACTGAGGTTGCTGTTGCAAATGAACCAAAAATGGAGAAACCTGTTCCGGTACCTCCCAAAGATGCAGAACGGCAACTGTCAAAGAAGGAGCTTAAGAAAAAAGAAATGGCAGAACTTGATGCACTTCTACATGAGCTTGGCATTTCCGGTAAAGATAGTGATGTTGCACAAGATGAGACAAATGGTACCACTTTTACCTGTTATAGAATAATATATTGGCAGTTTTATTATATATGCAATCACTTCATGCATAAAATATGTATTTATATATGTATGTATATACATATTGTCATTATTGTTTTCTCATTTAACATGCATATAGTCTTATGTATTCTAGTGGGTACAAATGATTATGCGCTACCTGTAAAAAATGTGTATCTTCATCTAAAATGGCCTCGATCAATCATATGCTCAGACAAGAAACAACATGAGCAAAGTGGTGATGGAGAGAAAAATGAAAACACTGGTGCTCCTTCAGAAAGCAAAGCTTCAAAGAGGAAGAAGGCCAAAAAAGAAAAATCTTCCAAGGACACCAAAGAACAAGAGGAACAGCTCGCAGATCTCAATAATAACAAGAACTCAGGTGAAGCGGTGGCTGAACCTGAAGAGGAGGATACATCTGCAGTTGATGTGAAGGAGAGGCTAAAGAAGGTGACTTCCACTAAGAAGAAAAAATCGAACAAGGAGATGGATGCTGCTGCAAAAGCTGCTGCAGTCGAGGCAGCTGCAAGGAGTGCCAGGCTTGCTGCTGCAAAGAAGAAAGAGAAGAGCCACTACAATCAACAACCAGCACGGTAATGTTTGTTTTTCTCTTTTTTTTGCATGAGAAGCCCCACATAGGTCTATATCTGTTTTCCGAACTCCAAAAATAAATATTGGGATGCCTGTAGATGACCTGATCATATCCTCTTATTCTCTTTCTGATGTTCTTCGGGCGATTCCAATTTTTTTTTTTAATCCTTGTGTGTCATGTAACGAATCAGTTTGGTATTTTGATGATCAGAGTTATGGACATATGGTCGCTTTAGTTTTTACGTCTTACTTTGCCTTCTCTTGGTTAGGGTTTCTCTTGTTGGTTCCTTAGCCAATTAGCTACGATTTTGTGGATGCCAATTTTCTTTTTTGCTCTATCCCCGACATTTGTTTTGCTCTTCTGCAAATGTTACATCGGATTCAGTAGCCATGCATCTAAGTTTTGTTTATGGCAAAGTGAGATACCTACTCTTCTCTTTTAAAAGACATCTTATCGGAAATGGCATGGAAGACATTTCTTCACAGGAAAAAAAAAAGAGAAACTTCAGAGTGACAATTGAACACAGTAGCTGGATAGAGATGTCTGATGAACTGCAGAAAAAGAATGGCTTGGAAAACCAAAAATTTCCAGTTTTATTGGTATCTCTAGGAATCCATTGTTCAAGTAACCTGCAGCTTTATGCTCTTCCATGTTATGCCGATTTGCAATTCTTGAAGCCCCAACACCACAAAGAAGAAATCTCATGGCTGGAGAACATACATAGCAATGGCAAGCAGAGGTCGGGTAAAGCACAGTGCACAAGAAACACAGTCATGCTAAATTTTTGCTGTATCAGATTATGTTGCAAGAATTTATTCATCTGAAAAGAAAAGGAAAAAGGAATTTTAATATTGTGAACAGTGAAGAAACAGCTTAACTAATTGGAACACGATGTCCCAATTTGTATTAATGTTTAAATTATATATATATATATATATATATATATATATATTCATTTATTTTATTATTTTTAACTCATCCACTCATCAGACGGTTGTTAGTGGAAGCAGAGAATAAATAGGCTTTAAAGTGCTTACATATAACAATAGCAGCAGATGCAATGAAACAATGAACCACAAAAGCCGGTACTGAAGACAAACCACACGACACACCATTTAGTTAATACCTCCTCCACGTGGACTAGCCTTATTAAGCAACCAAATCCTACGTGCGAAAGCACCGTGAATTAGCACGACTCCTTGTTCCTCTCAAGGCTTCGTAAGTTGATGAGGCTTTCCCTGTTCCAGCGAGCCGCCAGGACCACCTCCGACTGACCTGCCTCCACCGCCAATGCCCTTCCCACCACCAATTTTCCCATGGTGATGCTTTTTGCCACCTCCGGGGCCAAAGCCGCCACCTGCTCCGCCGTCACCACCGAATCCACCGCCAGCACCACCGCCGATGCCCCAACCTCCACCAGCTCCACCACCAAAGCCACGTCCTCCACCTAGTCCACCTCCTGCGCCACCACTAATACCGCCACCTCCGCCAAACCCACCACCTCCACCAATGCCGCCACCACCCGCAATTCCAACTCCAGCCCCACCACCTCCTCCAAACCCGCCGCCTACACTACCACCCCCACCGATGCCTCCTCCAACATCACCACCACCTCCACCGATGCCGCCACCACCTGCAATTCCAACTCCAGCCCCTGCACCTCCTCCAAACCCGCCGCCTACACCACCACCCCCACCCCCACCGATGCCTCCTCCAACACCACCACCACCTCCACCAATGCCGCCACCACCCGCAATTCCAACTCCAGCCCCAGCACCTCCTCCAAACCCGCCGCTTACACCTCCACCCCCACCGATGCCTCCTCCAACACCACCACCTCCACCAATGCCGCCACCACCCACGATTCCAACTCCAGCCCCAGCACCTCCTCCAATCCCGCCACCGACACCACCTCCGCCGATGCCACCACCTCCGCCGATGGCCCCGCCAAGTCCACCACCCCCGCCCATGCCACCGCCAATTCCGCCGCCTCCACCAGCCCCGCCACCTCCACCGATGCCACCACCAATTCCCCCACCTCCTCCCATGCCGCCGCCAGCTCCACCACCTCCGCCCATGCCACCGCCAACTCCGCCGATGCCTCCACCAGCTCCACCACCCCCGCCAAAGCCACCGCCAACTCCGCCGATGCCTCCACCAGCTCCACCACCCCCACCGATGCCACCACCAGCTCCACCACCTCCACCGATGCCACCACCTGCCCCACCACCTCCACCGATGCCACCACCAGCTCCACCACCTCCACCGATGCCACCACCGCCTCCTCCAATGCCTCCACCGGCTCCACCACCTATACCGCCACCTCCACCGATCCCTCTCCCTCCACCAACTCCACCGCCTCCGCCAATGCCTCCACCGGCTCCACCACCTATACCGCCACCTCCACCGATCCCTCTCCCTCCACCAACTCCACCGCCTCCGCCAATGCCTCCACCGGCTCCGCCACCTACACCGCCACCTCCACCGATCCCTCTCCCTCCACCAACTCCACCGCCTCCGCCAATGCCTCCACCGGCTCCGCCACCTACACCGCCACCTCCACCGATCCCTCTCCCTCCACCAACTCCACCGCCTCCGCCAATGCCTCCACCGGCTCCGCCACCTACACCGCCACCTCCACCGATCCCTCTCCCTCCACCAACTCCACCGCCTCCGCCAATGCCTCCACTGGCTCCACCACCTGCACCGCCACCTCCACCGATCCCTCTCCCTCCACCAACTCCACCGCCTCCGCCAATGCCTCCACCTGCACCGCCACCTCCACCGATCCCTCTCCCTCCACCAACTCCACCGCCTCCGCCAATGCCTCCTCCGGCTCCACCACCTGCACCGCCACCTCCACCGATCCCTCTCCCTCCACCAACTCCACCGCCTCCGCCAATGCCTCCACCGGCTCCACCACCTACACCGCCACCTCCACCGATCCCTCTCCCTCCACCAACTCCACCGCCGCCGCCACCATGCCGTTTCCCTTTCCTAACACAATCGCTAATCGGCCCACCACCAACACCAATCCCAGGCCCGACACCATGGCTCCCTCCCTTCCACCCTGAGCCGGAGTCAATCAAGTGGTTCTCCGAACTTGTCAACTTCTTCCCTTCCTCTCTCCCACTCCCACTCGCAACACACGCCAAAACCATCAGAAGGACCAACGCCCGCTTCGCCATTTCGTGACAAGCCAATGCAGGATCAGAAGAAAACATATGCATGCAGAATGAGACGGAGGGAGAGCAGTATAAATAGGAGGTTTCCCGCCATTAATGTTGGTAGAGAAGTTGCAGCTTTCGGGTGGTAGTTAGCAGTGGAGTTTAAATGCCGCGCCGCTGGGACTGTACGTGGACGAGGGAGCTCCCTTCTCCTCCCCGTGACTATACGTGGAATGGCCTCCCTTTCTCTCTCGTTTTGTGTCGGGAACAAGCAAGCAATCAATCAACATGCCTGCTTTCTTGGAGAAGGGAATTCAACCCGGAGATCGTGACAACAGCTGCTTGCAGTCTGGAAAGAAGGGTGGGGAAGAGAAACTTTTGGTTCTGCTGGTTTCCTCCACATTTAACGCTGATCGCTAGTGGATGAACCGTACAAGTAATTCCTCTTTTTCTCGGATAAATTAAATGGATAAGCATATTCTGTCACTAAGAACATTATATATATATATATATATATGTGCCATGGCGTCCCAAAACAAATGTGCCATGGCGTCCTAAGTGGGTCAATGACTTGGTTTTTGATGTGGTGCTAATACCAAGATTGACGTACTTCCCTTGTGAATGTTAATGTTAATGTGCTAACGATGGTTTGTCACATTTCAAGATTGCTTATGATGGATGAGTGCCTTAATCATCTTTATCTTTTTTTCATGATGATATATTTTTGAATGTACTTGCTAATCTATCTAGTAAACTCTTTATTAGAAAACCATGACAAGATCCTAGGATTAAAACCGTCTTTTATCCTTTACCCCTTACGTAAAAAAAATATAAAGAATATGTAATTAAAAATACTATTTATTGTTATTGGAATGATTAATTATAAATAAAATATACCTTTTAGAATTAAATATTTTTTTATTTCTTATATTGCTTTTTCTTTTCTTCTAAATTGAAATTAATCTAAGAAAACTTATAATCTCATGCTCTCTAAAAAAAAATGGGGATTAGGTGTATAGAGAAGATCTAGGAAAATAGCGGGGCTAATTATAGATTACTTCATCTAGTTAGATCGTTTTAGTATCTCGATTCTTAGACTTAAAAAAATTATATTAAAATTCTTATATTTATGAAAGTGAAAGATGCAACTTTATTTACTCTAACACCGTTAATTTTATCGATGGAAGCAAAAAATATATAGGTAAAAAGATAATTTCAATGTTCTAATTATGCATTCGATGGTGGCGGACGACGGTGCTACTAAGGGTCGTATGTGACTATTATGGAAGAGAAGAAAGAGCGATCACGAGAGGTGAGACAAAGGGATAGGAGGAAAAGGATGACGCATATGCCGATGCTCTGTATTTACATTAGTGCCACTTGATAATTGTGTCAAAACTAATACAGATGTAGAGCAGTGAAAGGATCACTCGATATTTACATCAACGTCGACATAGATGCAAAGCGATGTCGCTCTACATCTATATTAGCATCGACAACGATGCGAGGAAGGACAGTGTCACTCTGTATCGACACAAATATGGATGATGAGCGATCATTTCATCGCTCTGTATTTATATTGGTGTCATTCAACATCTGTGTTAATGTTGTTTGGTAATTGTGTCAGTATTTATGTCGTTATCTTCCTCTTCTCTCTTTATCTCACCTCTCGCTAACCCCTTCTTATTTATAATAGTCACCCATGACCTCCAACGGTATAATCGTTTGTCACTATTAAAATCGTAATTGGGATGTTAAAATTACTTATTTACCTATCGTTTTCATATTTCTGCTAGTAAAACTAACGATGTTATGATAAATGAAGCTAGATACTTCACTTTTATAACTATGGAGATTCTAATATAATTTTTTTAAGTCTAGGGATCAGAATTTTAAAAATATTTAACTATAACAATAATATATAATTAGCCCAAAACAACAACTTAGATCATTATTAATAAACATAAATCAAGAAATAATTGATGCAAGTTTTACATAATTAACACTCTTCAGACTCCTCTCCGTTGATCGATCCTCGAAGAAGATGCCGAGCCGATCGACGAGCAACCTGACGCAGGACTGGGAGCCGGTGGTGCTGAGCCGGCGCAAGCCCCGGGCCGTCGAGCTCAAGGACCCCAAGGCCGTGAACCAGGCCATCCGCGCCGGGGCGGCCGTGGAGGCGGTGAAGAAGTTCGAGGCGGGGACGAACAAGAAGGCTGCGGGGCCGGCGGTGTACGCGCGGAAGCTGGACGAGACGACGGAGCCGGCGGCGCTGGAAAGGGTGGGGGCGGAGGTGCGGCACGCGATCCAGCGGGCGCGGCTGGCGAAGAAGATGAGCCAGGCGGAGCTGGCGAAGCTGATCAACGAGAGCGGCCGGGCGGTGCCTAACCAGGCCGTCCTCGCCAAGCTGGAGAAGGTGCTCGACGTCAAGCTCCGGGGAAAGCTCAAGTGAGGCATCGGAGATGGATCAAGATTGTGAATACTTAGTGTAGTAGTAGTGTATGGTCTTCGTCTCTGTTTTGCGGTTTGATGTGTGCTTTTGATGGCCTATCGATCAACTATGCCTGTTTGGTGCATCAGCTTCACTATGGAATGCCGAAATAAATGGGCAAAGCATTCAGCAGTTCTGCTACGCTCGTCAATCACCTACAGCTTAATTTCTATGAATTATCATCTATTTAACACGAACTATTGAACTCTGTATCTCTATCTAAGCTGAAACAAGATCCAAAGCTAAAAATTTACCTCGATCAATCACTTCATTTACAACAGAAATCAGATTCTAAGCTTCTTTCGTCCGGTCTTTCAGAGGGAAACACACTGGTTAAGAAAGTAACTCCACTAACAATAGTTACGTTTATGATCTATCGAAATATGATTATATATATATATATATATATATATATATATATATATATAATGTAATATCTTATCTTATACTAATACTACAAGCACGCTAAATAAATTTAATAGATAATTTGATGGAAAAATAAAAAATTATCAGATAAGCATGATAAATTTTAAGGATGAGGATCAATATTTTAATATTTTTGTTAGATTTCTATATAATAGTGAATAAGTGGAAACAATGTTTTTGAAATTTAATATTGGAGAGATATCAGTTGCTCTCTTTAACATAATCTAAATAATAAAATAATATTAATAAACCCGTACATAACATTAATATCACTATTGATTAACTTATAGAACAACCACAACCAATGGTCTTAAGAAAATCTTAAAAGGAATAAAGACTTATTATTTTTTATGATTATATGAAAGAAGAATTAAAATTAGTAGATTGAAGTTTTGTTTGAAAATAATTATAAAAAGTTCATTATAAATTAGTATTTAAGATTAAATATAACTTAAAGGGTAATATTAAATGATATGAAGTTAAACAAGATCCAAAGCTAAAAATTTACCTCGATCATGATCTATGGAAATATGACTATATATATATATATATATATATATATATATATATATATATTTCATGTAATATCTTATACTAATAATACTAGTATGCTAAATAAATTTAAGAGATAATTCGATAGAAATATTAAAAATAATTAAATTCGATAAGCGTGATGAATTTTAGCGATGAGGATCAACATTTTAATATTTTTGTTAGATTCCTATATAATAGTAAAGATAAATAATAACCTATTCAAGAGGTTATTATTTCTCAAATCAATAAAAAATTGATAAAAATAAATAATAAAATAATATTAATAAACTCATACATAATGTTAATATCATTATTGATTAACTTATAGAACAACTAGATGCAACGAATAATTAAAATTAATGGATGAGAGTGTTGTTTGAAAAAACATTGAGTTATCTAATAATTATAAAAGAGTTTATTGTAAATTAGTCTTTAAGATTAAATATAACTTAAAGGATAATGTTAAATGATATAAAGTTAGACTTGTAATAAAAAGTTTTACTGATCATAATAAGATATTTTTTTAATTTTTAAATAGACTCATTAAGAATCATTATGACATTAATGGTTTATTATAATCTTGAGTTACATCATACAAACATGAATAAGTTTTTTACATGGGAAACGAGCAAAGAGAGGAAAGAAAAGTTTAACTTGTAAATTAAAAAATTTATTTATGACCTCAAACAGGCTTCTAAATATCCTTTGAGATATTCAGGGATATATATCAAAGATTATGTAATTATCTCAGAAAAAATATATTGATCGAGTCTTTGAGAAATTTAGTATGTAATTTTATTCAACTAATGATATACCTATAAACATAGGTGAAAATTTTAATCAAAGTCGATGTATTAAGAATGATTTAGAAAAGATTATTTATAAGAACATATTCTTTAAATACCTTAGGTTGTAAGGTCTTAGTAAATGGATTAATAATCAATATAATGAAATTTAGATTCTCAATAAAATGACTTCCAACTGTACACCCGTAAAAAATATTTTTTATTTGATTCTTTTCTAAGTTATTCTTAAGACATGTTTCATTATGAAACTAAGTAAACATAAGTTTCATTATATTGATTATTGATCTATTTACTAAGATCTTATAGAAAAGGACTCTTTTAATTACTTATCCTAGACTTTTATCTATAAATAGATATAATGCTCCTAAATACTACATACAGAAAGAAAGGTTACATATCTATTCTCATCTCCCCTTAGTTTATATTCCATCACTTATAATTTAGTTCTCTTTACAAATTATTTTTTTAAGATAAAAAAAACATATTCTAAATGAGATCTGAGAGGTATACATCATAGATTGAATATATTGTTATTTAATTTTAGATTTTGACATCAAATAACAATAACAATAGTATGATTATAATTTTTATGCTTATATTAAAAACTAAAATATGATTAATTGATAGTCAATCTTGATGTTGCAAAGTTTTCTTCGAGAGACAATTTCCATATAGCGAAGTATTCAACGTGGAAAGCAAAAATTGCTTTAAGAGGTATATATCCATGATGCCTCACTATTTGATAATGCAAGATACGCTTGAAGAGGTATTAAAAGAACCATCATATTTGATGGCTAATGAGATTCCATGAGAGAAGTAAGACAATGATTAGTAATCACCCAAAGCTGGTGGTAAGTCTTCCCTCTCGAGAGTGGTAGACCCCATGCCGTCGACATGGGATCCGCCACCTTTGGATTCAGGCAATTGGCCAAGCGGTCATTGCGACAATTCCAAGTGGAGAGTTGACCCATCTCCCGGATGTCATGGGGAGCCTGTGAACGAACAGTACATCACCGAACACTAACCAACAAATGTGAGTGTCTTCGATTCATCGAGAGGCATTGCTGCGTCTCCTTGATCACGAAGGAAGAGATGAAAGATTTTGTTGTACAAGGTTCCATCCTCAAGATTGTTCATGCAAGATCTCTAAGGATTTGGAGAGGATCAACATACATGATCTCATTCTTAAGTGCAATCTAGATGTGACATGCAAAGTTGACTTCGCAAGGTTGCAGCATACAAATGCATGCATGTATGCAGGATTTTGTAGGTATCAATTATTGTACATTTCAGCTTCTTTACTTTATTGAAGACTGCTATCGTTTCTTTATGGATGAAAAATAGAGAGGGATTAATATCACACACACTTGGAAGCCAAAAGAAGCCTAACAATTGGCCGAGGAGAGAGAGAGAGAGAGAGAGAGAGAGAGAGAGAGAGAGAGAGAGAGAGATTCCATCCCCATCACTTGAAAGGAGGAATAGAAAATATCCCACTCTGAAGAAGAAACCCAACTTCATATAATGGCAAACTGATTTGATGGGGCTTCGATTCAAGTCGTCCTCCATCACTTCAACATGAAAAGCTTGTCGGTGAAGAGTGCGATGAGACCCACAAACACTACATTAGGATTTTTTGTTCCTTGGAAGCAGAGGAAAGAATGATGTGCCTTATTGGACACAGTCTGGTCTGTTTTCCCTCTTTAAATCCTATAAATCATTCTTTTTCCATGGAATTTCTGCCCTAAATCCTCTTCTTCTTCTTCTTCTAATGGTTTCACCAAAGAATGGAAATCAAGTCATCCATGGAGGAGGAGAGAACAGAGTCTAATGGTTGAATTGCAAAAGAGAATAAAATCTAGGTTGCTTGCCAGGAAACCAGGAATAATTCACACGACAACAGATTACTAGAAGAACTCATATAAGACATTTGACATAGAGACCTGATCACCTTATTCTCTGCAGCACTCTCGAGGGGACGGCGAACCTGGCGGAGAAGGACCGGGACAAGTCCTCCGGCTCCTCCCACGCCGACCCTTCGTCAAAGTTCCGCGCATAGGTGTGTGGATCGTAAGCCATCGGCGCCGGAGACGCCGGGTTAAAGATCCTCCTCTTCTCCTTCATGATCCGCTGCCACAGCCCCCGCAGCCTCGTGGCGGAGGACCGGGCCGAATGGCGCGCGAGTGGATCACACTCGTCGTCGTATTCGCCGTCCGGCATCCGGGCGAACCCGGCGGTCCTCCGCCGGCTGCCGCACCAGTCGCCGACGTTGAGAGGCAGGCAGGCACAAGATCGCTGCGTCGCGAGACGAGGACCACTATCCATTTGCCTTGGGTTCCTCGTTCACCCCATCAAGTGGGTATTATGGCGTGGATGTGCGGTCACACTTATGGTGGCTCTTGGGGGTAGGATCGTAATTATGTATAAATCCTGACGATGTCGACGTGGAAGAGTTTCTACCGTTGATTTGACCAAAACTGCAAGATAGCACGGCCGCGAGTGGACTATTCCCGGGTGGTATCAAGGGATCCTGAGTACTTTGAGATGCGTGAACCATCCTGCCGGGGAGCTGTTGAGATCCGCTCGAGGGGACCGTGGATGTATCAGACGGTTGGCGATCTCGATAGCCCGGCATGATCATCGGGTGAGGCTATCTCCTAGAGCACACGATCGAGACGGTGCATGCGACGAGCTCGACCGTCCGATCTGAGATGGTGCAATCACAGTCGGTTCGACTCTTGTAATGCATCAACGAGGGTCAAAATGTCAACAGAAAAGCATGGTCAAACGGTCAACCTTGTCGCCATACGGCAGCCGGCGGCCGTGTCTTGCTTTTATGTATTGATATTATTCTAATCGAATGGTAGAGTCGCTTAAATCACATTACCATGATGAATCAGATATAGGGCATGACTATTAGTTGTTGGTCAATAAAATACGGGTGATCTCGGAGGACCACGTTGATTGTTGTGGACCAAATCAATGCGTGATTTAATAGAGTCCACGAAATTTGACCTTAGTACATTATATAGGTACGACTTTATCGTCTTTAAATATGTAGGACAAGGACATAGGTTAGGACAAGCGCAGAGAGTCCACCCAAAGTTGACGTCCTCCAAAGGAGACAATATACAACCTGTTCCAATTAAAATCCGGTATGACTAGATCATAGATGGATCCACATGGACTAAAAAGCGACCTTGATCCAATTAGTTTAACTCACACCCGAAATGAACCAAAAGCATGCCTATTTAAGTTAATGAGTAACTGCAGAGATCTAGTGGATGCAGAGGATGTGTGTGTGTGTGAGTAACTACAGAGAACTACTGGATGCAGGGGGTGTGTGTGTGTGTGTGAGAGAGAGAGAGAGAGAGAGATCTTAAGGGCCATTCTTCTTCCACATAGCTACTTCAATACTAAAACCAAGGATTCTCACACATATTAAGGGAGAAAAGCAATAAACAAAAGGGAGTCACATTGTCCTAGAGATCTCTCACCAGGGCATCAAACTTGGGCTTGTATTCAGGAGTCACTGTGTCAACATACTTGGGAATCTCTATAACTCCAAATGAACAACTCCATGTGACTCACAGTATTTTTAAGTGAAGTATATGCAAAACTAGAAAAAAATTCAGAGAGACAACATTCAAGAGAAGATACATCTATTTCCTTGATCCACATTCTTCTATTAAGATGTTAGCTTGCTGATTTATTAAGTTTTATGTCAACTTAATCACATAACTGCTATGATGCACGAAAACAATGAAAAAGTGAAAGGCTCAGATTATCAACCCACTGTCAATTTAATCATATAACTGTTATTTTGCTGGATATAAATCCTTTGGAATTCATATGATACAACTTTCTCTAGTGACCCTTGAGTTTTTGCTGATTCTACATCAAATTTTGGTCTTCTTAATATGCCCCTTGAGCTTTTCTCCAGGTGCAAAGAAGCAGGATTTTTAGCACTAGAATTTTATTTAAGTTTCTTGATATAAAAGAAAAAGTAAGATGCTTTTCTTACTTGCGACATCATCGTTATTTTTCTTTAAACGTAACTACCTCAGAGTGACACAATTAAAAAGAAAAAAAAAAATAGTGACAGACAATTGTTCATACTGTATTTTTGAACCACATGTCCTCCTATTGCAGCAAATTTCCAGTTCGAGGAAACTGTTTGCGGAAGAAGATGCAAACATTGTACCTATTTCATCCCCTTTGACACCTCTTATGGGGGATCCTATGAAGACTGGAAAAAAGGATGCACTATCAAAACCATTGAGGGTTCAAGCTATTAAGAAAGAGTATAACTTATCCATAGCACCTTTTGTGCAGTTGTGGTTTCATAGTTGCTAGTTGCTCAGAAAAGGCTGCACAGCATGAGTGCTCCTACTCTTTTTAAGATAGATATGAACCCTTTTGAGATCAGCCCATCCATGCAAGACGATTCAGTTTACTTCATGCTCGACCTTAAATACAGGCCTTATCTCTGCGTAAAGGGTACAAGGTTTGAAAATTTGGTTTGAACATGCTCCAAAACCAGTTTTTTCTAGTATCGATTAAAACATTTGATCAAACCAATCCTATGCATGCGGCGACACGAGAGGCGATGGAAACACTCGTGACCCTGCAACCGAACTCCACACAACTCTCGAATGAACCGATTATAAATATCCTCCCACTTCTGCACTCCCCTTCATCACTCTCGCTCCGTTCCTTGTGCAGAACACTAAGCCATGGCCACCTCCCTTTCTTTCCATTGTCCTCTCTTTCTCTCTTTGGGTGCTGTTGAGTGCCCATCACTATCACTACAGCCGCGTGAGCCACTGCAGAATCGATAAGCTAAGCGCCCTTGAGCTCACCCGACGTGTGCCCTCGGAAGCTGGCTACACAGAGTACTGTAACCAGTTTACTGAACAGCTCCGGTGTGTGGGTGTGGCTGCATGTCGTCGTACCATCCAACCGAGAGGCCTGCTCTTGCCATCCATTTCCAGCCCACCACGTCTCGTCTATATTGTGCAAGGCTTCGTTCACGCATATACATCGTGCTCTTTTGAATATGATGGATTTAATTCCATGTCATATATATTGTCTTAAAGCTCGACGATGGTCTATGATGGATGCAGGAAGGGGAATCATTGGAACAGTGTTCCTTGGTTTCCTAGAGACGTTCCCATCCTTCCAGCAACCCAAACAAATATGGGAGCAGGAGAGAGGCAAAGAATGTCAGAGGTTCCGATACGAGCACCAGAATTTAGAGTTTACTTTGCAAGAAAGTCAATTGCCCCCAAGCCAAGCATCGGAACCACTGTCTTATCAAGCATAAGCTCCCTTTAGCGCTTTTAGCTCCTCTTACTTCAATTCCTAAAATAGATACAAAAGAAAGACACTCAATTACTGTTTGACTTGCGGTGCCCATCACAGCTAGTCTCAGTGCCTCTTGTACTTTTAGCTTATTATGAGATCTGCCTGCTAGTTCGGGAAGCGGGGAGAAGCATTAACTATGTTGGTATCGTTATCGTACTTGCCTTTACGAGACGACGACTAAAGGCAAGGGTCGATGAAAGGTTTTAAGCCGGTACGCTATCTTAGCGCGGAACTGATGTTCCCGATCTCCGGTCAGAAAGTCAACCCTATGAGCTGTAAGGTCGATGCTTATCAATGTTCTATAAATTGAAGTCAAATAATATGTATAAGCGAGGTTCTTTGAGTTGTATCTAAGCGAGGTTCTTTAAGTTGTATCTATTCTATAAGAAAATAAGGTGCTGAAAGCCCATTTGACTTAACCTTATTAATATATCACAAGGTTATAAGTACTAAGAGGAGGAAGTAGCTGTCTTGCCGGGCTATCATAAGCTCCGGTCCTTACTGGATATGAGTACTGCTTTAAAGACACCCCCTACCGACACCAAACCTTGCATTGCTTTACCTTAGCCTCACACTATATCTATTTACTTATATCAATACCGTTATGTATCTATCTACTCTCTTCTAATAATAGTAAGTTACGACAATAACTCCTCAACTCGAATGCTCCAAACATGAAACATTTTTCATTTTAATTGAGAACTGAAACTAAACCCGCGATTGTTATTCACTTCAAACTAACAATGTTCCCAAGTTTCAATCCACAAAACCCGAGCCTTATTTGCAGGTTTCAATCGGGTTTTGTGGATTGAAACCTGGAAACATTTTTAGTTTGAAGTGAATAACGATCGTGGGTTTAGTTTCAGTTCTCAATTAAAATAAAAAATGTTTCATGTTTGGAGCATTAGATAAGGCAACGGGTATTGCTTCACAGATTTCGACCCGTTAAGCGCGTAGTCGCCGCCGTTGTGTGTGTTTTTTGAAATCAACATGGATGTGTGATTACACGTGGCTACGGGTATTGCTTGTGAAATGATCATTATCCAGAAATTGTCTTGGAAAAACAATTGCAGCAAAAATTAAAAATGTTTTGTTCTGATAGACTGTAGCAAGCAAAGCAAAAAATTTTTGAGAGGACAAAAAAAAAAAAAAAGACATTTCCTTTTTTGATATGCTTCGACTTTCTTTCTTTGTTGATCGAACGAGTTTTGCCTTCCGGTTTGTTAAACGTAGGATTATGCATTGAACGCCTGCCTAAACTTTATTTTTCGTGCTCGACTCGAATAGGTTATGCGAGACAAAGGTCCGCCGCCGCGTGGTATTATTCCGTGCGTTCTCGTGCATCCTCAACTCGTGGCCGTCCGTGGTTGGTCTGATTTGATCCTTAGGACTTCTCGGCGACGACCTTGCCCCTCGACGGCACCGACGGACACGTTCCCGCCCCTTAGTCTGCCCCCTTATCATCTCCAAGGAATCGGGTGGGAGAGAACGGTGGAGACGGAGTCTTGCGCGAAGGTAATCGATCTCTGCCTCCTTGCAAGTTATTTTGAGTTTTCTTTTTGCAACGATTTACGGATTGCAATCGAATGAAGGGCCGTCCTGATTTGGTCATAGCAACCGGTGAAGAATATCGGTCCATAGATCTTCACGATAGGGTATTGGGTTCCATCGAGCTGTTTGAACTCGAAAACCTGCGGCTGGTTGTTAAAATTGCATTCTAGGGTTTCCAATCGAATGAAGGACCGTCCTGATTTGGTCATAGAAACCGGTGAAGAATATCGGTCCATAGATCTTCACGATAGGGTATTGGGTTCCATCGAGCTGTTTGAACTCGAAAACCTGCAGCTGGTTGTTAAAATTGCATTCTAGGGTTTTTTTTTTTTTGTCTTTTTGTTGTCGTTGATATCTTCAGCTCCAATTTCGCAAAAGAAGTCTTCCTCGGATTTGGTTGATTTAAGTCGGTCTTTTCGGGCTCCGGTCACCATATTGTCTCTCGTTCGAAAAGAAAAAGGTTAGCCATTTACGTGCTGTCGGGAGCAACCAAGATGTAGGAAAGGTTGGTCTTCAGATATGGTTGTCATTACTGTTTATTTAGTGTACTTGCACATTCATGAAACTGGGGAAGCTGCTATCATTTGAATCCGACATAAAGAACCGAACAGTAAGTCTCGCATTGTGCTTGTTGGCTATTTGAGCTCTGTTTATCTCGTCTTTATCCTACATCCTTCTTGAACTGCAAGTTTAAAGCCTCCGTGTAGTGATACATAATTGAACCTTATATCTGCAGATGCAGGTATCTATGTCAAGCTGCATTTCATTTATAGTATTTAATTTCTTTGGCTTTCATCAATGCAATTTTTTTTTATAGAAACCAACTTAAATGTTATTTTTTAAATGATATGTTGGAGCCAATACATCAAGGTATCTTCTTTTGTTGTTGCATATTCTGAAAATTGAAACCTTATATACTTCATCAGGTTCATCATCCATGGGTGAACGTGATTTTGTTGATAAGGACAAGCTGATACTAAGGGGCTTGCAGTTTCATGGATTTCATGGTGTGAAACTGGAGGAAAAGAAGCTTGGTCAAAAGTTTGTGATCGATGTGGATGCTTGGATGGACTTGAGCAATGCTGGTAAATCTGATGACATTTCTGACACAGTCAGCTATACTGCTATTTACCGGTAACTGTTCCTTTTTCTTTTCCCTCTTCCTTTTTGACAATGCAGTGGTTATACATTATGTCTGTTTTAATAAAACTTATAGCAGTTATAAACAGTTGATATATTTCCTCTTAAGATATATCTGCTATGGCCACCGGCAGAGTTGTTTGTCTTGGTACCTAGTTGTCTGCATCTCTGTTTTAGTGGTGGGTGGGGTTAGATTTCATGCTCGATCAACCATTTCTTTTTCTTTTTTTTTTTTCAATGTTAACCAGCTTGTTTGCAGAAATGGCCCGTGACTGACTTGGCTATTTCATCTCTAAGTTTAAGGCCCTAATGATGGGATGACCTGAGGCCACAACCATACGTAAAGTTTAGAGATGATTTTTCTTCTAAGCAAAAGATAGGTTCATTATATTTTTTGGTAAAGTTATTTTAAAAATACTGGCTGCTAAATTTTTCATCAACTCTTTCGGTCATACATCTTATTAAAGAACACCCAATTCACTAGTTTTCATCCTGACTTAGCCATAGTAATATTCATAGACTAATGTGAGCCTTTGAACTTGCAAGTAGTTTTTTAGAATGAAATACTACCTTTGATAATTTTATCAAGATAGACAGCAAAAATGAGCTCACAGTTGAGGCATTATGTGAACTTTTGCGAATGGAGGGAAGACCATATGTAATTTAGTTCTTGAAATGAGAACTCTTAATATAGCACACAATGTGATGAGAATGTCTTAAGCATCAGGAGGTGACCTGCCTCCATGGAATATTGGAAATTGAGAGAATGAGAATGTCTTAAGCATCAGGAGGTGACCTGCCTCCATGGAATATTGGAAATTGAGAGAATGAGAATTTCTTTATAACATATTTTACTGATGTTCACTATTCGAGAGAATGAGAATGGATGCAAGCAGGAGGGTTGTTGCAGAGTGGAATGATGGTTTATATTTCGTGCTATTGCTACAGTACCATTGGAGCAAAAGGAGAATCTAGGAAACATTTTGACAATATGTTATCCTTCATGCATTTGCACAATCCTCACTTCTAGCTTTGGTGTTATCTTTCTGGTACAATATATAATTAGGTTAGTGGCGCCAACAGTCGTGTGAACACAGGTTGAATCATATCACCATGCAAAATGGGTGACATGCCATGCCGACCTCTCCCGGATGTGTGCCAAGACCACTCAGTGGCCTTTACTATCTTGCACATCAAGGACGATGATTCTTCCTGTACATAATGGTGTGCACAAACTTCCTACTTGGTTTGATAAACTTGAAGAGAGTCGACAAAGATGCAAAATGTGAGCTGCCTGGGGATGGTTTATCCGCAAGGTTCAAAACTTCAGGAACCCAAAAAACATATAAAGAACTCACTTTTGGGTGGTGCACAACAATATAGTCAAATGCTCTTATAATAAACCTGCAGGACAATGTATGCATCAGCTTATCAGTGGCATGTTCCAATTGTTCCTATAAAAATAGTATTGGTTTATGGGTTCTTCAAATTCTTTCCCAGGAGGAAGTGTGGGTTTCATAGGAGTGAACATTTCAAAAGGTGGCTCTATTTGTTAATTTGGCTTATGGATCCTTCATATCTACTGATATATTTTGGAAACTCTCTTTGTGATAGCAATTATCTCCTTCTCAGCTTACTAGTGTGTGTGTGTGGTTAATAGATGGAAGTGTAGAGTCTGGTCAGGAAATTTGCTTTTGAGAGCATGATATGATAGATCACTACTTTTCCGTGAAATCTTCACTTGAGTTGCCAAGTGAATCAAAAAGTTTTTCTTCTTGTTTGGCAAAACTAACAAGAACTTGGATTGCATGTCATCATATGTGGATTACATTAGAGTTGGTGGTGGATGTGCAGGATAGTGAAGGAAGTGGTGGAGGGTCCGTCTCAGAATCTGCTGGAGTCGGTAGCTCACTTGATTGCAAATACCACGTTACTTCAATTCCCTCAGATATCTGCTG
Source organism: Musa acuminata AAA Group (assembly GCF_036884655.1). Lineage (NCBI taxonomy): Eukaryota > Viridiplantae > Streptophyta > Magnoliopsida > Zingiberales > Musaceae > Musa > Musa acuminata. Next base: position 48,061,589 of record NC_088335.1, read on the forward strand.
TGAGGGTGAAGGTGGGGAAGCCTCATGTGGCCGTTCGTGGCACCATCGACTACTTGGGCGTTGAAATCCTCAGATACAAAAAAGCGTCCTCTGTGGATTAAGAGGCTCTGCCAAACCATGGATGTGTTGATGATGATGCGATCGGTCCTTATCGAAAGGTATGTATGTATCTATCTATCTATTATATCATCGAACATGTGTTTTGACTTGCTGGCCACGCACGTAGTGGGGCCGGGTGTCTTTAAAAGTCCTGTTGTTGAACCGTCGTGAATCCCAGTCGATCGATCGATCGATCGATCCTTCTTGTTGATTGATTGGCTAATAAATAAGAAACAAAGGATCACTTCACCCGGTTTCATACCCGCCTGGTAAATGGCAACATGGGATCCACTTCGGTTTACCCGATGTGGTTTGCGTCCGACGAATGGGCGGTGGCTGATTGTCTACATGCGATATGCGAGGGGTCTGATAGAGCCCTCATCGTTATACGTTGTTGTCGGTGGGGATGGCGTTACTTTGTTGACACGGGCGCCAACATGGCGACATCAAATCAACAGGTCTCTCTCTCTCTCTCTCTCTCCGTGGGTTGTAGGCATCGTCGTCGGCCAAACGAGGGAAGGAGGAGCCGCTTGCTTCCTCTCCCATTCGAAGGAAGACTCCGGAACAAGGTATGTATGTATCTATTTATATCGGTGAACATGCAATCGGTCATATGTGGAATTTTGTGGTGCTTTGAGTGTGTTTTTTTGTTGATTGCATTTTCTTGGGTTTGTTTTTTTTGGCTCGCTACTATGAGGATATGTCATTACCTCTTTCTTTGGATGCCAAGCAATTTCTTGTTATACATTAGGAGGAGGTAAAAGATAAGAAATGGGTAAAAGAAAAACTCACCATCCCTCGGTCCTGTGCGGAAGTTGTTGCATGCCGAGTAAATGAACTCTCACGGTTCCCTTCTTTTACTTGTGAAACTTTTTACGACTCCCGTAGGTCGATATATATATGCTGACTCCACTGACCTACCACCCCCTTGTTACTCGGGTGGGTTAAGTTGTGTTCTTTCAATATGACATACGACGAAGGCCAAGGGGGAAGCATAGTCAGAGATGGAAGAGTTCAAGCAAATAAGTAAATTGTGATGCGGTGCTTTCTTGAATTCTTCTCCTTTGCCTCATGTGATAAGGTGCTCTTAAAGAGGGTGGCTTTTCTTGTTTCCAACTACCTGAGATCAGATTCAGTTCACCCACTCGAAGCTATGAGAGCTGCGTCCGGCTGGTGGTGGTGTTGGTGGTTTATCACCATTCAGAAAACCACGTCACCGCTCGCTCATTCACTCTCCACTGTCAGTATATCCATTAATTCCACTCCTTCCAAATCCTCTTGTCGTTGGCATTTTACACTAGCGAAGCATTCATCATGCCCATTACTCCATCTGCCAGCTAATTCCAGCTAATTATATATATAAATATCTAAGAAAATGAAAGGAAAGAGCAGCAGTGCTCACCGAGCCACGAAACACCGTCCCGTCATCGTGGTGCCCCGGCGCCAGGCTACTGACGTCAGCGCTGTGGTAGGGCGTCGCCGTTCTGATGCGATACGAAGCTGTTTGCTGATCGGCCAGCAACACCGCGGCTACAATCAGGCACCAACCTCCTGCCCCACCTACAGGTCGCCACGTACGCACATTCGATGAGGTGAATCTAACCCGTCCATCTGACGAAGCCGCCCATCGCGCGGCTGACGTAGTTTGTGGCGACGTCGGAGTGGTTGTGTCCCAAGCGACGATGCGCCTCGGGCGCATCGTAACCAAAACGTTGTCGATGGAGTTAACCGTTCGATCGCGAAGCATTCGAATCGTAAGGCAGATTCGATGACGACGATGCGATGAGCTCGAGCGCACGGTACGCATTTACCAGAATATAACCGCCGTGTCTCTCCCGTCCTAGTCCTCGTTTGTTGTCTTCGACACGAGCAGCAACGCCAATCAATTGGATTGGGTGAGCCTATATATATATATATATATATATATATATATATAAAAGCCATGGTCGACCACTTGGTGAAGAAGGCATCTAGTCTCCGTGGCATACCGGTGGAGGCGCTGATGAACTCGTACTGCAAATAAGGCTCGGGTTTGTGGATTGAAACCTGGGAACATTGTTAGTTTGAAGTGAATAACGGTTGCGGGTTTAGTTTCAGTTCTCAATTAAAATAAAAAATGTTTCATGTTTGGAGCATTAGATAAGACTACGGGTATTGCTTCACAGATTCCGACCTGTTAAGCGCGCAGCCGCCGCCGTTGTATGTATTTTTTGAAATCGGCATGGATGTGTGATTACACGTGGCTACGGGTATTGCTTCCCGGACTCCGACCCATTAAGCGCAGCTGCCGTTGCGTGTGTTTTGATGAAATCGGCATGGATGTGTGATTACACGTGACTACGGGTATTGCTTCCCGGACTCCGACCCGTTAAGCGCAGTTGCCATTGCGTGTGTTTTGATGAAATCGGCATGGATGTGTGATTACACGTGGCTACGGGTATTGCTTCCCGGACTCCGACCCGTTAAGCGCAGCTGCCGTTGTGTGTGTTTTGATGAAATCGGCATGGATGTGTGATTACACGTGGCTACAGGTATTGCTTCCCGGACTCCGACCCGTTAAGCGCAGCTGTCGTTGCATGTGTTTTGATGAAATCGGCATGGATGTGTGATTACACGTGGCTACGGGTATTGCTTCCCGGACTCCGACCCGTTAAGCGCAGCTGCCGTTGCGTGTGTTTTGATGAAATCGACATGGATGTGTGATTACACGTGGCTATGGGTATTGCTTCAGCCACCTTCTTCACCCCGCTCCCGCTCATCCTCGCCCTCTCCTCTCTAGAACCGCTTGCAGTCCCCGAATTCCCAATGGAGAAAGCAGAACCAAATGGCACGGCCGCCGTCCGATAAAAGGGGCCCAGGATTTTACCGAAGATTAGGCATCGTAGCGATCGGACGGTTGGGAGTGGATCATCACGCTTCCGCAAAAGAAACAAAAAATAATAACAAAAAACCTATTAATCATAAAGGAAAACTAAAATTAAACTTTAATTGGTATTTATGGGGATACTCTTTTTTTCATTATTTTGATAAAAATACCATTACATACTCCACCAATCACCTCCGACCAACGTCGTCGTCTTCTTCCTCATCAACCAATTTATACGATCAAACATCTAAATAAAAATAATAATCTTGTCCGGTATTAAGACCCATAATTTTTAATTTTTAATTAAAAATTATAAAAACATGAAACACTTAATAAGATCTTCATATTCTTATCATCATACAATAAAATTGACAACACATCCACACTGGATGTGCAGTCCTGCTACACCTATTCTGTATATTATCAAAAATATTTCTTTTTGTACTTGAGAATTCTTTATTTTTTACTCATGACTGTGTCCATAAAGTTGATAATTTGTTTCGGAAAAGTACAATATATTTTTCTTTCCTAGAAAAAAAATTGACAACATATTGATTCCATTGATAACATACAATTAACATATAGTTGCAATACTCCCAAAATAGTCTCATAGCCTAGTGGAGTTTCCACCCCAATGTAAGAAGCCAGTCAGGTGGATTGCCTTTTGGAATCCTGCAGAAGATACTTGCACCAGAATCCTGTCACTGGGCTAGTCTTGGCTTCTGTTTGCAGGGATAGAAAGCAGAAATTTCCAGATCAGTTTTCAGATCTGCAATAGATTTGCACCTGGGATGTAAAGATTGAATCCCAACACCCCAAGCATACAAATGTTCTTACAAGCAAATTGGAACAACAAATGCACCCTAAAAGAGATCCATGAACAATAATAAGAAATTTAAAAGCATGAGACAAGTCAGCTCAACCAGTAAACATGGCCAAGGTCTCATTTGTACCTCTTGACATGCAAACAAGTGCTGTCATGGTCAATCTGAGAAGCACATGGTTAAGCTCACCCCATAATGCCACTGCAAAGGTCTTGAGCTTTGATTTGCATAACATGAGTGCCAAAAGTGTCAAATAAGGAAGATGGGTAATAATCACAAAAACATAGTACCATATAGTGCCATTATGCTTTAGATGACCAAAAATACAATTTGGATGGCAAAAACAACCACCGCTGCTGATCATTGCCTAGAAAGAAAATTTCTGATCACCCTCCTAATGTGGTTGCTCAAGATATAACTTCCTCTCAGCATTGTCGTTGTGCAGTAGCCTAGGGTTTCAGAACCTGATCAAAATGTCTCTGAGAGAGCACCAGTTTTGACCTCTCTAAAACACCAAAGAAGATCGAACCACCAATACCGATCCATAACACTCTTGGCCCAATACCCTATCAAAGAAACTCAAAATAATGAAGGAAAGGAAAGGAAAGCATAATCTTTATCAAGGTACATATAGTTCTCTTAGTGCACCACACATAAAATCTGCAATTGGTAAAAGCTTATAGTAGGCTCTGGGACCTGCATGCGCATTGTTGTATTGCAATTTGAAATTAAGGTAGCTAAGTAGGATACTTATGCTTGCATACTATCATGTCTTAAAAGTTAATTAATAGTGCGCTTGACATAGTGTTCAATGTAAGTGCTCAAACATATAAGAATTATTAGAGAAAGGAGTTAGTGTTAAAACTGTTGTAGTTGCATTATTCTCACTAAAATTAATTGTCTCAAGCATTTTTGAATTATGATAGAGTGACTTCCATCAATAGAGATGATAGCGGGTAGGTACGAATTTAACATGAGCAAGAGCCTATATTGGCTTGTTATCTAGGTAACTATTTTGGAACCCGACTCAGATTAAGTGGGTCAAGCAAACCCAACTGCCTAAGAAAATCTGACACCATCCCCACCTCACATTAAGAATGACAATGAGTAGGAAAACCAGGTCCAAACTCGAACCCAACTTAACTATCTAGGTACTAAACTCGAACACATCCCCCAATAGGTACTTACTTTCCCACCCAAAGGGTACCAAATCCAATTTAAGCGAACTAGACATACATGGGTACCCAAAAAACCAAACCTATATAGCTCAAAGACAAAATCAGGACTGCAGGCCATTTCATGGTCGCTAAATTTACATTTTACCAAAGAAGAACATGATTGTTAATTATACAAGGCTTACCAGATTTGGTGTAGAGCATCAAGTTTCTTGAAAGTTGAAACATTAGATGATTATTAGCATTATAACCACAAAGTGACTCCACTAACACATTTTTCAAAAGGCCAAATCTTAGGTAGTAGTCATGCAAGATCTACACATGGCAACATAGAAATTAGTAATTCTCCATGCACAAGGTCATTATTAGGATGATGCAGAACTTTCTAAGCTGATGAAATGGCCACAAAGCACCAATCAGGAAGAATCACACCTTAAAGAAAGCAGCAGGACCTTCTTCTTTCAAAATCGTCTGAGCACAACTAATTACCCCCTTGTATTGGTTTGCTGAACCCTGCTACCCAAGCCAAATGAAGTGAAACATCCATCTATGGCTCTCACACATAAGAACAAGTCTAGAAGAAGTACGTGTTACCTGAACCATTAATCTTGTTTTCAGTACATCGAGTGGTGTAGTTATAGCCCCAGTCAATGCACCTGAAAAATGAAAGATTCATACATCAGAACTAGTATCTTAGAGAAGTAACAACCTTCCCAAACTTCGAACTGGAGAATCTATTTGGACAATATTGTTATTTGATATTTATCATAAATCTGTATATATATGATGGGGGAAAAGAACTCAAATCCAAAAGCAAGCAAAAAGAGTACAAGATACGACAAAACCATGAGCAAATATTTCCATGTAGGAAATATTTGGCACCATAGTTAAAAGGGCAAGCAGATGTTTGGTATCACAAAAGAGAAAGGATATCGAGAACTTTCAATTTCAAAAATGAACTACCTACGGAACGCGGTAGGACACTTAATAGAAGAGGCAACAAACAATACGAGAACCAACAGAGTGTGAGAAGCAACAACAGAATTTGGGTTTACCAGCAAAAGCACCAATTATAGCATTCTCTGGATCACTCAACTCCCTCTGAGCCTGCATGAACAAAGAAAACAAAAGAGAAAGATTGATTACTATTTCACTCATTCTGCAGGGTAACAGTATCTTTATATTGTTGTAAAATTCCTCTAAGAGAGCTTTACAGTTTTAGGGTGCGACAAATTAAGTCAACCAAAGCATGTTATACAACTGCCAGACCAGGTTTTCAGGTGTGATGGCTTTGTTGGAAATGAATTTAATATTTTGCACAAATCAAACCCAACTCGACTTGTATTTCCATAGGAGATAACATATCAAGATAATCTAGAAATTCAATCAAGTTTGATCTTTTCAAATGAATCAATCAACATACACCTAACTGATTTGGCTGATCTGATGTCTACCAAGTAACTCAGTCCAGGTTTCTTTCAAGACCTCAACCAGATTCAGAAAAGAATATAAGTGTTTGCCTTGTTCTGGGTCTTGAAAAGGGGCCTACACCTAAACTTTGCTTTTTTTGCCAGTTTGGAATGGATCAACTGAAGGACTGGACATAGAAAGCTTATCTGTTCCTTAAAACCTTGATAAATACATTACTAGGATTTCTCATCTTGTCAAACAACAACAATCGTTCAGGTTAAGCTATTGTTGACAACTTGACATCATATTTTTCACAAGACAACTGATCACCAAAGAAAAACAATATAATGCACAAATGAAGCTAAATGTTGAAGAACCTAGGTCTATTATTATAGGCTGTAATGAATTCCATAGAGGCCTGAAAGTTCAAAAGGTTACTCCATCTGGCAACCATGTTGTCTTGCCAAGTTCTGATGGCTCATCCAGTTTTCCATTTTTATTAGTGAAAAAAAGGTTCCAGATATTGCATACCTGGCTGTAACAGTAATTGGCTAGGCACAATTACAGTAATATATCATGACATACTGTGTCATAACCTGGCTGCGTTAGCTGGTGGCCATATGGCAAGGCATTTTTAATTTACATGTTAAGGAATATCATGTGTGCCATGTGGTGACATGCACTATCACACTAGAAAAGATGATAAGCAGTGACACAAACCAAAACACATGTTAAAAATATACAAACCTCTATACTGTGCCTATATTGTTCTGCAAATGATACAATGAAGTACTAAAGATATCTGTACCACTGTATGCAGCAGTGCCTTGGACCAGGACTGCCTCACCAGCAGCATGCCTTATGCCAACTGGTAATTCACACGGAGCAACATATTAGGAAACAAACATGTTGCCAAAACAAAGAGAGAAGAAAAGAAAGCAGAAACTGCCAAAGAAATAAAAAACAAAGATGATGGACATTGCAGATGCTCAAAGAACCTTCCCCATTGTCAGTGAAGGAAACCTCCGCACAGTCATTTTAATTCTTATTAATGGTTACCAGAAACATATCCCAAAGGACCCAAACTCAAAAGAAGGTAGAAATCTCACCCTTGAATTGAGTCACAGCCAATTCTAAAGGCCCAAAAAGTCATTTAATTTGAAAATCCTGCCAATCAGTTCACCAAGTGAAGCCATTTACTTAAAAGGACAAAAACCTGATGAATAGTGTACACGCCTGATTATGCAATCAAAACTTTTTTGCCACATGAAATGTACCAGGTGGCATGCCCAGCATGATTCAAAATTCCTTGTTCTGAACAAAGTCCAATAATTGGCTTAAGGAATCATTAGTTAATGATGCTGATAACACAGAAATAGCATATCAAACATATGATCCACTAAAACAATGCAAGGCAACTTGACCTTGATCATGGTGTTAGCTTTATGTGTAATGCTCAAATTGTACTTTGTTGAAGCAAAGGGTTACTTGTTTCTTTCTCAATTATGCCTGCTTATATAACTTTTAGATGGATGAAATAAGTTGGAAATATTTGGTGCTTTGAGGTCCTAAGTTAAACTAAGGACACACTTTGTTGAAAGACTAGCACACATTTTTTAAAACGATCTACATTGAAACATGCCATTTGATCTTCTTCCAGACGCATAAAATTGCATTCACCAAAAAGAAATTCATGTCTGGCTTTTGTCTATACACCATAAAACTGCCTTTATGGACAAAGGTGCTTTTGTAAGTCAGGCCTATTGCATATATCAACCAAAAATCCACAATCACCTAAACTTTAATCTTTGATTAACAAAAAAAAAACAATTAAGCTGAGTGATATCTTACTAGATTAACAGATTTTTGGCTTTTTCTTGCAGCACTAATCATGTATGATAAGCTTTTCGATCCATCTCAAAGTCACATAAAAGGAATATATGCACTGATATCAATAGCATGTCAAAAACTTCAATGTTTTCCTACAGTCTAACAGCAACAACCACACCATTTTCTTAGTTGTTAAAACTTACTTTTTAATAATGCTAACAAAATCCAGCTAAGCACATCCAGGAAAATGAATGGTTTACAAGGAATGAGGAGTACATGCTTCACAATTCGGATTCAGCAAAGAATTTGATAATCATAATCATCATAGAGTATTAAATCACTTTGCTGACAGAAACATGCTTTTTACAGAAAGAAAGAAGAAACAGTTGACTATCTCCAAGTGCACATGCAAAGCATGCTTTGCTAAAGACTACAATGAGTTCATATAAATCTTACCGCAATTTTATATCCAATTCGAAGCTGCTCATATATACAAAATTGAATTGCATCAAATGGTAGATCTCGTAACAGAAAAGAACTATATCCCTACAAAAATGAGTAGTTAGGCGAAGGTTAGGTAACTCAGTATTACTAAAATAGAAAATGCAATTGGTTTATTGCTGGAAAATGAGCACAACAAATACTGCATTAGCAGCCCAGAACAGGCTGTGCTACTTTCAAAGACTAAACACTAAACAGTACATACAGCATAAAGACCTCTGATCCCTTCTTTAGCAACAATAACGCGAACAGCATTAGGTGCAGAGGTAAATTGTCCAGTCTGCATCCTTTGTTTGACTACCTAGAAAGAGAAGCAATCAGAATAAATTTGAAGAAAATTAAGATTTCCATTATGTTTTCTCACCTCTGTTGGAACACGAATAAGAGAAGCAGCAACTCCTCCAATAGCACCTGCAGTCTAAATAATTTCTTCTCACATGGATCAAATATGCATTAAAAATAACAAGGTTTCACCAGGTAACAAAACAGCATCAACTAAGAGTAAACAAAGAATTTCTACCATATCAAATTTAAATAATGAAGACTCATGAAATTTGAAAATCAACAAAAAAACCAATTATTGACGATCCACTATTTACTTCGGAGAATGTGCCTCTCTGATATAGAACTTAAACAGAAAATTTAAGCATAACAAAGCTTTCACAATAAACAGACACCTATTCCTATATTATATTTTTCAGATTTTTTTAAAATAAAATGCAAATTTTGTTGCTTGCCAACTATGCTCAAGTTTTATGATTATCCTGCATTTATTTCCATGTTTTTGGAAGGAAGCACTAACTAGAGAAGGCTGTGTTGCGAGCAGGTCATAAGAACAATGAAATATCCATGGAGACTTCTCAGGTTAAAGTTATGCCATGTGGCTGACCCCGTATTGATGTGGTCAAAGGCATGAATAGTTGTCTCACAGAACTTGGCAAATTTACCTGCTGTTTAGCATGAACTATGTCATTAGGCATGCAGACATGGAATAACTAAATGTTTTTCAGTTGTCTCTAATGGTCATCTCTACCATCTGTTCAACTTCTTAGCTTCTTCGATTAACCAAAGTCATCCTTGACTCTACCTGACTCACTCTTCCCCTACTTCATTATTTGGTTACATGGATCAGTCCAGGTTGGATTTCCTGTTATGTGTTGGCTCAATTCTGGAATTTTGAGTCACAATCAGATAGGTCCAGTTCACCTTAGCTCTTTCACCTACCATATACATCTAACTAAGCAGAATCAAACTACAATTAGAACACTCCAACAAACACTGACAACAGGCTACCAGTCAGTTCTCATAGAATTCAATTAAAAAACAGAGAATAAATTATTTCAGAGAAAATAAACAAACAGTAAATAAATCAGTAACTACATGCATTTGAATCCCACAAATATAAGCAAATTCTTATAGGAAGTACTACTTGAGGTTGAAATTAAAAGGAACACCAATATGATCATGAAAAAAGATCATATGCCAAAATAGGCCAGGTCTACTGGCTTACACCTTATATCAACTTAACATTATTGTTATAACCATTCAGATGCCTATGCTCCATTACTCCTTGTGAAATGATCATTTTCCAGAAATTGTCTTGGAAAAACAATTGCAGCAAAAATTAAATAAAATTTGCATGGACTTATTAAATGGAATAATATCATGTCTACCAACAGAGACATACAGATCAAGTCTACTGACGGGCACTTTACACCAAACTCACACAACAGTTGAACTCAAGCAGATGTCCATGCTTCACAACTCTTCATAAAATGTTGACCGGCTAGGCTTTCCATTGGCAGACAAGCAGAAAAATTTTATGAAATTTGCAACTTACCAAATGTGCAAAAGCACTGAGATTCTCTGGAAACACCTTTAGTAATTTTTGTTTGGTAGGTTCATATATACCCACAAATATGCCAGAGGCCCTGTTAATCAAAATTATAAATATATTGGGGATTTTTGGAACAATGGCCAAAAATGAACGGTCATAAATGCAAGAAAAAAGAAATCTCTGAGGCAAAAGGAATGCTATTAATAAGTTATAGTCTAAGAAATTAGGACTAAAAGATAGTAAATCAGAAAGAGTAACCATGAAAACTATTTACTCCCTTTAAAATATTCCAAGACTAAATTTCCAGAAAATAAGAAAATATAATGAATTTCATTGAAAGTAAAATCTGATCTCTTAAGTTGTAAATAGTGCATAACAATGAGCCAATGACTATTTCTATCTTAGATATGCAGTCAAATAATGACAAGATGAAGGCAGCACAATAGCAATCTGGTATCACATATAATTACCATGATGAGCCAAATTAGTTATAAACAAAGTATGATATCATTTTGAAAACTTATCATATCGAAGTTAATGGATAAAACCAAGGTCTGCCATACCGAAGCATACTGCCCGTATCGGGCGGTACATACCGGTCCGACAGGTTACCGGTACGCGGGCCGCCTGGTACCGCTACAGTGTTACAGTACTATACTGTAGCACTGCTACAGTATGAAAAAAATAAAAAAAATTCGGTACACCAGGATGTACCGCTCGGTACGCCCAGATGTACCGCCCGGTACATCGGTACCGTACCATACCGAGCCTGGGTCGAAACGTCGGTATGGTATGGTACAGCGAACCTTGGATAAAACTATAACTTCTTATCATATCAAAATTAATGGATCAAAGTATAACTGTTTGTCAGTTTAGTATATAAAGAGGTCCATAAGAGAATTCCTGCAAGTAGTGCATAGAGTCATAGACTACTCACGGCAACACTCCTGCAAGATTTCCAGCCAATCCAGAGTACAAGCCTTTCCAATGGATTTTGCTTACACCATGAGCAGCCTAATAGAGAATGATGAAGAAAGAGAGGTGTTTTAGCAACTGTTCTGGAGTAAATACACCAAATGTCAAAGTCCAAAAATAGTTAGAACTAGGATTCAGTATCATACAAATGATGATTCTCGGTTAACTGTAATACAATTGTTTTCTTAAAAACGTAGTGTGATCCTATTCAGTAAACAATTTGGTCCACTTGGTTAATCACTAAAGTTTGGCATATGAGCATACATTATTTGATAAAGCTTGATAAGGTAAGCAGGGGCCTGAGACATGTCATTGACACATTGCCTCTAGCAGCCAGTGCCACTATTATTGCACTTAGATATAAACATTCAGACAGTTTATTATTGCACTTAAAAGAATCAAACACTTATAGAAGTTATCCAGATAAGCGAAAAAACTCGAATCAAGAATGACATGCATAAAAAGAAGAAAAAAAATGTTTTCTGCATGATTAACCTGCCTGCAGCCGAGTTTTTATAGTATCTATTGGATATAGCACTGTTTCAACAACAACTCCAGCAGTAGCTCCAGCTATAACACCATCTGAAAAGAAGGGAAAAAGACTAATTAAGAACGCAAGAGAAATATACATTATAGATTTTGATTGAGCCAGAAAAATTACAAAAAATAGTAATTAATATGTCAATCTCATGGACCTTCCTGCATTTCTATCTGCAAACAAAAAATGGAAGTCTGGAGAACTAGATCTCATGCAGATTCTACTTTATCAAATACTAAAGCAAAGGTATAAAGACATTGTAGGCTGAAATGTTTGCGATGCTTCCAGAACAATCAAAACAGTCACAACATGTCATTTGTCCAGACATTTATACACTACAATGACCAACCAGCCAAGCTGGGAGCTAAAGCCTTTGCTCATTGTCCCAGAAAAACTTTGGTTTAGTTGAACATTTAAAAAGCATTACAGTTACCTTGCTAGTATACTACTTCATAAGCATGTCGATGAAAATGATCTGTTAAGCATGACTATTCAAATTAATTGATAAGTACAAAGACATAGAAGTTACCACATAATGCACGTAAAAAGTTAAATGGTTCCTCTCCCATGGTGACTGAAGCAAATGGGTTCTGTGGATCCATTGTAGATTTAGACAATTTACTTCTGAATACATCTACAAAACCAAATATCCTGCTGAGATAGAAAACAATGAAACTAAAACTGATTCATAATTGCAAAATTGTATATAAGCTAAATAATACAGAAATGTTACTGTCACAAAAATCTTACTCTTCTAGTATCTCTTTCCTCTGAAATCTTAGAAAAAAAGATTGTAAGTTACTTAACATTAAGCACTTGATATCACAGACAGAATTTAATTCTTGGTCTGGTGCCAAATCAGGCAACCTACTGGACTGGTATATCCAGGTGGTACATTGTCCGGTATTTTTGAATAAAATAATAAAAATAAAATTGGACAGTATTGTACGGTATCAAGTTGTGTTTTATACTGGTCATCATACCACACTTTATCTCATCTCCATACCATAGCCATTAATGTAATATCCAAATTTTGGACTCCATAGAATAGTCATTCATGTAATATCAAAAATTTTGGAAAAGAAAGGATTCGTTAATGTCTCAGATCTTCTGTTTGGGACTCCTAAGAAAGAATTGAGATGCCAGCTGTACCAAAACACATACTTTGTCAGCAAATGCTGCACATGGTAATAGCACAGTGGTGCCACATGCAGTATCAACAGGTAGTATGTAGCATAACATATGAATGGCTGGTTGGCACACATTGCAGAGTGTTCAGAAGGTTGGCAGCAAGCTTCCTGATTCATTATTTGATTACCTATGAGAAGGTAGAAACAAAGGAGAGAAAGTTATCCTTCCTGTCCCACGTGGGACTAAAACCCATGCAAAAGAAAAAAGAGCAACAGGGAAGAGAAATTTTGAGTTCTCTCCCTCAAATCCTAACAACTAACACTAAAGGGACAGTCAGTGAACAAGCCAACCTTATCTTAAGGTCAAACTAACAGACCGGGAACAAACTACAGGTCTACAATGTCAAGAAAACACATGCACATTACATGTATTTATGGACACGATGAATAGAAAAATATATTATGTGCGAGTGACACCAAACATGAATAAGTTGTAAATAAAGATTAAAATTCATGCCATGAAAAGTTTTTAGCAACAAAGCAATAACAGGTATTAGAACAGAGAAGAACCTAATTACATTTATCTATAACACGGCCAAGAAGGCAATGCACTATTGTATTTATTAAATCATATGGTTAGCATTCCATACACAAAAACCAATCCAGCTAGTAGTGTGATGAGAGGCAACCTGGTGATGTAGCAGGACGACTTCCACTATCAACAGAAAGAATTGGAAGGCCCATGACAATTAACTTACGCCTACAATAGGAAATAACATACTTTATTGAGAAATACTCTAAGCAACAGTTAACTGCATCAAACAAATTCTAACTAAAATGTGCTTCATATAAAATCCAAGTACATAAAACAATGTTTATTAAGCTTATACAATATATACATTTAAAAGAATTGCTACTTTGTGAAAATATTCGAAGATAATAAAAGCCAGGAAGATGAAATCCATGAGAAGATGCTTTCTTTTGTTTTCTTCATTTTTCTCATTATAGAATCTATAATTGGAACAGTAACACTTGCATACTCTCATTTCTTATTGTTCTTCACATGTTTTTCTCTTCAGTCTTCAACTTCTTCGATGAGTCTTCAACTTCTTCAGTCTTCAACTTCTTCGATGGCAAAACTATTATTTTTTATTATTACTCTCTTATCCGTGCACATAAACATATATGTATACACATGTTCGGAGTTGAACACATCCTGTTAGAAGTCCTTGATGGCATTGAAGATGAATTAAATCACAAGAAATATACAAATAAGAAAACATATATGGTTTAAAACTAATACATTCATCAAGATTTAAGAAGATAAAAATATAAGCAACTTAAATGGCGTATAATGTTTGTCTATTTGATTATCAATATAGCATAAAAAATGTCAAAATCCATGGGTGACTCATGGGAAATAATAGAATAAGATATGTTTGCATTTGTGAATGATCAGGATAGTTCCTATCAGAGAAAAACCAAGAGGAAACTGTTTAAGGTTGCTGAAACATGTTGAAATTAGATTTAAACACACTGGTTAAGAAAGGTCAGTCTACTTAGGTTAGGAATGCGAGGAAAATTCAGAGGAAAACAAAAAGAATCATCAGAAATAATAATGTAGGACGTGTTGCCTCTTAGTTTGTCCAGTGGTAATGATATAGCTGAACCCAACTAGTTTTAGCAGAGCTATGCAACTAATCTGAGAAAACTGACGATCCAAACTGAATCGGGCTATTCAGTTTAATTCAGCTCAGTTATAACATGCTCAGGTTGATTTCAAATCAGTAGACAACTCAACTAAGTTCTGTGTGGTTTCACCCTTCCTCTAGATTTGTTATAATTTTCACGTTAAAGATTCTCATACTTCTTTAATTGCAGCAATTGCACTATGTAACAACAAAAAAGACTCAAAGACTCGAAGAAAAACATGAATTGAGGAGAGTTGACTTGAAAGCCGCAGACTACAGTACATAGTGCTTGATATAGAGCAAAACGTCCTTAATCCTGCTTGATATAATAGTACTATGATACACCCTCATTCTTGCACGAGGCCGTCAATATGAGATCAGGAAGGGTGAATGTACGCAGTCTTAACCTTGCAAATGATATTTCCATGATTCGTGCACAAAAGCTCGCCCTTACCGAAGAAATTGGAGCATCTGAAGTTAAAGTATATTCCATGGAAAGACTATCGAGTCCCTCAACTCAACAAACACATCCGTCAAACGAAACAATAACGAATTGGTCCATA
Organism: Musa acuminata AAA Group; assembly: GCF_036884655.1. NCBI lineage: Eukaryota > Viridiplantae > Streptophyta > Magnoliopsida > Zingiberales > Musaceae > Musa > Musa acuminata. The sequence continues at coordinate 48,077,028 of NC_088335.1, forward strand.
AGAATTCGACAAGAATAATTTATAAAGGTTAAAGAAAATACAACAGCGCATTATATATTTTTGGCTTCAACAGTTGAGCAAAAGCCAAAAAAAAGAAAAATCAAACGAACAAGCTGGCATGAAACGAAAGCAATTTCTTTGAACAAAACAAAAGGATTTGAGTTAAAATTTTGTTGTTTCCCTTTGCCTCAAGAATCCTACGAATAGCGAAAACGATATTGTTAAGAACCAGAGCTTTATTTACATCATCCGGTTTGGTTTCGTTCTCATGAGAGAGAGAGAGAGAGAGAGACAGAGACAGAGAGACGTTACGGCCAGCAGCAACGCTGAGGCGGAGCGAGTTGACGAAACGAAGAGCGAACAGGGAGCAGAGGCGACGAAGTGAAGAGCGCCACAGACCTCGGCCGTTCCGGTGAGGGAGGGAAACGAGGATAAAAGATTGGGTGGACATAACAAGCTTACATATATTATATATTATATAGGATTAATTCTAAAAAAAGACCTATTAATTTATAACAATTAAGATTTTTTATTTATCTTTTTTATTTTAAAAATATAATATTATCTCTAACCTCAGCCTTGTCCCTTGTCGTTGTCCATCGCATCGATACTCATGTCTATTAAAGGAAGAAGAAGGGAGAGGAAATGATGAAGGAGGGAGACGATAAAGGATGACGACGAGAGGTGTCGAAAACGATCGATAGTACAAAGGTTGTCTTAGATTATGTGATCCTATTTAATTGAGTAAAATATATTATATATCTGATTGGATTATGATAGAAATGAGGTCCACTTTTAGTAGATTTCCTTACGAAATAATTAATTATTTAATATATTTATGAAATTTTTAGAAGAAAATTTCTACTTCAAAAATGTTGTGAAATTGTATAACAATACTAATAAAGACATTCGAATATTCATAAGTTCTCTAATTTTTTTTTATCATAAAAACACATAATGTAATGTCAAAATGTTCCAAGTGTGATAGCAAGTAATTTCGAGGGCCATGTCAAGTTGCCTAACTTAACTCGAGTTTGGATTTTAGTGATTGGTGTGTCGTAAAATAATTAATTTAAAAGATTAATTTTGACTTTTGCATCTCCTTTTAGCTACTATCTCATCAAGAAATACCATAGTAAAAAGGAGACGAGAGAGGGTTGTTTTCCTCTACCTTTTTCTTGAGCTGTTTCATCACGTCAATCCAAGTTAAAACTTCAATTCGAGAACAAAGAGAGAGCATAATTTTGATGAAATGCTCTTTTTATTCCGATCATTTTAGATATGAATTACATTGCTCCCAACGGGTCATTTTACATTGCAATAATTGTAATCTGACTACATTTTCATCAATTTAATTATAAAAGCATATGTTGAAAATTTTATAGCTTGATTTGACATGCTTATCTCTCAATAAAAAAATAATTATATATGATAATAATTGGATTAGTTTTCAGCCTCTCTAATCTTAATGAGTTAAGATTCATTTTAGTCTTTATAGTTTTGGTTATCGATCACTTAAATCCTTATGGTTTTTTCGTATATAAAATAAATTTTATATTTTAAAAAATGTAGTATATAAACTCCTCCCGTCAAGTCTGAGTTAACAGACATTAGAATATGATAAAATGATATGCTGACTCATAATAAATTATTAATATAATGATACGTATAATTTAAGTTTTAAAAAAAATTTATTTTAGCCCATATAATTTTGATCATTGATCACTTAAGCTCTTATGCCTTTGGTTATGTTTAAAATAACCTCTGTATTTTTAAAAACATTACATATAAGTTTCTTTTGTCAAGTCTGAGTTAACAAACATTAAAATCTACTTACGTGATATGTTGACTCACAATAATCCATTAATATAATAACACATATAATTTAAATTAAACCTCTCACACATGGTGATCCAACTCTCCCTCACCTCCACCTCCGACCTCTCCGTCCTTCGCTACGTCCTTCATCGTTTCATTTTTCTCAATAAAATAAATATTTTTTAAAAAACTTAAATTACATATGTCATTATATTAATAGTTTAATACAAATCAACATATCACATAAATAAATTTTAATGTCTGTTAACTCAAACTTAACAAAATGAACTTATATGCTAAATTTTTAAAAATATAAAGATTATTTTAAACATAAGTAAACTATAAAAAATCAAGTAAACTATAAAAAAATTAAGTACATGACTAAACCAATTGGCTAAAATAAACCTTAATACAATCTTAATGGACAAAGCTTTCAATAAATGACCTAAGCCTTCCTGTAAATTGTAACACTTAATTTTGATGATTATGTACTCAGACTCATCCTATAAACGAATCACTTAGAACAATACTTTGGTTGAGAGGGATACCTAATTCATTAGCTTAAGCAAAGGTACTTGGAAGCAAGGTTTTTACATCCTTCTCAATACAGGAAATGTTCTGTACTTCAAAAATAACACAGGACCTATATTTACATTGTACCGAAGTCACAGTATAGTGTCCGAACTCTCGTCAAGGCAGCCAACAACATGACTTTGTTGAACGGTAGACTTTGAATACAAGGGCAAAAGCAACTCATCTACAAATCTCAATGCCATAATCTGCTTACTGCTCCAATTTTTGTGGAAGCAGATATTTGCTTCTAACATTATCATGTAGGTTTAGGTGATTGCTTTCTGCCAGCAGAACTGCGCCCCCTGAAACCAACAACACTGAGCTTAGACTTAGGAATTCTTGTGATGACAGATTTTCTACCCTGTTGCAGCTTGTTGCCCCTCGTTGGTTCCCTTTTTCCACCACCAGGAGACTTGATAGGCTTTGAGATTGCGACAGTCGTTTTTGATTTTGTTGATGCTGATGCTTTTCCTTTACTGGCTGCCGTTGATTTTTGGGCTGATGTTGCTTTTTTGCTCGCTTTGGATGAACTTTTGGTTAAAATCACTTTTGCTTTATATTTCTGATCAATCTGTTTTGATATGAAGGCATCTCTTCTCACACTGTTGGCAGAAAGAGCTTCCAAGCTCTCATTTTTCTTCATGGCTTCTTCAATTCGAGTGGCTAAAGGAACATCTTTCTTTGCGACAAGGCTTGTCACTTTGCCTGCAAAAAATAATCAGTTAACATCTTGATGCTGTAGAATATAGTTTTTAAGGAAAGACAATCTTAAAATATAAATTTGGAAATACATCTGAAACAGAAAAGTGTAAGAGCACTGTTCAATCTGAATTCCTGATAATAAGAAAAAAGCACCATAGTAAAAGCCCACCCCAAAAAGAGTGAATGAATGACATGAGCAACATGCACATGTTAAAGAGACTTGCGATATAAGGTTCATTCAAATTCTCAATATTCTAAATTCTAAAACATTATGAAACTCGACTAGGGGTTTCGCCATGCTCATCTATTTGACAAAGACAGTTGACTACTAGCTAAAAGATCATCATTGAGGGGTAAAAGGTACCAAGGACATTCAAAGCCATTGTAATGCCCAATCAGACCATTGCAACTTGTGGCGATAAGAAATTACCACTAATAATCTAATATCTTCTGATAGTGCTGGTTGATTAGATTTTGAACACAAAAATAATTACAAACCATGAAAGAAGTGAAGCAGTGAATCCTGGATCACAAAGACCAAAGACCTTAAGATTTCATCTTAGCTTAGGAGATTATACCTAAGTTGTCCATTAAAATATACATACTAAATTATGTTTCAGATTTTGAAGCATTGCTTTGCTCCTAGGAAGTACATTTCCAATCCAATTGGCTATAAAAATGGAAAGTATTCTCATTTAAGCAAGAAGCACAAGCATCAAGACAATGAAATAAACCACAGCTGACATGAATTTTCAAGCCTAAAAGAATTGCAATTTTTTTTAAAAAAAAAGAGAGATTAAGAAGGTACAGGAATCACAACTACCAAAAATGGTTTGCAGAAAGTGCATATGCAAGTGTCTATGTTACCAAAATCAAGATTACAGATGAAGCTGAACTACAATTCATTCATCTGTGTGCAGATCTTAGTGTCGTGCTTGTCACCTGCATTAAGTGTGGTATACCATTCTAGAAGGATTCTGATATCTTAAGAGTTCTAAAGGATTACAATATAAGTGCGACTCTGATGCTTCTTAATTTATAACGAGCTGTGTGATCTTCATAAGAAAATAAAGTTTGTATTGCTCTTAACTGTCTCCTGCTGTGTTTTCAGTGCGGGCTGGGCATGCAACAACTTAAAAAACATGTCAAGATCTTCTTCCTTGGATTTGGGAATCATGTAACTCCTCAAAACAAAAAAGTATACCTTTGGCACCCATACGAGCAGTTCTTCCAGTCCGATGGAGATAATCAATCTGATATAGTGAAAGAAGTGAAAAAACAAAAAAATCAATTCCGTATCTTCATGAAGGTAAAAGACAAAAAATACAAAAAAAAAAGAAATGATTTAAATACTAAGCATGAGCAGGTAGACCCACAGAATTCAATGGAAAATCAAACATAATAACATGGTCAACATCTAGGTCCAGTCCTCTAGCAGCCAAATCCGTGCACACCAAAGTTGGACAATCTCCATCTTCACTCTTAAACTTTCTCAGGTTTTCAACTCTGAATTAAAGAAACATGTTAAACAGTCACTCAATCAGTTGCAATGATCTATACTATGCACACATAGACTAATCTCAAGATGTATGAAAATATCAGCAAAAGCAATGTTATCCAGAAGGAAAAAAATTAAAACACAATGAAAAATGCAAAAGTGTAAAAAACTAGAATCTGCAAAATCTTAAAAATTAGGCCAAACAACAAACATTAATAAATAAAAGAACAAATCACTCTGAACAAACCACAAGGAAGACATACCAGAAAGTATGAAACGATACTCAAGAAGCATAAAGTTAGGTTTTAAAAATAACATAAATTCAAGACTTACAATCAAAAGATATAACATGATATGCGAATAATCAAAATAACTACGAAAATATGCAATTATGGTAGCATAGAACAAGCAAGTGAACTAGAGAAAGAAGCAACTAAATGGAGAAAAAAAATTCAAATACTGGTTGGACCATAGCAACTAAATGGAGAAAAAAATTTAAAATTTCAGTTAGATGGCCATACACTGATTAGCACTTATCGGTCCAATCAAGGATTACTACTGAACCACATAAGTCTGATACCAATCCTTACTTTTTTTCTTGGTGATATCAGATGGTAGAAGTCAATATATCACCAGTATATTGGTACTATACCAGTCCATCGGTTGTGGTAATCTACTGAATCAATACAAAACCAGTATACTAACTGTGTACTAACTCATACCGCTCAAGACCACCTAAAAATAATTAAAAATTAATACCAATAAGGCCTGGTACAGTCCTTAGTTGAACCAGTAAATTGTCATCACTTAATGACCTGTATTTGTATTTATGAGAAGAACTACAGTGAGATATTGTATTATCAGAATGTGCCTAACATATGACATTACCATTAAAAAATAAAAGTCAACTGCACTATGGGAAAACTTGAAATGAAAGGTTATTATGTGCCTTGTCATTTCATGTAATTGACAAATACCACAGAGATATTAAATGCTAAAAATGATTTTCATGCAAACTTCCCATGGGTCTTAACATATCAATCAATAAAGTAACTCATGATACTGTAAGCTCACTAAACCTGTGCAAGCATCATTCAGTCAGCTACTGAACTGCTCAACCAGATGATATCAAAAACGAGAATCAGAATGCATCAAACCAAACATCATAATGCACATTTGCCAATGTCAGATTCTAAAGATAAAATGATGCACTTGAGGTCACGAGGATGCTAGATCATGACCAAGTATTGTTATCATCAAGAGTTCCAATACTGGAACTTTTTAGAATTCACCTATAATTACATCTGAAAATATTAACTTATGATTAGATGCAAAAACTTATATCATATAGTAATATTACATATGGAGATTCTTTCTGGCAGAAACATTACTCAAGCCTCAGAATTCTGTTCCATAGCAGAATGGGGATTCTCTAGAAGGGTTAAATGGAAAGATTATGTTGGAGCCATCAAACTTTACAAGTACTATCCAATGAAACAAATTAAAATTGTTTATCAAAAGTGGCAGCATGATCTTTTTCAGGCAGATACGAAAAACTACAGAAAACCACAATAGCAGTCTGGAAGATTGAAAACCGTAAAAGAAAATGAATGAAGACCTCAAAAACAAGACACCACAGAGAGAACAGGGGATCAGCTATGACAATGAAGAGAAGATCTGATGTTTACAATGGCAAGCTACATCCTTGGAAATGTTGTAGTTTATAATACGAAACCAACTGTTTTACCTTTCCTCTGCTGGCACCTCTCCATGGTAATTTACAGTGAATATCTGATTCTCAGTAAGAAAATGATCAACAGCACGACTAGAATTTAGTGTATTGCAGAAGACCATAACCCTATTTCCCTTTGACAAACTTGGCTCCAGAACCTGACATTAAACATTGCAACTGTTTAAAAAAATTCTGGATGTTGGATGATAATAGCTTTTGGTAGCATGTTCTCTTTTCAGAAAAACAGTATATTGGACCCAAAACACATGTATCAAAAGAATAAGCCCATTCTGATATCTATCAAATACATTAAGAACAACTTTCAGCATACACTGTAACAATTATGTTCTTCAGTATGTTTACTCCCCAATAGTTGGGACATTATGGTGCGTTCTTGTAGTGTCATTTGCTTGTTTGTTTACTGACAACTGTTTTTTCCCAAAGGTCATCTTGTATTTGCTAAATGTAGCCTACAGAAGATCATTTGAATCAAATGGTCATGGTTCTAAAAATAAGTAGAAAATGCAATATATTGTACATGAAGATGCACCTCAGTAAAACTTTATTTCTTTTCAACAGAGGGAATTCTTATCACCCACAGATAAGTATATACAGAAGCCAAATGGTTAGAACACTATGTATAAACGTGAATGTACAAGTTTCCTCTAGAAGTTAATTGCCAACAAGGAACCTATAGTGTATATGCAGTATGCACATCCAAATTGTAAGCAACTTTATAGTCAACTAATGATAAAATCATCGCCCCAAAAGACTAACAGATATTCTTGACAATGGAATGTAATGTCAGCACAATAAAATAAAAAAAACGAAAAACTTGGACAGTTGATAAACAAACAAGAGAGACCTGTAGAAGAGCTTCAAGCTTGTTCTCAGCACCAGAAAGTTTGATAAAGTCATGTCGAGCAGATGCAACTTTCTTTTGAAAACTAGAAGTGCGCAAATGAATTATTCCCTGGAATTCCTCATCAACCAAGTTTTGCACTGCCTACAAAAAAAGAATCAGCAATCAAAAGAGTGCATGTAAAGCAAAAGAAGTTTGAATTCTATTTACTGACTAATAAAAATTTAATTACCATAGCAGTAGATAAAACTTAATAAACGACCACCCTACTTCAATGGTCAGGCTTTCCAAAAAATATGGGCTATGTGGGTCAGTGAAATAAGCAAGGGCACATAAGGAAAAAATATTCCTAGCACATAATATGATTAAAAAAAGCAAAGGCACGTTAACGTAACAAACAATCATTAGTTCCAACATGTATCAAAACACGAGAACTTAAGTTTCGTACAAAAAACACAATACACATACAACATCTTAACATAGAGAACCAACTTCTGACACATTTTAAGAGCAATAACCCCTGTTCAGTGGACAAATTGGTTCCCATCATCTGATTTAGTTAAAGATTACAGAAAAAGCAATTATAACAAAAACAATATGAAAATGTACTATAAACTCAATCTACTATCATCTTCTGCTTGTAAGAACATGTTATAGCAATTGATCACCTATGATTGCATGTTTTAATAACAATAGAGAAACAAACCTAGTACATTGTATAGGCTTCATAATAAGCTTGAATATAACATTCAGATAAATTGAAAGCCTACGTGCAACGTGGCTGCAAGTTTTTAATATTCATGACTAGATAAAAGGAGTGCAGTCGTACACTGAGGTAAACCTAATAAAAAAGAGGGAAATTATTACAAATCAAGTCTGCATTTGGGTTCACATCACATCCAGATCTATTATTAGGGAATAAGGACTTGTTCCGTAAGAACATGATTTCAATTATGTAGTTTCTCTTGAAATACTCAACCCAAATTGCTTAGACCATGTCTTTTACCTAAAGAAAAAAAAGTAGCTATTCTCCATACTTAATACATATCATTATATTCCTTCTAGTTTTTCAGAATGCAATTGTAAGAATAACTTCAAGTATTCACCAGTTAGGAAAATAGTTACCAATAGAAACTATATTACACCCATATGACAGCAACAATTTGATGCCAAAGGATGTCCAAGTTGTACTTGGAGTAGATTAACCCATGTCAATTGCATGCATGGATGATCAAAAGCAAATACAGCGAATTATGCTTTACAATGCCAAAGGATGCATCGTTCAACTCCTAAAATCATGAAAATCTTATCACAACTTTTATACTTGTTGAAGACTTCTTATTTCATGCTCATAAGTCATAAACATACTGTATCTAACAGCGACATTGCACGGTCATTAACAAAAATTGTGCATGTATATTTGAAAAGGAGGTGGAAAGCAAAAGTTTTACATTTATAAAGCATGTTAACTTATGTGTTCTGGTTGCTTTGTTATTCATAACAAACACCAGCAGCTAGCAACCAGATTGGCATAACTCACCAAAATAGTTGCTATCCGCTACAAAATCTAGTAAAAAGGCAAAACACACATTATAACCAGAATCATGAATGAAGACCGGAGAACATATATTTATAATTATTATGACAAAATTTAAGGTACCGGACATCTTTAACTGAATACGCATTATATTGCTTATATTTTGTCAAACTGAATGCTTTAATCACTAATCACCTAACCTTAGTCATGGTTGCAGTGACCAAAACAGTTTGAAAACCATGGTCACCAGGTTTAGCAGCACGGTTCTTTAGGGGTCCAAGAAACTTGCGTATGTCAGGACCAAAGCCTTGATCAAACATTGTATCTGCCTCATCCAAAACCTGATATAAAGATGCCCAATTTCAATATCAAGTCAGTACTATTACTATTAGTCTTTTATAAGAAAAAAGGTGCTGTTACTAATTGTCATTTAATACTGAACATTAAATAGCATCAGCCAAAAAGTTATGAGGCTTCCTATGTAGAACCTACCAAGAATTTTATGTCCCCATAAACCATATTCCCATCATTGATATGTTGAAGAATTCTTCCTGGGGTCCCAACAACCATATCAATAGGTTCACTCAGAGAATCTTCTTGAGGTCTTAAACGTCCACCTCCACTGATCATAGTTGACCGGAACCTAGCATGATGGCTTATAGACTTGGCTACACGGAAAACCTAAAATACACCAAAAAGATCCATTTTACAATGGAAACATGTAGTTTTTACCTCTCTATACATATCTGCCCTTCACAAAAAGTTCAAAAAAAACCTGTTCACATAGCTCCCTTGTTGGACAAAGCACAACAGCTCTAGGACGCCTGGGTCTCATCAGCACTCCAGATAATGCTTCATCTTGCCGCATCAGCTGCAAAACACATAATTCCAATCAAATCACTATTCGGGGAAGTCCAACCAAATGCCTGGTACAAATTCAGTTTAGTAAATAAAAATATGATCTGATTGTCTCAGCTTGCTGCTGTTCCATCAGTAGTTCCTAGTGGCATTACAAGGTGAACTAATAGCCAAAGTCTTGCAGTCAACAAAATATGATCTGATTGTCTCAAATTCAGTAAGTAAATAAAAGTATGATCTGATTGTCTCAGCTTGCTGCTGTTCCATGAGTAGTCCCTAGTGGTATTACAAGGTGAGCTAATAGCCAAAGTCTTGCAGTCAACAAAATCCTACATCGATCATATCATACAATGAAACAGGCATGCATGACATAGCCCTAAAAACTCATAGAACCAAAGATGCATAGCACATCAAGTTCATAAGAAAACTACGACAAGAACTAAAAATGCATAATAATTTAATAGTAGCAGAGAGGGGTCATTTTCGATTGAAAACAAAAGCGAAGCTTGCAGCTAAAATCTACAATATAGAAGAGTATAGAGTGACTATATTATCAACCAAAAAGGCGAAAGGCAAAAAAGTAGCAGCGAAGCGCGACCTGAACTATGGGCAGCATGTAAGCCAGGGTCTTGCCAGACCCAGTATGAGAGCCCAAAACGACACTTTTACCCTCGAGCACGGCGGGCACCGCGATGCACTGGATCTCCGTCGGCACCGAGATCTCCATCTCCTTCACCGCCCCCATCACCTCATCACCCAGTCCCAACTCCTCGAAGCTCGACGCCGACCCACGCTTCTTCTCCTTGCGCTCCTTCTTGACCGCAACATTCGCGGGGCGCGGAAGCGACGGAGAGATCGGCGCCCGCCCCTGATCAATGCCCTTCGATTGGTCCCTGAGGTGTCGCAGACGGAGTCTTTCAAGCAGGAGAGAATGGCGCAGGGGCTGCGGAGCCTGCTCCTCGTCAGTGGTGGCGATGGCCATTGGGGCAGTGGAGAGGCAGAGAGCACGGGTAAACCCCGGGAAAACCCTAAGCGGCGGCGGGAAGCGAGGCTTATAGTAGGAAAAGAGGGTTCGAGAGAAGAATAAGGACGAGGAAGAGGAGGAAAGGAGCGCTTTTCCAGTAGCTCCTCCGCAGGCCATGGCCAAGGATAGAGGCGGCGCAGCCGCCGAGTAAGGAGCCTGGATAAAGCCTTCAGTGTTATCGGTTCAGAGGGAAGTAACGCTCGAGATATATATATATATATATATATATATATATATATATATAACATGAATGGTAAAGAATGAAGAGAAGGGAAGAGAAAAGGTAAACCGTTCGATTCAATTTGATCCGATTTTTAAAACATTACGTAATAAATTTAAAAATATGAATATTATATTTATTTTAAAAAATATTCTAATAAATTCTCAATATGATACTGCCCCATAAAAATTAATGGGTAAATTCTAAAAAAATCTTAAATTTTATTTTTTAATATAGTTTTCTCTTTTACTTTATTATTGTAGAATTTTTTTTCTAAATTATTTTTATTATTTTACTTTTGACCGATCGTTTACATTGTGTTATGACTATGTCAACCTCGTTCGTCGTTTACTTTTGCTCTATTACGAGACATTGTCGCCTCTGCTTTATATGGTCGCCTCCTCCACCACATTCACATGGAAGTCGCTAAAGTCTTCAATTGTGCCTTCACCCTCTTTCACCATTATCGTCACATTATCACCATCATCATTGACTCCACCAACTTCTTCAAGACCCCTCGCCTCCTTAACACCTCCTATGTCGATCTTCATTAGCTCCTATTCATTAACTTCGATAAAGATGCCAATGACTTCGCCATCAATCTTTTCCCATTGATCTGTATGAGGTTCGAGTTCAACAATTCATTGAGTTGTCACTTTTTGAATAAAAAGTTTTGATGGAGGATAAAGATATCATCATAAAATCAAGTGGAAAACTGAAGGGCAACAATCTCTATTACTTTGAAATCAAAAATTGAACTAGGAGCATAAAAACGTATGTTGTCTTTGATAGCACCTCAATGCTTTCGGTAGGTTGAAGATTGATGTTTGTTTCAATCTCATTCTTTTCTATTAGTGTTGGAACATCCTCCCGATATTTAGACAATTAATAACAAAACTTCTAGATTTCTCATAATAATTAAACAAATCTTTAAAGCAATACTTTGGTTGTTAGAATTTGGGGAATAAGAGGCTACGGTTGGAAGGAACTCAATTTTACCTCATCTTCTTCTTTGGCTCGACACTAATAGATTATCAGGACCAATTGATTTTGATTGTTGCTACTTTTGATACTCTTCTATGGAGCTCTCCTTTTATAGTTGATAGGTTAGGAATTCTAAAGGGTTTAGGAGCTCTCCTTCTTTTATAGTTGAGGTAGGGTAGGAATTCTAAAGGGTTTAGGACTCCCCTTCTAGGGTGGCATATAACTTTTTTCCTACTCCAAGTAAGAGTTGTGTTGCCCTTGCTTTATGATTGTCCTATTTCAATGATGGCTACTTTGATTTCAATTAGGAGTATATCGTGTTTTGGGTGAGCCATTACGATATGGGATTTGCTTGGTTGAATAGGGTTTTGAGCTTTAAGAGGCTCTTAGATAAGAATTGGCCACACTATAAGGCTATTGGAGCTCATCTAGGTCTTCAGTCGAGTATTGATGAGATCATTCATATCATAACTCCCTCAATTAGATGATTCGACTCCTAATGAATTTTTTTTGTAGACTTCTTCCCTCTCCATTTATAGGTTGAAGGTTTTTCTTTAGTCCATCGATGTGGTCAGCATCATCGTACCCAACCATGTTGTCTACTTACACCAATTTGATTGGATTTTTTTTATTATCGAATCCTCATCGACTCAAGAACTTTCTTTTTCTTCTTACCGTTTCAAGCATGTTACTACTCCTTTTAGTTTCTCCTCCTCTTTTATCAAGTTGGAGAAAGGCTTTGATCTCTTGTATACCAAAGTGAGAGCCATAAATTTTAAACATGTGTTCCACATCATTTTTGTCTAGTCGGCAAATGTCAAGTCTTCCATCAAACAAATTAGATCACGAGCAATAAGGAACTTCCTTCAATATTTCGGGTTATCATTGATACTTCTGGGTTCGGTGAAAGTAAATGACATATTGATCTTATAAGTATGGGCTTCTAAGGATAACACATGTCAAGTGGAACCACTTCGCATGTTATATCATTGATGAATTTCTTATGATAACAAAGTATATCTTGCATTGTTAGTAGATCTTTATCTTCACATCACCATGAAACCATTCAAGAGAATATGGGTGCGAATGCGATGTTATCTCTAGACCAAGCTTCTTGATCAAGCTTATCGAGATAAGATTCTTTTGGCACCCGTTGTTGAAAATCATGCCAACGATTATTAGTTTACTTAGATCCTTATGATAAAGAGCTCTTCTTGAACTTTTGGACTAGAGATCAAACTCGAGTTTATAACCTTCAGTTTAGCCATCAACAATAACTTATATTTGCATAAGGAATAGGTGAAAGTTTGATGAAGTAGTCACCCATGGTCGTAGCCCTGGTTTGTTGACTTTGATTATTCTTTAATCATTTATTTGGAAAGAGTTCTAGGTAAATTTTTTAATACTTTACTTTGGGGTAACCTATAATTTTATAATGTTTATAAAAATGATCACTTCTTTTAAAGAAGGCAAACGAAGTCTTGCTTCGTTGGGTGGCTCCCTTTGATCTTTTTCGTAAGCTTTTTACTATATGTGTGATTTTTTCTATCGATTATTATCATTATGTTAATAACAGTTGAAATATCATATATTTTGAATAGGCTCAACTTTGTATGAATTTGTATGTAGAGCCCGAATGTGTATTTCATTATTATCGATTGATTATCGTGAGAGATTTTGAGCATCATCACTAGTCGATGAAATTTGATGGTGTATTCTTATACATATTTGTCCCATCTTAAGCATAAGTAATGTCACATCCTCCATCTTTCTTTGAGATACCTAATATAGTAGAATTCTAAGTCTTTTTAACTATCCATGATATATCTTTATTATCATTGGCTCAAAAATAGGTATTTCACCATGCAAGTATATGTCTCATCAACTTGAGTCACACAAGTAATATTTTATTATCATTATATAATTATATTGATCAAAATAAGTATCAAGCTAATCTATCCATGTATCAAATATCTTAACATTGATGATTCTATGGTATGAGGGTATGTCAATAAGATCCTCAACTCGAAATAATCAAGTTCTTGCTGCGATGCTATGCTCAATAGCATTCTCTTTGCTATTGTACGTCTTAGATGAAGACCACACTTTCTCATAAGTTATGTCATAGTTTGCTCGAATGTTGGTTATCAGAGGGTTAGTTTGGGTTTGTATCTAACTCATCATGATCTCCATCTACTAGGTTAATATTATCATTTGAATAATAAGGTCGGTCAAGGCTATCAGAGTGTTGGTCACCATCCTATTGGTGATTCTTCCTCTAGGTGAGCGTGGTTCAAACTCCAACTCTTATAACTCTTTGTCTTATTCTTCAAACCTTATCTCATGGTTACAATTCATAAGATCGTGCTTTGATATGACTTGATCTGTATGAGATTCAAGTTTGACAATCTGTCGACCTATCACCTCTCGGATGAAAAATTTTAGTGGATGAGAAAGATTTCACTATAAAATAAAGCATAAAACCAAAAGAAAACAACCACTATTACTTTGAAATCAAAAGTGTCAACTATAAGGGAGTAAGTAACAAAAATAAAAGAGTGAAAAGACTTAACTAGGTGCGTAATAATGCATGTTGTCTTGGAGAGCATCTCGATGCTCTCGGTAGATTGAAGATCAATGTATATTTTAGTATCCTTTCTTGGGAACCCCCTCATAAGATTTAGATAACATACTGGACTTCTCATGGTTGTTAGACGAAGCTTCAAAACAAGACTTTAGTTGCTGAAATTCAATAAAGAAGATGTTATGATCGGAAGGAACTCAGCATCACCTCCTTTTCTTGTTGTTTGGCTCATTGCTATGGCCGTTTGACTTTGGTTGTTACTATTTTTTATGCTATTCTAAGAGGTTCTTCTCATTTTATAGTTAAGATAGGGTAAGAGTAGTGAAAGGTTTAGGAATCATCTTCTAGGGCTAGCGCACAATCCTTTTTCTACTCTAAGTAGGAGTTGCATTTCAATGCTCTCTTATTTTTTATAAGGGTTGCCCTATTCTGATCCCAATTAGAAGTAGGTCTTAGGCTTTAAGTGAGTTGTGAACTTTATTTGACCAAAAAGGACTTTGAGGCATTAAGAGGCCTCTTGGATAAGAAACGATCACGTTATAGGATTATTAGAGCTCAAACGTATTTTTGGTTAAGTGTTGATGAGATCGTCCTTAATCACCTATCGCTAGCACCGACCCCCCATCCTCGCTCTCCTCACCCACATGATGATGGTGCTACCGTGTTGACTATCACTTTATTTTGTCATGGTGATGGCCCCCACTTTGATGACCTCTATAGTGACTCTCGAGATGTTCAAGACCTTCCTCCGGAGACTGAGAGTAATCTCACCTTTTAGAAAATATGAATGTTGAATAGAAATAATTAAAAATTTAAATTTTAAAAATATATCTCAAAATCAATTACTAGAGATTTTTTAATAAATTAATTATATTTTTAGATGAATTGATCATCCAAGCTCATCCTAGAGCTCACATTATTGAATCCAAAAGTCCAAATATATGTTTTACGATATTACACCAAGGGATCAGTTTTCCTCTTCGAAATATCAACAATAATTCTGGCCCAACTACATCAAGATTCGAGCAAGCAGATATCATGTTGTTGTTTTGGCTCAGAACCGTCCGATCTTTCACTTTCGGTGAATCCGTTGGCGGCTCCTCCATCCGGAAAACGAAAGGAATCAATTAAGATGCGCAATTTTCCAAAACCCTCTCGATTTAGGGCTTTGGCGCTTCAAACGGCGCCGGCGACGGGACATGGCCTCGGCCCGGCAGTTCGAATTAGCGAAGGAGAGCGAGCTCAGGGTGGAGGTCGGACCCGACGCGCCGCTCCGCCTCCGCCTCCTCTCCGGCGCCGCCGAGATCTTCGGCACTGAATTGCCCCCCGGCAATTGGATCTCCGCTCCTCCACATAGCAAGATCGCAGTAAGCCCTTGTTTACTTCCTGCTTTTGTCTCTCAAATTTTCCCTGTGGTGTGTTCTTTTCCCTGACGTGGAATGAGGAGAAGAACACCAACTTTGTACCTTTTTGAAGGTGTTCACCTGGAATGGTGCGACTATCGAACTGGACGGAATCAGCGAAGTGGAGTACGTGGCGGATGAGGTAACGCGATGTAGTGCCGAATTAGGATTGGGACTTTTGTTTGCTTATCGATTTTAAGTATATGTGATGATGCAATTAGACGCCGATGGTGAGTTATGTGAATGTTCATGCCATTCTTGATGCGAGAAGAGCTCGTGCGAAGTCATCTCAAGCTAGTGGTATGGACTCTTCGCAGGTACGTTGACTTGCTTATGATGTTGGTCTCAATTTGTGGAGAATGTGTTGATGGTGGAATGAGAATCTTTTATTCGCTTTATGATATTATAGTACGTTTTCTCGTCATACTCTCAATTTAACAGGTGCATACAATCTTCAATAAGTAAGCATTTCACTTGTGACTAGATAGTTTGTAGGCGCAAGATACATAAATTTGTGAAAAAGCTTCTAGTTTTCTCGTGTGTTTGATTTAGAGCTACTGTATTTGAGAAGACATATCATAAGGAAATTACAGTCCTCCCTCGATTTGCTTTTTTTTTTTTTTTAAAGAGGAACACCATTTCGCTTCATATTTGGTATAGAATGCTAAGAAATTAGATAATAATGTGGCTTAAAAGGATGTATTGTTTCAGGAAAACTAAGCAAGTTTTTTTATTAATTTATATTTCTTGTCATTTTACTTGTGTTTGGATACATATGTCGATAATGATTTAAGTGATCAGCCAATATGAGATCATTTACGAGAAGCTGTTGACTGCGAAAAATGACAAAATATTTAACCTGAAACAAAGTATTTAAAGGTGAGAATTCTGTTTTAAGATTTCAAAAGACAGGATAGTTTATATCTCTTTTAGGTTCGGTAAATGGCTTACTATGAGGTTCTATAAGATGTGGATGAAGTTGAGATTTCATCTGATCCTTGCTGCTCTCTGTTTCTAGTATTGGATGGGGCGGTTCTAATAGTATGGTTGGATTCCTTTTGTTAGTCAATGAAACATATCACTCGGTTCTGAAGCACCAATAGTGGAAAGAAATAGTGGGTTAACTTGGGTTAGCAACACTGACCCTGTCACAAGAATAGATGTAAAAGCTCTAGCGTTATCCCTTCATAAGCTATTAATCTGCGGTAGAAATCATTCAATTTTTATATTGTCATCCATGTCTACGTGGTGCCTTAAGTAACTTTTTATTAGTCATTCTCTATATATATTTTTACCGTGCATCTGAAGAATTGTCTGTCTTAGTATTTCAGGGTCCTAGGGTGATTGTTGTAGGACCCACTGATTCAGGGAAGAGTAGCTTGTGCAAGATGCTTCTGAGCTGGGCTTGTAAACTGGGTTGGAAACCTACCTATGTGGATCTGGATATTGGTCAGGGGTCCATAACCATTCCTGGGTGCATTGCTGCTACTCCAGTTGAGATGCCTATAGATGTCATGGAAGGAATTCCTTTAGAAATGCCTATTGTGTACTTTTATGGGCATACAACTCCGAGGTAAATATTTCATTTCCATTCTATTATATCATGATTAGTAGCTCATGATAGATCAGTCTTACGAGTTAAATTAAGTTACTTTATAATGTAAGCATTTCTTGGTTATTTTGTTCAATAGTGCGAATGGGGATCTCTACAAAGTACTTGTGAAGGAGCTGGCTGCAACTCTGGAGAGACAATTCTCTGGAAATGTTGAAGCTAGAGCTGCAGGCATGGTGATTAACACCATGGGATGGGTGGAAGGTCTTGGTTACGAGGTAGTTTTTAGGGTCATTTTATAAGTTATCTCATTTGTATAATAATTTTCTAGTTTTCTGCTAAACTGTCATCTGAAACTGTATTCAAATTTCTCTGTTTGGCATGCAGTTGCTTCTTCATGCAATTGACACTTTCAAGTGTGATGTGGTTCTAGTCTTGGGGCAGGTAATTATCTGATATATTGCACGTGTACTCCATGCATCATTATACGTGGAACTAGGTAAACATAAAACAGACATATATCTTGCTCTATGGCCGAGTTGTCCATTCTGTATTACTGTTTGTATTGATTTAGTTTTCTGCTTAATAAATGTGTTCTGAATGCTAATCTCGGCTGTTTCTGATAAAACATGACTATTTGCCATGTCTCTTAAATGTTTGATGTCTAATCTTGTTCACTTATTATGTTCAAGTTTTATGCAAGTTGGATAGGATACTGGTTGTAGTACGAAGGCAGCTTCCATGAAACTGTTGCTGGAGATATTGGATGGCTCATTTTGTTTTAACCACTAGCTTTATAGTTGTAAAACTGTTCTATTATGCTTTATAAGTTTTCCATGATGGTTCACATTTAAGAGTTGCATTAACTTCAAATCTGTAATGCATTTATTATATATGTGATGCTCTTCTTTACTTGAAGAGATGTCCTTTACTTGTGGTAGAGCATTTTTGTCTAGGTGCTTCATTTGTTTTCCTGTTGTGACTTTTAGGAGAAACTGTGCAGCATGCTCAAGGATGTTTTGAAGAGTAAGCCTAATGTAGATGTCGTGAAACTTCATAAATCAGGAGGGGTAGTTCTGAGGAATCAAAGAGTCCGTCAAAAGACAAGGAGCTTGAGAATCAGGGCAAGTGCAAAATATCATCCATTAATTTGATTTAGACAACTTTCTGTAATTCTTGTACCATGTCTTAATTCTTCATGAAATTCAACTGTCTATTACAGTATTTATCTTGGTCGTGCATCTGTCAAATGTCACAAAAATACTACCCATAGATCTTTCTTATTTGCCTGAGCTTACATATGCACACTGGAAGTTGTATTGTTTGGTAACGTGGTCAGGAAATGTATCTTAAATGCTAGAACTCGACCTAAGGACTGTAGTTGGTTCGTTTCGATGTTTGTCTTTATCAGTTTCTTGGTTCATAGTTCTGTTTATTATGGTGATTAGGTTGAAATGGCTTCTATCCTGGACTAGCTTGTGTCACCGGTCTATTAGGTTTGGTTTGAGCATATCTATCTTGTGATCAGATTGTTAAATATGACGTAGGTAGATATTACTTGATTCATATTTGACACCTAAACTGATTTCTTCGCAGGAATACTTTTACGGGCTTGCAAATGATTTATCTGCACACTCAAATATCGTCAACTTCACTGACATTTCAGTTTATCGTATTGGTGGTGGCCCACAGGCTCCTCGTTCTGCTCTGCCTATAGGTGCAGAGCCTGTAGCTGACCCAACTCGCGTAGTTGCAGTTAACATAAACCGTGATTTGCTCCATCTTGTTTTAGCTGTTTCATATGCTAAGGAATCTGATCAAATTATATCCAGGTAATTCTTTTTAATGATTTTGGATGTTGCTAAAAAAATCTCTTGAGAAATGGTTTGCCAGTGGTCCATAAATTCCACAGCTGCCAAATTGCGATCATTCTGTTTCAGCTGGTTGTATCTCGAGTCTGGCCTCTAGTTTCTGGTTTAGGGCTTAGAGCTGTTAAACCAATTTGATTTGCTGGTTAAGATTTTATTTTCTTTCTATCGTCTATTATATCTTTGTAATCTGTCGCAATACATGTGCGTACTTACACAAGTATGTTGAAACTCATTGCAGCAACGTTGCTGGGTTCATTTATGTCACTGATATAGACATCCAGAGGTAATATCGTCTGCTCTAGTATGTCAATGTTTCGACATAGCTGTTGTTTCGTGATCAAATTACGAGGTGTTGCCTGTTGCAGGAAGAAGATTACATATCTCGCACCGTGCCCTGGCGAACTCCCTAGCAAAATTTTAATAGTGGGAACCTTGACATGGTTGGAAGGTTGAGAGAAGTTATTTATGCTCTTCAAGCATGGTAAGAGCTTTCGAGGAAGTGAAGAACTGCGATTGAACTGTGTTTTGAGCATCGTACTTTGTTTCAATCTGCCAGTCTCTCTCTCCTCATGCACCTGTGTTAGTGTGAGGAATTCACAATTTAATCACATCGGATCCCTTGTGATGTGATCAGCAACATAGCATCATAGAACAATTCACCTTGATTAATGTTTGTGCATACTATCGAGCATCATATGGCAATCTCATTTGAACGAACGTGTGCTTCTCAAGCCTAATACCATTCCTAACACTTGCAAGCATTGCTACTTGTCAATTTATATATATACATACTTCGCCTACATTTTTCCTCGCCTTTTGATATGCGTCTAACTACACATAAAATAATATTTTGGAAAACCAACAAACCCCGCTGGCTTTGTTCCAGTGGACATATCCAGAGGATATGACACGTATATTTACTCAAGTCGCGTAGAAGACTTCACATTTTGCTTACTTAATAACTACGTAACACCTACCTAATACAAACACACCAGCACACCAACACGTATATTCTATACTTACCACACCTCGATGCATGTCGGATACTACACCCTCATGCATCTCGTCCTAGCCTTCGGATGAGCCCCCAACCTTGACCTCGATGGTCTTGGCCTTCTTCGGCTCCGGCGGTGGCTTCTTCTCCACCCTGACGGTGAGCACCCCCTCCTGGAAGCACGCTGTGATGGCTTCGAGGTTGGCGTCCTCCGGCAGCGGGAACTTGCGCATGAACTTCCCCATGCGCCGCTCCATGCACTGGTACTTGGCTTCCTTGTCCTCCGCCCGGCGCCGCTCCCCGCTGACGACCAGGGTGTGGTCGTCCTCCACCTGCACCTTGATCTCTCCGGTCTTAGCCCCGGGCATGTCGATCTCGAACACCAGCGCGCCGGGCACCTCCTTGACGTCCGCCGGGGTGGAGGCCATGGCCTTGCGGTCACGGACGTAGGCGCGGGCGGGGGTGCTCACCACCTTCTCCACCTCCTCCGGGAAGTCCATCAGATGATGGATGGTGGCGATCAGGGGATCGTTCTCCATCCCCATCATAAACTCCATCCCTCTCATCTACACCTGGCTTATGAGGCGAGCGAGAAGACCGGTGGCCGAGGGACTAATATAGGGAGGTGGGGAAGTCTCCGGAGAGGGGAGGAGGCAGCCTTTAGCGAGTCTGGGGATCGCCATGCATAATCGTCGGGAAGAATCAGGAGGGCACGTGGTGGGGACGGTGTGCCACGTGGTTCGGGTAACGAAGAGACGTGGCGGATACTTGGTCTCCTGTACGCCCGAGTCCGACAAAATTGAGGATTGAGACGACTTGGAATACCATTCCTATCGATCTCAAACCAATCCATTGGGTCAACCCAACTCGACACGAATCCGACCCGTTTAAATTGATCAATCCGGCTCATGAGTCACATGGGATCCGGTTCGGATCAAGGGCTGCTGACCCGGGGATCGCCGAACGTTTTAACCGGCTCTCCGCGTCTCCTTTTCTTCACCCAAGCCGTCCGCCTCCTCCGCCGTCGCCCACCGCAACCGCCGGATATGGGAGATGGAACTCCCCGTAAATATGGGAGAATGATCTCTGGAGAGGATACTCTGCGGACTATGAAGACGGTGAGACTCTTGAAAAAGGTTGATATTGAGAAGCTTGCAGTTGCTTTAAATAGAACGAGAAGATCATCATCCTTCAGCAATTGACCAGGTGATTACCGTGATAGATGCTTGTAATGTGCCAGTACTTGAACCATGAATACAAGTTAGTTAAAGTTTTATCATCGGTTGGATATCATATCAGTTTATGACTCTTTGAGAATTTGGGTCGACCTTCATTTTGTCTTCTGCTTGGTAATTTTTGTCCATGAAGAAAATACAGTTTCCTAGTTTGGTCCTTACCGGAATCCACACCATTAGAAGTCTATGCAAACTACGGAGACAACTAGGTCAATTAGTGTTTTGTCTCCGTTAAGTATGCATATGTTGAATTGTTAAGCAAGTCAAA
This sequence comes from Musa acuminata AAA Group, assembly GCF_036884655.1. NCBI lineage: Eukaryota > Viridiplantae > Streptophyta > Magnoliopsida > Zingiberales > Musaceae > Musa > Musa acuminata. The sequence continues at coordinate 48,098,743 of NC_088335.1, forward strand.
AAATTATGTGAATAAGAGGTTAATTAAGGGATAATCCAGTCCAACATTGCTTGGTCAATCACGCAACTTAGCTTACCTAATAATGCATGGTTAGGAAGGGGGGGTGAGGGGGGTGAGGTTTTATCCAATCTACTAATAGTGTCTTATATATGTACTTAAAACAGTGATAAATTCTCACCAAATGAAGGACTAGCTGAATACAGCATAGATATTGGTGTTGGTTATATAAGGACCAAATAAGTAAGGAGGAATTTCATTTTAATTCAGATTTGCAATTTAATCCAGGAAATTATATATCGACCTAGTTTGATACATTGTCATAAATCAGCTGCAGAATGAATCAAAGAAATCAGCAACACTTAATGCATGTATGCAACTTTTATGATTGGTCTCCGAGCAGTAGTAGCACGGCAGTGTTTCTAGATTTCACAAAAACAAAAGATCAATTACAGTATAAATTCCATTGCTGATGAGCCAAGTTGTTGCTTATGAATCTCAGAAGTTTTGAAATTTTAATTTCTGTTTTTTCATCAATTTTAGGTTATCTATGTTGTTATATAACAACATATTGCGCTTGGAGGCTTTTCGCGAAGTTGTGACCATTTATGAGAATATATAGGAATTTCCATAGATGATAATATGTTTACACTATGCTGTATGCTTATGTTTGTGATTTCCAAATCTAGGAACTTGTTGTACCATCTCCAAGAGAGCAGAGTTGTCATCTCAATGGTTTGGCTCTCATTGGTGTCTACTTCGTTTATATTTATGAAGCAATCAGTTCTTATCAAGTGTTATATCTTTTATAATTTCTTCCAATCATCAAATTTCATTTTCTTGGCCTTTTCTGGAATAATTGTGAAAAAAAGGCAAAAACAGTTTAATTTTGTTTGGTTATTTCTTCTAAATTTGGAAGTAGGGAAAGGAAAAACTCATAGCTTTCAGAATCATAAATATCATTGCTGATTTACAGCTTATTTATTCTGCCTTTTCTCCATTTTTTTTTCCTTGGACAGCTAGGCACTTGATATTTGAATTACTGCAGACAAGCAGTTAGCACACTCACATCTTATATTATCAATCACCTTGACAATTCATATCATGGTTGGAGGCATCAAACATACGACAATTCTCTCAATTCAAGATGCAGTGGTAATCCCATATATTTTGAAGGCTGCTTCCAAACTCCCAAATCTCTGCATAGCAAATGAGATATATGTTATGACAAGTTCTATCGGTTATCATTGGTACCTCTCAACTACCTCTCTCTCTCTCTCTCTCTCTCTCTCTATAAATAAATAAATAAATATATGTGTGTGTGTATACAGTTTTTTTTTTTTGTATATACAGTTACTTCAATATTTATGAGGAACTAAAGAAATATGCTTGTTTGAACAGATAGAATAGAGAGAAGTAAAAATGTTTCTGAACATGTTGAGATGAGGAAGGATTTTTTCCAAGTCCTGGTTGTGGACCAGGGATACAAGTCTCTGATCAACCATGGTTCTGATTTCAGTCAGTACCTGCAGATATTGAGCTTTGGATTGCAGATGCAACCCCTCAGTTTGGCCATGGATATGATACTAGTGTTTCAACATGCTCTATAAATTTAGTGAACAACAGTTGTATTGGATGTGTACAATTTCAAACAAATAACCTTTCCGATTCCATACTCAATTGACCTAGATGACTATACTGATCATTATTCATGATGTCTACACAAAAATGTAAATGTGAAATTGTAGTACTGGTGTTGATGTACTATCTACATGTCATCCATACATCATGCACATGAATGTTAGATTGACAATTCACCAATGATATGTCCAAGTCCTCGACTTATTTGTATCTCCCTGTTACCTTTGAAACAGAAAGGTTTATAGCACATCAGAGAATTGGAAGCAAATAAATCACTGAAAGATTCATGGATAGAGAGCTGAGAGGTTGACAGAATTATAAATGTGAAAATGGTCTTGTTTCTTTATTTCTTGGACAATAACAGATCTATATATGTTTTTCCAGAAGATGTATAGGAGTTTAGATGGTATATCCAGAATAACATATTATTCATTTCTTAGACTTATTTTCGTGGTAATATTAATTGAAGAACTTAGACTGTTATGCTCAGCAACATGATGGCTTGAATCATCAAAACAACCTTAGATCATTATGAATTGTTGTGCAACATGAGAAATTTCTTGTGTGGTAGCTATCCTTTGACCACAATTATATATATATTTTTCTTTTTTTTAAGGGAATCATATCGATCTGCTTTATCTTGTTGTTGAAATCCTTTGCAGCCCACTGAGATCTATCTCCCTGTTTAATTACTACCAAATGGATGCACAATCGAGTAGCCTATGGGTTGGCCAAATCATTATCCCTTGAATTAAAATCTAAATCTGTGTCCACGGCAATCAAAGCAGGAATCTCTGCACCCCGGTGGCCAATCAACGGACTATTATCTCCCTTTCGGTGTCACATCACGGATGAAGAAGATAAATGATATGGGTCACGTCAAGGTTTGGTTACAGAGGGACGATGCTCAATTAGGAGACGAAACCATGACAAGGAAAGCACGAAGAGGACAAGACGTGCCGTGCCGTGCCGTTCTCTGTATGTGTTCTTCGCCCACGTCACCGGCTGCAAACCACCGTACACTCAGCAGGAGGAGGCGACGATCTAGTTTTTGCGTTTGGTGTCAGATCAAGAGCGTTTGCTAAAAGCAAGCTCACTCTGACCTGATCCGTTCATGTAATCGGTGGGACAAAGCAACATGTTGAGAGAAGATGCTTTACACGAAGTGGATCACTAAGATGCAGGCAGTGCTCATTAGTATTCCTTTGAATAAAAAATATAAATGATATAAATAAAGTTTAATTTTATAATAAACTGGCAAAAATCTATGCTGATAAAACTAATTAATGCTTTCTAAAATATCTCAGAAGGGATTTTTGAGATTTTGAATCTTCAACTTCGATTAAGATAAAGTTGGATATATCATCATCGGATGAGAAGGAAGCACAGCACACAGATGTCACTCCACAAAGCACTGGGCACCACATGTGAGGAGCTCATCGGTAAAGTGGATCAAAAGCTCTGTTGATCCATATGTTTTTGTTCTCTGTGCACTGTGTAATGATCACTCGTTATGTCTCTCTCTCTCTCTCTCTCTCTCTCTGTAGGATAATATGTGGGTGTGAGAGAGAGAGAGAGAGAGAGAGAGAAAGAGATCTATTGAATGGACTTCACATGTGTGCACGAGGTGGGCAACGGCGCTTGCGAGGACGGAGGCACAGTGTAATCATGGACGTGGGAGGCTTTGCGACCATTAAATACAACTTCTCTCTCTCTCTCTCTAAACTTCTCTTCCTTCTCGTTGCAGAACGTACAAAGGGGTTGATCGTGGGATCCAACTTGGGAAGATGTATAGGTTGATGATGATATGGGCGACTTTAATGGTGCTTTTGATGGCAGCGATCATTTCACAGACTCGGAGGATGAGGAGAAGCCACAAGAGAGCTCGGCTCCCTGCAGGGTCCCCGGGTTGGCCGCTCGTCGGCGAGACCTTCGAGTTCGTCTCCTGCGCCTACTCGCCTCGGCCGGAGAGCTTCATGGACAAGCGTCGACTCTTGTGCGTTCCCCTTCCCCCCATTCCATCGTATCCTTTCTCGTGATTTCATGCGATGCGGTTCATCTTGAGTCGGTCGTTGACGTATTGATGTTTAGGTACGGGAAGGTGTTCAGGTCGCATCTCTTCGGCAGCCCGACGATCGTGTCGACGGACGCAGACGTCAGCAGGTGGGTGCTGCAGAGCGACGGGCGGTCGTTCGTGCCGTCGTATCCGAAATCCCTCACGGAGCTGATGGGGAAATCCTCCATCCTACTGATCAACGGGAACCTCCAAAGACGAGTCCATGGCCTCATCGGCGCATTCTTCAAGTCGTCTGACCTCAAGGCTCAGATCACCAGAGACATGCAGTGCTACGTGCAGCAGTCCATGAGCAGCTGGAAGAACGAACGGCTCATCCACATCCAAGACGAGGCTAAACACGTTAGTCCTCGACCCCCCCACTTCCTTCCCCCCGTTCTTCCCCTCACTAATTCTACCCAGAAAAAGCTGAACCAGTTTGATCTGCCCGTCAGATCGTCTTCCAAATCCTAGTAAAAGGGCTGATTGGTCTACAGTCGGTGACGGAGACGCAATTCTTAAAGCAACAATTCAAAGAATTTATTGCTGGTTTAATGTCTTTGCCTGTGAAGCTACCAGGAAGCAGACTCTATCGATCGCTGCAGGCAAGTGATCTACTCCTACGCTGATGCTGCCATTCGGCTGAAGCCCATGTATGACCAGGCCCTTAAAATGTTTCTCCTCACCAGGCAAAGAAGAAGATGGTGATGTTGATAAAGAGCATCATTCTGGAGAAGAGGAAGAACAACTGCGGACGCACCCCGCTCGACGTCGTCGACGTCCTCATCAACGACGCCAGTGATCAGTTGACCGACGATCTCATATCGGACAACATGATCGATCTGATGATTCCAGCCGAGGATTCGGTGCCTGTTCTTGTGACACTTGCAGTCAAGTACCTCAGTGAATGTCCTCTTGCGCTCCAACAGTTGGAGGTACAGTTCATGATCATTAAACATGAGTCGTTGTTAGTGCTCCCGAGTGCATGCCCCACCATGAGCTGATAAACCAAACCACACAAGATTACAAGTAGAGAATATTCGAGAGGATAGCAAGCACGTCATGCATTGCATGGGTGTATTTCTTCTACATATCTTCTTCAGCATTTGTTGTCTCATTCAATACGATGTAGAACTTCTACCCGGTAGGTCTTGGACTTTTGCACAGTGTTTGAACAGTGCAATCGATCTCAGGAAGAGAACATGCAGTTGAAGAAGCGAAGATCACTGCCTGGTGAGGATCTGCAATGGACCGACTACATGTCCTTATCATTCACACAAGATGTAAGTTGAGTGTTTACGTTCTCGTAGATGGATGAATCTACGATCGATAACCTTTTTTTTGTATGGTCGAGTAGGTCATAACGGAGACTCTACGGCTGGGGAACATCATCAGCGGGATCATGCGCAAGGCTGTGAGAGATGTGGAGATCAAGGGGCACTTCATACCCAAGGGATGGTGCGTGTTCGCCTACTTTCGATCGGTTCATCTCGACGAGAACCATTACGAGGAGGCCTACAAGTTCAATCCATGGAGGTGGAAGGTACTCAGGGATGCTTCCCTTTTTTGGTGACCATCACCTACCTGCCTCTCCTTTGAGCAACACACTGTAAGGGAGGGGAGCTGGGTGGTAGTCAACCTTCCTCCTGCTTTGCTTATCTTATCTGAACGCCTTCTTCTTCTTCTTCTTCTTCTTCTTCTTCTTCTTTCTTCTTCTTCTCATGGACATCCCCACAGGACAAGGACATGAGTACTTGTAGCTTTACTCCTTTTGGAGGTGGGCAAAGGCTGTGCCCTGGGCTGGATCTGTCCAGGCTGGAGGCTTCCATCTTTCTCCACCACTTGGTCACCAACTTCACGTAAGGATAGCCATCAACCAATCTCCATACTTATCTATTCCAATTTCTCTTCTTCTTCCTCTTGTTTCTGTTCCCATCATGCATTATACTGTTTGCATGTGTACGTATGAAACTGGTGACATAAGCATGTCTGTTTTGTTCTGCTTCATAGATTTGTTCTTCCCTTATCTTTTTTTGTTAGGTTAATGATTATTGCTGTGCAGGCAGAAGATCAAAGAGAGAGAGAGAGAGAGGATGGTTGAAGTTTCCTAGTCTGTTGCACTGTGGAAAGTTATTGATTTCATCAGTCTTTTATATGTATACATATATATGTATATATTATATAAAAGATTCGCAATGATGGGATATAGCTACTGTGCGGACTATAATGCATGCATTTGCGAGCTTTTACTTATTACATGTCGGCACACACGCATATCATGCATGAATGGAGTCTCATTGGACTTGTAATCTGATTACAGGTGGGTGGCAGAGGAGGACCAGATTGTGAACTTCCCCACTGTAAGAATGAAGCGAAGAATGCCCATCAGGGTGAGAAGGAAGACCTAATGATATCATGCAGTCACCAAACCCTCAGTTCTTTGTAAAATACATTTTTATTCTCTTCAGATATTTATAGGTGCATGTACAGGTTCTCAATCAATTTAGAGAATATATTCTACAATTTTACAAAATATGTTTTTGCTATGTCAATTCTCACCTGATGCCACATAAGGTGTGTATTTACATCCTATCACATAAGATCTCAATTATGTAATCCTTGATATGAGAATACTATCCCAAGAACCATTCATTCAATTTCTTAGATTATGATAAATATATTATCATTTTTAATACTCCTTACCACATAACAGTCAATTTCAATGTGCTTCGCATGCTCAATAAAAAAATAGATTTGATGCAATATACAATATGCCTGATTGTCATAATATAATTTGGCAGGACCAAAATTGTCAATCTATAGATCTCGTAAGAGATATGTCAACCAAGTAAATTCACAAGTGATTGTTGCCATAGCTTTATATTATTTCTTTGTCTTCCAAGTTATGAGAGAAGTCCTAAGAAAAACATAATATATAGAAGCTAATCTTCTTCTTCCTGTTGAACAACCTTCCTAATCAGCATCACAATATCCAGTTAAATTTAGATCATTATTTGCTTAAAACAATAGTTCTTGTCTTGACATTCCTTTTAAACATCGCAGAACACGAATTACTGCAACAAAATATGATTTTCTAGATTGATGCATAAATTAACAGACAAGATGTGTTCATGTAACACTTGTGATTGATTATTATTGTTTGATTCTACAGTTGAGAAAGGACATATGTGTTCATGGAAAATAACATCTCGACTTGTGAATATTCGTTTAATCGTTAAATCATAGGCATTATAAGCCTTTTGACCTAAGGGATATCCGATAAATTTATATTTTTGAGCATCAAATATAATTTTTGGGTTGAATATTTATAGCATGACATAAATAACCAAATACACGTAGATGATTATAAGTAAACGATCGATTATAAAAGATTTCAAAGAAAAGTTATAGGTAAAAGGTCAATAAGGTAAGTATATGTTAGCACACTCTCCCCCCCCAAAATGATAATGAAAATTTTGACTGAAATTTTAGGGTTCGAGCTATATTCAAATACAACAATGTTTACATTTCGTAACTCCATTATGTTGCCATGTAATGAACGACAAAAAGGAATAGACTAACCTATAATATTTGCCTTTGATTGAGTGTTACCATTGCTTAAGAGGGCCGAGAGTAGTTGATATTATTCATGCATGAAAGTTAGAGCATATGATCGCAAGTTATTGATAGATGCTTCTATTCTATCCAGGAGGAAAGCTAAGCAAATGATAGTATCTATAGATGGTGTGATTGTTCCCATTACAGTGGCTATAACAAAACAAAAATTATTTTGCTTTATTTGATGAGTTGCTTCCAAGATTATTGTTTTCAGAACTTGCCATCATGATCTCTTTAGAAACAGTCAATTCTCGTCGTTTTTTCTTCTTAGAGAATCATGGAATAAACTTTTTGGATAACAGAAAATGATTGCATGAGGAGAATTTAGCAGCATATGAGTCATTTAAACTCATGAGAAATTGTATTACCTTTCTCCTTTGCTCTCATTGCTCAACTTTCTTGATTGCACCACATGTACAGACAGATAGATACTCATATATGAAAAGTTCATCATCCCAAACCCCTTTAATTTAGTGAAATAGACGGCGATAGACATTCAACCTTGTTGTAGTGAAGCAATGTCCTTTTCAATTTGAAATATTATAGTTGCATTATTTTGTGAAAATCTTTCCTTCGGATCAGTCCAAACTTTAGTAACAGAATCAACATATATAACACTATTAGCAAGATCAGATTCAATGGAGTTGAGGATCCAGGGAAATATTTTTGTCTGTTGACAATGATCAGTTGATTGATCCATTAATGAAACTTGTTTTGTGTTTGGCATTAAAAGCTATACTTCTTGAATGACTCCAAGTGCTATAGTTATCAACATTCAATAGTTTTCTAACCAATATCACTCCTAAATAATCTGAGTGATGAAGAAGAAGAGAGTCCCAAGGATCTGCAAAAGATGAAGTTATCATATTATAAATATCTTACTAAGATATACATCTTTCAATATTCAATAGTTAAATAACTAAGATCACTCTTGAATAATCTGAGTAGTGAAGAAGAAGAGAGTCCGAATTGACCTACAAAAGATGAAGTTATCATATTATAAATATCTTACGAAGATATCATTACAACTTCCTCCTCTAGAAGTAATGTAGCGTTTGTGGCTTCATCACATATCATGCGTCAATAAGAGCAACTTCATATGTGTAGACGATGATTATGGCATAACGATAATACATAATAAATAATGGATTCTAAACTATTTTGGTGGCTCGGATATCATGCAAAAATAAAATTTCATTCAACCCTCTTCAAGTATTTATAGATATATGTATATGGTCTAAATCAATTTAAATAATATATTTTTTTAAAATTTATAAGTTGTATTTTTATTTACACCGATATATTTACATTATATCACATAAAATCTCATCATGAGAATATTATCTAACAATCATTCATTCAATGTATCATATTATAACGAATATATCATCATTGTTAATAATAGTCTTCGGTGGGAACTGAGTTGGAGGAGGAAAAAGGCATGCAAAGTCATCATAGCTTCATCCCCTCATCTCATATGATTGGGCTAACATCAGCACCACCATCGCTGCCTTGTCAACTTGAAGTGGGACACACTCGAGAGTTCCTACAGGTTGATGGTGTGCAGAAGGTAGAAATGGAATCCATACAACACAGATACAGGATCACACAGCCCGAAACACAAAAGGAAATACGAGTTTGGAGAGAGCTTAGGCTTTGACCAGAGAAAGCTGCTTCCCGGGAAGAATGAGTTTTGGATCTTTGAGGCAGAATGCAGGGCCTGGAATTCAAACTTTTGGCTGCAGCTGCTGACAAAGTGGGAGTGGAGAGGACACTGCAGTGTCTTCCATCTTGGTAGCTAAGATTCAAAGAGGTCCCAAGGGCTCCAGAGTCCAAACCCCCGGGCTTATCTCCTCACATTGATGTGGATGTGGTGAGATGTGGAGCCAATACATTATTGAGGGATAAGGACAACTCATTTTGAGATGCATCAAAGTCCATCTACTTTGAAAACATGGATTCTCTCAATCTTGCAGTTTCACACAACTTTTCTGGGTGCCCACCTCTTCTTTGTACAGCCCTCAGGAAAAATAACTCAAGGTGCCAAAGTTTGACCAAGTTGGCCATCATGTCCTTGTTCCAACTCAAGAGAAAATTAAAGAGTTGGATGGTCATCTTGACATTGACTCATCCATTATGAGTGTTGGATTGAATGATGTGATTCTCCCCCTTGTAGTGTATTGAAAACATGGATATGTTCTTCTCAATTCATCAATCATTGCACCTTCAAATTATTCAGTCCCTTGTTATGTGAAGATTTATGGATGTATTTTGTGCCACACATCAAAGTGTTAAGACAGAATTAATGAGTTAATACATGAAATAGTTTACAAGAGATGAATTGATGAATTAATCAGTCCCTTTGTTGTGGCTCTTTTCTATAGGCATAGATACAAGAATAAAAAAGGAAATACAGAACTAAGAAAACACACAATACTATCAAATTACATATATAATGTGTTCCATTTGAGAAATAATATTATGGTAATAGATTTTTAACCTTACAGAGATGAATCTTCAGTCAAGATTTATAATTTTTAATTAAAATAAATTTAATTTCTTGCATCTTTTCTATATTTGATTCTTTTTTCTAGATGTTGACATATGATAGTTTATTACATATGTCAATTATTCCTAAACTAATTAAATTTATTTTATCGATAAATCAACTAAATTGCTCTTGTATGATTGATGATCAATTATTCTCTTAATAGGAGTCTTGACATTTTATTAAGAGAATTTTAATATGCTATCCATATAATCTTTAAAATATTGTTATGTGGAATTTAGGATCAACAACCAAAATGAATCTAATCAATATAAAATTCTAAGATATGAGACAAAAAAAGTATTCAATGCCCAACCATTTCAGTGAACCATATGATCAAGACATCAAAATTATAAATCTAGTCATTGCTACAGTAGTTGTCCAAGAAAGCATTTAGCTTTCAGTGGCATATCCTTTTAATTCTTGTCTTCAAAAAAATTATCTAGAAGACCCAAATCTTTTTAGGATCCAATCCATAAAAGACTAACTAATATAAGACTCTGGATATGATCAAATCACCCTCCAATATTGTATTAGAGTTAAGGTTGAAAAAAATTGATATTAAATGTTCTCAATTGCTCATATTGTTCATATTTCAAGATATCTTTCAATAACCATTCTATATTAAATGGGTGATCATGATCATATTTCAAACACATGATCTACTTGTTTTGTTAGGAAAATATTTATGTGTGATATGAGTTACAACTTAATCAGTTGTATATGTCAACATTAAAGAGTTTGACTTAAGTTTTTTTTTTTATTTTAAACTCTAAATATTGCATTAGAGTCAAAGGTTCAAAGATACTTGATTTGAACTAAGGTTGACAAAGGAATGAGTCAAAAATTAAAAGACAAAGGAAAAGTTAGATGTTAGCTGTAGTCAAGTGAGTTATCTAATAGGTCTGTCAAATTACAGTTTTACTTACCAAATACTATTAAAGGGGGAAGATGATGAACCTGCAAATGAGTAGAAGATATTAGGAAAACATGACTTTAATATCATGTATTAGGTTTTATCAGCAACTTAATAATTCAAACTTTTAAAGCATATTAATTTTCAGTCTATGTATGGATAATCTTGACCAATTTGATTCATGACAATCACAGCAGCAGCACAAATACACCAAAAAGGCATTCATGATTCACTAAAGCAGCAAAGATGCCTCTCTCTCTCTCTCTCTCTCTCTCTCTCTCTCTCTCTCCATGCATTTTCTCAAATGCACACCTGCAAAAGATGGGTTCACCAGCAATGCAGGTCAAAGATCTAAGGATTGAAATATTCCATGCATTTGTGAACAGTTCTCTGCACAATAAATTAGTTATTGACATGGATTTATACTTTATTTCAATAGTTTCCAAAAGTAGGTTATTAGAAGAGAAAAAAAAAGAAACTTATGAAGTTGTTTTAAGTTTTAACCTCTTAGAGAAGTCCAAAGCCTCATAAATATGAAAGTTTTTTGTGGCTAATTAAGGATTATTGATATTATGCATCATTGTCCTATTATTACAGTTTAGTAGAACAAACCAATTATAGAGAACCAGAAACCAGGAATTAGAAACTGAAATGTTTCAATATTTACTGCTCATATGTAGAAAGAAAGTAGAGTTTTGTTCTTATCATTCTTCATTCAATCTTGTGCTCTGGCATCAAAATTTCAATTTTTTTTTACTAGTTTTGAAAATGATGATCCTACTGGTGTATATCATTTAACTTCACTTAAAAAAAAATCTAAAATCAAGGTCAAACATCTTATGCAATATTGCATTTATAACCTCTTTATATATAGAATGTCATGATCTGACTAGTGATACATTTGACCTCTTTACATATGGTCATTTTGTATCCAAGCCACAATAATTAAACCTAAGTTAATGATGGTAATCCATCAAGTTCCTATAAGTCAATCCAAATAAATATGCAAAGGTTGATTCTTAGGTTTATGATAGAATTTGTTTTTATCTCAATAATTACATAATTGTCATTATTTCACCTTCTTCATTTGTTTATTGCTAACTTTTTAAGGGTGATTTTCTCAAAAATATTTTACTTTTAAATTTTTCCTAAAAAGATGTTCTCCATTTTTTTTTCCTAAGCAGTGTATTAAATTCATAAGGTATCAAACTGTCGCTCTCCTCTACTTTCAAGTTACCATCTCGTTCACTTTAACGCCTTCATCGCTCACCCTTCTCCTTCGCCCCCTCCACGCCCGACCTTCCCCCTTCCCCTCTTTTTCTTTTTTTTATCCGTCGTCTCTTCACTTCCTCTCTTCTCCCTTGCTATTGTCTCCTTTCCTGCCTTTCTCTCTTTTCGCATCACTCATTCTTCTTTCTCATTCAATTCTTTATTGTCTTTCTCTTTCTCTCTCCTTTTCTCTTTCTCGATAATAAGCTCTTTCTCGATAATAGGACATTATAGTGAGAGTAAGCAGCGGAGATATTGAAGGTAAGGACGAAGGACGATGAAGGTGATTGACAATGGAGGAAAAGTTTAAATTTTTTTTTGAAATAATAATACTATTTAAGAAAAATAAAAATGAGGGATTTTTTTGGGAAAAAATCGAAGATTGGAATTGGCTTTTTTTTTTTTTTTAATGTTCCAAACACAATTCACATATCTGACCACTGATGGAAGCCCAAAATTAAACTAACATGGGCTGGGCTTTTAAACCAGTACATAAAAAGGAAGGGCCTTTGCTGCCTTGGAATGATTGATAGCTACAGAGAAAGAAGCACTGGAAAGGGGCAAAACAAAGGCACACTTGGCCTCTCATTAGGGCGAAAGAAAGAAGGGCTACAGCGAGCGAGGTAGCAAAAGATTTCTCCTCTTTACTCCGTCGTATCGATCCCCGACCGCTGGAAACTCCCACGAGGTCATCCGATTCGAATTGGACTGATTGAGTTGCCCCGATCGCTTATGTTGCGGGAGTAGTGCGCCGATCCTGCCGGAATTCTGGTCAGAAGATGAAGGGTAATGGGGCCGAGGGCGCTGGGCCGCCGGCGGAGTCGTCCTGCCCGCCGCCGCTGGAGTGGAAGTTTTCGCAGGTGTTCGGGGAGCGGATAGCGGGGGAGGAGGTGCAGGAAGGTACGCCCTTTTGCTTCCCCTTTGTCAGATCGGTTTTTGATGGTGCTGGACGAGCTTAGCGTTGCGTTGGCATTTTGTTTTCTTCTCAAACTTACCATTTTTCGTTTCACTTGGTTGCTGATTGAATTGATTTTGAGATATCGGAAGTACCTTGTTTGGGGACTATTAGAAAAGAATGCGGTATGATTGATGTGTTCGGCTGTAGCTCTTCCTCTTTGCGTGGGAAAGATTGGAATTTGTTACTCTTTTCTGAAGTACAATATAATGCTTCTTCTTGTTGGGTCTGAATATTTTATTATTTGTGCTTCTTTTAGATTTCTTGCAATTATGATATAGAGAAATTAAATGAACTTGTTGATTGTCACTATTCTTCTTTGTTGAGAAATTCGGTTGAATTTTGAGTAGTTTTCATGCTTTGTCAGATTAGTCATGCGTTATCAACTCTTTAGATTGTCTTATCTTTTAGCTGTCTTTCTATATTAATTGGTCTACTTATACATAATGGGTTGTTGCTTTAACTTTTTGGTTGCTCATTTGTGCTAACGACGGATGCTTTTCACCAGAAAAGATAGTCCGATCTGTCACAGTTGGAACTCCAACAACAACCAATGGTTTCATATATAACACTGTTTAATCTACGTTAGAACTTTTTCAAGTTGGATATCAATGATTTGAGAAGATAAAAATTACGTCTTCTATTGGTTGCTCATGTCACAATTATAGCATTCATAGCATTCATTTTCTACACCTCGTTAGAGTAAAGTGCTTCGGTTCCTCATCACATATGTTGTCAGTAGTCTGGAAATTTAACTCATGAGGATGATAAAAATGACAAACAATTTAATGTAATTTGAGTGATCATTTTAATAAGCACAATTGACATAGATTGATCAATTTATTGTGAATTGTTTAACGATCAGCTGATTGCACAAGGCTACATGTGAGTTAAAATCATACTTGTGCAGGTAGAGCTTTAGTGCATAATGCTGTCATTGAAATAATAGAATGAATGAATTAGCTACATTCCTGTGTTCCTTTCTGGGCATATTTTTCGTTGTTGTATAAGGACAAAAACAAACCAGCTGAAGACATGTGGTCAAGGTCGAAATATGGAGATGTAGCGAGGATTGTTTCCTATGTTGGGGGGTTGTCTTATTTGTTCAATTTTGTGAAGTCTTAGTTGGACTAATATTTATGTGTGAACACATTCCTTCACTGGATTGTTGAGATGCTTGTTGGAAGGTTGGCCAATATATCACTGATATGTTGTGTTCAATATATCTTGCACTTTATTTAAATGATTAAAAAGATCTATGAATTAAACTTGTACTGATACAACTTGCATATAATATTTGTGATGAACATTAATGGTGCATTTTAGCCTTGGAATTAGGTTAGTTTAGATTTTCCTGAGTCCAACGAAGCAAAATTGATTCTTTAATAACCAGTTATTTGTCTTAGTTTGCAGGGTCTATCTAGTTGTCATTTTGGTCAGTACATGTTCGATTGTGGCTAGAGGGATATTTATCTCAGGAACAAAATATTTGGTTTAGCTATCTGAGATAAAGGGAGCGTGTGAGCCCAGAAACATGTCTTGACAGCATTTACTTCCGGTAATAGGTTCCTTATTCTTTTAGTTAAAATTCTGGTGGTTCGGTCCTTATGAAGGGTAAGGGAGCAATGAGATCCGTGTTGTGGGAGGAATAAGAGAAGTACCTTAGTAGCAGCAACAGTGAGTTGATCCTGTGATACTTTCATTACAAGAACATCACTATTTTTAGCTCCCTGGGTGACCTGCAGAGCAACCGTGATGATGTATCAGGTTTAGCGCTTGCATGACAAAGATTTATTTTTTCAAAATTTAGCATAGGTGAATCGGTTTGTTGGGTCTTTTGCACAACACAATTCTTCAACTGCATGCCTACTCTCAAAGACTCGAAGGATCGTTTTTGCTGCTGTTCCCTTTGAAGATGCAAGTCACAATGCTGTTAGTGGTACGTAATATGAGTCGAAAGCTGTGTCAGTTGACTAGGATGGGAATTGTAGTCATGTTTCAAGAGGAATTTGAGAAATCAATAACATGTTTATCGAGTTCTTAACTGGGCAACATATTAGGGGTTCTATGGTTTGCCTTTCTGCCCAAGTCTTGGATAAACCTACTATGTTATTCGATGCTTATGATGGGCCAAAGTAGCAGAGAAACATCTATCATAAATCAATTCTACACTTCAACTTCAAAGTTAAGCCAAACTCCTACTATCCCAACTAAGAGCAGTTTCCTCAAGTTGACCGACCAAATCTAATAATTCTTCTGCCTTAGAGTGAAAAGCTAACTGAACTTTTATGGCAACCGATCTTTCCAATGTGATGAGAAGTTCACATTAGGGCATAGGTGCAAGCTAGTTGATTTAATCTTGGCTGGTGAAAATGAGGAAGAGTCGGACGAAGGAGAAATCAGCTTAGGATTGATGCTGCATCAAAGTAATATACTGAAGTTTTGCTACATAGCTGGACCGATAATCTCCAGTTTCGTTTTTCATGAAATTCTTAGCTCCTTTATGTTGGAACCCTGTTCACTGCATTGATTAATATCAACTTATTTTTGTCCAGTACCCAGTTTTGACACCTTTTTGAACTGATACATTATCAGAATTTGGACAGTATACCAGCCTACAATGCCTAATATCACTGACCATAATAAAAATTGGATACTGACCCATACCAAGCTATATGGCATGGTACTGGTCCTTGGTCTGACTGGTAAATTCTGGCATTTGAAACCTTGATTGGCACTAGTTCAACCTGCAACTTTCTCATCCTTGAACTATTCATATTTGAAGCTCAAGATGGAGCTAGTTCCACCCGTATATGTCTTGGTTGGGGATTGACTGTTGATTGGATGCCTGTAGCAATGCAAGCAGGTCACTTTAAATATTTAAGGCGAACTAATCCTTATGTGACAAGGCAGACAATTCAGGAGCATGTTTCTGCTCCTTTTGTCTAAAAAGAGTTGGATTATTTCAGGAGTTAAATTACTCTCATGACTTCTTTTATTTGCTGTTCACATGCTGAGATATGCACAACAGTTCAAAAACCCCAATCAAGTGTGTTCAACCAGATTGACAAAGGAACAAAACCACATCGTGTAGGAGCATTTTGGTATCAGGGTTGAAATATCAGGGTTTCGCTATTAGAGGTTATAATAAGGGAGCATCTGCAAACTTCAGAAACAAGGATGTTTTTCTTCTTCTGAAAAAGTGAAAACCCAGTTTGGAGGGCTATTCCTAGTATGATTTCAAATGGGGAATGCAGTTGCTTAGAGCTTAAGATGAATCAATTTCTCGTCTCTTAAAAGTTGTGGAGTATTTATATTAGCAAAGTATGGGTTGGATATAAATGGCCAAGAAATGGCTGGGTTCCCTATCTCTCTTTCTTTCTTCTCTATAAATGGCTGGGTTCCTTCTCTCTCTTTCTTTCTTCTCTAAATGTATGATCTAAATTCATCTCTTTTCTCTTTCAAATTGCTCTCTCTCAATAGTACAATGGGTTTTGGGTGTTCCTCTAGTACTGATAAGTTAATGTACATAGTTCATGTATGATCTCTAACCAACCCCTGCGAGGTTTCAATATGAACAAACGAGATGAGTATAGGAATATGAATCGGACTGAAGGGCTCTTATCAATTTTCTTCTTTTGTTATTTGAAAAAGGAAAGCTTTGTCCATGCTAGCACTCATCTGCTTTTTTGTTATCTTGACTTCCTGATTAAAGTTATTAAGGAATACATCTTGTTGCATTTCTTGTGGGATGATTTTTGTTGTCGTCATCAGTTAAGGTCTTTTGTATGACAACAAATGTTAAGAGTTTTGCATAAGGTCCTCTTTGCTTAAGATGACTTCCTCGGTGTCTGTTTCCTTGCAGTTGATATTATCTCGGCCATTGAATTTGATAAATCTGGAGACCATCTTGCCACTGGAGATCGAGGAGGACGTGTTGTTTTATTTGAAGGGACAGATGTTAAGAATGTATGTTTACTTCCTTATCTTTGAGCTCTTGCCCATACGTGTCTTGTTGTGATCTTTGAAGTTTCATGTTTCGGTGTTTTTGTTCTGCAGTATGGCTCCCGAAAGGACATGGAGAAACAAGATCATTCAATTAGTAGGCACCCTGAGTTTCGCTACAAAACTGAGTTTCAAAGCCATGAACCTGAGGTACTTTGCTATAAGTAACAGCTATTTAAAATATGATTCACTTAATGTGAAATAGCAATTTGATGCAGATTTTTTATGTCTGTACCAGTTTGACTATCTTAAAAGCTTGGAAATAGAGGAGAAGATCAATAAAATCAAATGGTGTCAAACAGCCAATCATGCTCTTTTTCTTCTTTCTACTAATGACAAGACAATTAAATACTGGAAGGTAGGCCTTATTCTCATTCATACTGACATTGTCATCTTTCTTACTCTTGATCACTGGTGATAACTTTCTTTTTGTAAAATTGTGATTCTCTTTGAAGTCAGAAATTGAATGTGCCTTTTCACTTTCTGCTCATTTATAAATAATCTGTTCATGTGATTCTGGCTCTTCTAGAAGAAATTGTATATGTTTATTATTTTCAGTCTTTTATTAGTTTCTTGTTGATCTTATTGTATCATCTTCCATTTCTGTTGTGGATCAGTAATGTTAGAGTGATATCTATGATAGCATATGCTAGTCATGCTGAACTATGCCAGACATCAAACTTTGCACTTTGTTTACTAAGAGTGCACCAAAAATTCACTCTGAGATCCACAGAGGTGGTGTTAACCTTGCTGTTTAGGACGTATCATGTTAGCAATTACATTTACCGAATATTTCTTTGGAATTGAAAATCTTTGGCTTTTGACCAAGATGCAGTTCCAGTTGCTGCAGTCTATTAATAGATTATGAATCCACCATAATTAAACTCTACTTAACTAAATATTGCTGTATTTTTGCTTTAAATTGTTTTGAAAATATTTACTATTACTGGCTGTTAAAAAAGATAGGTTGCATTTACATGGTGACTCTTGGAATTCTTGCACTTCTACTGGAATTGCATTTAATTTTAAAGAGTAGAGAAAAATCATGACAAATGTCTGATCCTTTTGCTTATATTTGTTGGGTTATTTTCAGTACAGTTGATGTCATGTCTCATTATTGATGGTTTTGTAGTATAAGACTGATTCTCAAGACTCAATTAACCTTGATTTCTAACCTTATGATTCTTGAGTAGGTTGTCTAGGTTATTTTATGATGTATGATGTTTTTAATAATATTCTTTTCCTGTAATAGATCTATTTGTAACTTCCTTATTTCATTTCTTGCATTTGCAATGTCATGTGTTCCTATTGAGAAAGCAAAGTGTGCTGAAAGTACAGTTGTTTCATATCAAAAGGACTAGTTTGATTGTTCCAAAGGAAGGATAAATATGTAAAAAAAATCAAAAGAAGCTCTAAGTTCTCATGTTTTTAGTAAAAATATACTTGTACTGAATTTAGATTTTTTTACTAAATTGTTATAGATTTTTCTAGAAAATGAACTGTGATGGTTGTGAATCTTATGACTATGGAATTTGAGACTGTGTGGGTAGGCATGTCATAATGAAAACAAATTTAGAATTTGAGCTCTGTTATTAAATTTTTCTTTTAAATCTATACAGGTGGAAGAAAAAAAAGTCAAGAAGATTTCTGAGATGAATGTGGATGCTTTACAAGCTGTAGGAAATGGCAGCATTTCTAGCTCAAGCATGACTAGTCCTATAGGATATCTTCCAAATGGCGGATGTTCGGAAAGACCGTACGGTCACTTGAGCTATGACTTATCGTTTCCTCCTGGAGGGTTTCCATCCCTACGTCTGCCAGTGGTAGTTGTACTTTACCCAGCCTATTGGACATACAAAATAGGATTACAACCTAGATGCATGAATGTATATAATGCATTTAAAAGAAGTGCATCATTCAACAAATTGATTGGGTTGTAGCTAACTACATCTCACTTGTACATGCCTTGAATCTTCCCCAACATGTTATGCATTGATGTCTTCTTTTATTGGAGGTGAGCCATGGCCAATTGATAAGGTTTTTCCTTTACTACATGGGTGACCAGATTTCGAGTCACAAGAACAATCTCTTTGCTTGTGTATAAATCCTGCATATGCTGGAGGCTTGTACACTGGGAATGCCCTTCTTTTGTCTTCTTTAATTCATCTGCAGCCGTATCTGTCATGTTATTTCATGACTGCAGGTTTACTGTTAAGTCAGTGTAATGATCATTGAGTATGTTTGTTTGTATACATAGGTGACAAGTCAAGAGACAAGTCTCATTGCTAGATGTAGAAGGATATATTCTCATGCTCATGATTACCACATAAACTCCATTTCAAATAACAGGTGATTATTTATTTCATAATTATTTTAGTGTCCTATTTCCTAGCTGAGTTCCATTTCTTTCATGCCTCAGTTGTTTTGTGCCTAAGCTCTTTTAATCTTTCTTGTCATCTTATCAGCTGGATGTTTCTTCTTAATTGTGTTTCTTTCTGTATCATGGATTAATTTCTATGTTCTGATTTGGTGTCACCATGGACCTAGTGGTGCCACCACCTACTCTTTTGGTTACATTAAGACATCAATTCTGCTTTCTCTATGTTTGTATCAGTATTTTGTAATTTGATGAGAAAAGGGATCCTATTTTAAGTGATTACTTTATAAATTTTGCATCTGCTATCATTTAATTATGCTATATAAAATATTATTATTTTAGTTATGATTTGAAATTCACTTGTCTGTTGTCTTGAGCTTCATTGAAACAAACTGCTGATTTTCTTTCTTCCACTCAGTGATGGTGAGACGTTCATATCAGCAGATGATCTGCGAATAAATCTTTGGAATTTGGAAATCAGTAATCAAAGCTTTAATATTGTTGATGTGAAGCCTGCAAATATGGAGGATTTAACTGGTATTACTTCTTGATTATGAAGTATTATTAATTCCTTGAGTGTTAAAGGTTTGAGTCTGCATTTTTAAGTTATAGTTACCCTTGCTATGAATCTAGGACATATCTAATGAAGATGCAGTGGTAATTTCCTCTCATAATTGTTTCATCAGAGATTGAAAGGACCTTCTTTTTCTGCCTGTCTAATTTTTTATATCTTCAGAAATAATTCAATGCATAAGCTGTCTTCTATGGAAGAAATTGGAATGATATTCATTGTTCATTATATCTGTGGATCTAAAAATGACTTGAAGTGGCTCCAGTGAAGCTGATTTATCAGTTGATATTTTTATTGTGGCAATTTCTGGCCCTAAGTAACATTCATTTGGTCTAGGGCTTAAAAGGACACAGAAGAAAAATCTAGTTCTAAGTGTTTAACTGAAACTTGCAACCAGTCCTGTCTAATATGAAGCTTGTTGACTAATGGATCGTAAAGCACTTAAACTGATTTAGAATTTAATTTCTGCAAACGAATTTTGCCTCTGCTTCATATAACTTATGTGCTTTCAGTTTTTTTTTATTATGTGAATATTAAGTATTCCATATTGAACGAACAAGTGCACATTAAGTATTCCATATTGAATTTTGATCAGCTATAGATACATTGTAATAAGTTGCTGAATTTTATATCTCCATTCTTTTATAAGAAGATATGAAGCTCAGAGGCTTCAACTTTGAGAGAAAAAAGTTGGTGTTATTAAGATCCGTTAGATGTTTACTTGGACTTTTTTTCTTGTGGAACTTGCTGGATGTGGCTTCATGATAGGATGGTGAGTCATATGCCAGGTCATCCGGTGTTTAACCTATATCCCATACTATTTATCTTCTGCAGCACCTGGGACCTTCACTTTTATTTTCTGCTAATTCATTATCTTGAATTGTACATATGGTACTTCTTTTAGGTTTGGTTTTTAAATCTTTGATGCACTATTACCGTAACATTTGGTTTTTGAGTCGTGATAATTGTTCTTTAATCATTCTTTCTGTAACATCTCAGAGGTTATAACATCAGCTGAGTTCCATCCAACCCATTGTAATATGCTGGCATATAGTAGCTCAAAGGGCTCAATCCGGCTTATAGACCTGCGACAGTCAGCATTATGTGATAACCATTCTAAGATGTAAGTAATTTGTTTCTGCATGCAGCATACTGAATTTGGTCTCTATTTTGGAATGAATCTAAAATATATTGTGCTTGTTACTAGTATATATTTTAGCCTCAAAAATTTGATATCATCTTATATAGCTTGTGAGAGACTACCAACAGGTTCGAAGAACGAGAGGCACCTGGTTCAAGATCTTTTTTCACGGAGATCATTGCCTCGATTTCAGATATTAAATTTGCAAGGGATGGAAGGCACATCCTTAGTCGTGACTATATGACTCTTAAGGTACCCTCTTATAGTCTTGTACCTGTTTTTAAAATATTTTTTCTGTCACTTCATTCCTGTAGAGCAGTCTAAAGACAAATAGTTTAAACCTAGACTCTGCAAATCAAGCCCTATGCTTTCATCTACCAACTATAAAAGAACTTTATATGTTGAGCCACATGTTTAAGGAATAAATTCTCCTTTTTGTTGTTCAAGAAAATTGTTCTATCTACTTTTTACAATTCATGTTGGCAACCTTGGAGCACTTTCACTTCTTAGAGATAAATGAAAATAATCCATATTCACATTATTTTTTACTTTTTTATAATTATTTTATGTAGCTGCCATACCTCCATCCACTATTTCGTTACTGTTCTATCATGTTGGTTATTCATCTTGCATGGTTTTTATATTCATGGTTATAAAGGTTCATTTCGTAGTAAGAGCATCAGAATTAGGAATCCACCAATTAAGTAAATTGCATGTTGCAAATATTAGAATAGGAATTGTTGGTCTTTCAATGAATATTGCTTATGTCTCTTTCAATAAATCCTGGATCTTTTATGTTAAAAATCAGGATTTTACTTTAATCTTATGACCAGAATCAGCATAGATCATTTTCTTAGTAGAATGGAATCATGTGATCAATTTCTCTTTTATTTTGGAGACAATTGCAGATTGGCTAGGTCGCTATAGCTTGTCATAGATCAATTGGAACCTTGTCAGGCAATGCTCATTATTGTATGGGATTTGACCAGGATCAGCTAGGACTGGGAGGAATTTGTTGGCAGCAGTTGAAACTGGTTACCATTAATTGAATTACTCAAAACTTGATTCCCCAATTGAAACCATTGTGAATTGTGTTGATCAATTGACAACCAGCCAAAAGCAGTCATACTAACCATTTCTGTTAGAAATGGCTGGGCTTGGTATAACTAGGTATTGTTAAGTTTAGTTTATTGAAAATTAGGGGTTTTGAAATCACAGCCAAGAAATGGAAAGAATAGAGAATCTCGTGAGTGATATTAGGAGCAATATGAAGATAGCAACACACTACCTATGTAAAATTTAGAACTATATCTACTTTTTACACATAAGTGGCTTGTCTATGAAGATGATGATGCTATATATGCTAGTACAACATTGGTACCGAGACTTTCTCCTATGGCGGGACCAATGATGGACCAAAGGGGTGATGGTTCCTCCCTTGGCGGTCAATGATGAGATTGAATCTCCAATTGTGGCATTGTTTCCAGCTTAGTTATCAGACCTGGATCAGACCAGATGGTCATATCAGAAAAACCAAAAATCAAACCATTGATCGATTCGATCCACTTATTGGATCGGATATGCTAAAAACCGAAATGAATGGACTAACCTGGCCCTTTTTTGGACCACCATTTAAAAACAAGTCAGATTAAATAAAACCTGTCCACTTTTGTAATATAATTAAGATTACTTAAATACCCTCAACCTAAACTTTTCTTACTATTTATTCTTAAGGGTATTGAGTCAATCTTAATTTAGGGTTAAGGGGAGAAAGAAAGCATTCTTTTCTCATCTGGTTTCTCTTTCTTTTCACCACCTCTTCCTCTAAAACTCCTCCTCTCTGCCTCATCATCTCCCTCCAAGAACCTTTCTCAACCCTCTTCCCTAGTTGCCTCTCTCAATCTCTTCACCTTTTGATCACTCTTACATCTTCCCCTATATTTTATATGTTTCTCTTCCTTTGGCAATTCCTCTCGTTTTCCTCTAACAAGGTCTCCCTATGGTTTGCTCCATTTCCCTTGGTCAATCTCGTTCCTAGAGAATCACCTAAGAAATTCATATGTTTCCAATATTCAAGTTATGACAACTATGTTGGATATAACTATTTGGATTGAAATGTAATTAGTTTTCAAATATTATTATGTGTTCATTAATTAGGATAAAGATTTATGTTCATAGATTTGGTTGATATTGTTCTTTTTATCTTATTCTATATACCTGGAGTTTAGTTTTTTTATGTTAAGTCATCATTTAGTTTCTTTATGAATTTTGATATTTAAAATTTTTAAATGTTTTCTAATATTACAAAATTATTTTATATATTATAGAATATTTTTAATTAAACATGTGATCCAGTGACCCAAGGCTTGACCAATCACTTTCTGATTTAGTTTTCATAACTATGTTTTCCAAGATGCTGAAAAACCATGAATTGGAATGAGCAATATGGATTATGTTCTAAAGGGAGTAGAGTGATTTTGTAACTATGGATGATCCTTACTCAAATCTAACCTGATTTGGGGTTGGAGTTTTTCCAAATCTAACCCATTGGAAATTTGGTTGAGCTAATCTTGGATGAGGTTGGGTTGGATTGTGGTATAAAGTGCATAACTTCAAAAATATTGAGTATAAATTTGATGCTAAATAATAAAAAACTATTGTTCGATCTTATAAGTAATATATACTGTATATTGTCAAATGGTATTACGGTAGGTATGTCTTGATCTCCAGCTGGGTCTAGGCGTGGGTTTTGAAACAATCCCAATGAACCAATTCATTTTTCCTCCTCTTTTTTTTTTCTTTTTTTTTTTGAGTGACAACCCATGCAAACTCGAGGTCATGTTGAGATTTTGTTACCTAGATTACCAGCCTAACCCTATTAAGTGATCAAGTTGTATCTGGTGGATTAAGTTTGAACCGAGCTCAAGTTTAAATGCTACTGTATTGCGTCTCCAATTACCATTGGTGTAAATGAGATGGGTAAGGTACAAATTGGGTGGAAAATGTATTACTCTATGTCAAATCATCTTCGAGAAAAATAGTACTTATTTCTAGGTCATGTTCTTGCATTATCTTTCCTCTTTCATTGTCCTTTATCTGATTCGGGATAACAGAAAATTTTCCAATGAATTCAGAAAACCATAATTTTGGTTCTTCTTTGCCCTTTTTTCTCTTTACAAATTGTTCACTGCCTCTCATATGTTTCCTTGTTTACCTGTCAGCTATGGGACATAAACATGGAGTCAAGTCCTGTTGCAATTTTTCAGGTCCATGAGTATTTAAGGCCTAAGGTGGGTCCTTCTTTTAATTAATTGATTTTGTATCCCCCTCGAATCTGGATTTATGGCATTGTTGGTTGGACTTTGGTGACTGAGTTCTCATTTCTCTGCAGTTATGTGATTTATATGAGAATGATTCAATATTTGACAAATTTGATTGCTGCCTAAGTGGAGATGGATTGCATGTGGCAACTGGTTCTTACAGGTACATTTTTGCAGTTTTTCAGTGATATTCTTGTGTTATTGCAGCTTTCTGATGTGTACTTATACACTACCATTAATTCAATTGCAGCAATCTTTTTCGTGTATTTGGATGCAATGAAGCAACTACTTTGGAAGCCAGTAAAAATCCGTTGAGGTATATTAGCTACTGTTAACTTTGTAACTTGGTTCTTTAATGGTTTAGAGTGTAAAATAGGCTAGAAAGCTCAACAGTTGAGGAACTACTGATGCCAGAAATTGTTAATACAGCTTAACTTCACATTCTAGATTTTTCTCTGTTTTAGCAAGCATTTTTATAACACTGTTACATGGATTGTGGGATCACTTTGGTACATTAAAGTATGGTATGCAGTACCGAATGGTACCGTCCGGTATGGGCGGTACGTATCTGTCCGACAGCATACTGGTATGCGGACCGTCCGATACCGCTACAGTGCTACAGTATTATACTGTAGCAGTGCTACAGTGCTATAGTAATGAAGAAAAATATATAAAATTATTCGGTACACTAGGGTGTACTACTCGATATGTCCTGGTGTACCACTCGATACACCGGCACCGTACCATACCGAGCCAACCTCGAAACACCGGTACGGTACGGTATTGCATGCCTTACATTAAATAATAACAGAAATGTAGAATCTTTTAGTCCTGGATTGTGATAAAATAAGGGTAGACTCCAGATCATTGTTTGGAACGTAATACATCTAATTGGAACATGGGACACATCTTTGCATATATACAGGTATGTTGATGTATGCATATGAATATATTTGGATGTGCATACCACATATATTATATGAGTGAGAGTGCAAGGTTGATTTGCAAGAATGGCCAGCCACAAGTGAGTAATTACAATTTATTGAATATGTGTATGTTATGTTCTCTCTATTTTCTTTATAAATGTCCAATGTTATTTTGCCATTCCACATTGCAAATCATTATCCTCTCATTTTTGGTAACATTGTCTTAGAGTCAATTAAGAAAGCTTGTGGTTTAACTTTAAAGTTTAGAAACTATTATGCTCATTGAGGACGCTATTTGTCTAGGTTACCTTGTGGAAGGTAACTGTTTCTATTAGTGTACAATCCATATTGTTTTTAGGACTGAGCATTCCATACCGACTCTGTGACAGTCTATGAAACTAATGATCTGATTATATCAGTGTCGTTACAGAATAGTGTTTTCACTTGATGTTACTTTCTGTTGCATTATATTTGGAGCATTCGATATGGATGACTTTTTTCTACTGTGTTAATACCATATAGGCGACAAGTGCAAATCCCGTCGAGGCCTGCAAGATCGCTGAACAGCTTGACACGTGGTGTCGTTAGACAAGGTTCGTGCTTACACACTAGAGTTTTTCCTCGACTGATTTTTTTTTTTGATATAGTGCATTATTCTGCTGTACTCATGCTTGAATGGAATTGCCACAGGAGCAGAAAGCCCAGGAATCGATATGAATGGAAATTCATATGATTTTACAACAAAATTGCTCCATTTAGCATGGCACCCAAGTGAAAATTCAGTTGCCTGTGCTGCTATGAACAGTTTGTACATGTACTATGCATGAAGATAGCAGTGGAAGGGGAAGGTCTCATTTTGCTAATCATTTTAAATTTTGGTTTGCTTCTGATGGCTATTAGCTTTTGACATACAATGCGCAAGGTGAAGGAAGATGTGTTGGTTAACATTTGCACATATCAGGGCCAGAAAATGCGACTCAATTACTGAGGCCACGTCTGTCTTACATTGCAGGAGCAGCTTCTTCTGATTATTATTAATTTTTTTTCGAAAAAAAGATTGAAATTATTTTTTTTATCATGTCCTGTTTCAAGCTCCCAGTAAATGTAGCTCCCTCCATTGCAGCTAATATTGAAGGCATTTCCATGTCCCAATCTCCGAAGGTCTATTACAGCATTTGCCATGAAATTAAAAGTGCATGGGTGCTTGTACTTCTGGACTTGTATGTTGAAGCTTGTGAAAGTTCTTATCATGATTCTTGTCCACATCTATATTGTCACCTAGATGTCTCAGCTGCTTCTTGATATTTGGATTGTAATATCTTTGCAATTTAGGAATTGTTTAGAAGACTCAATATCAATCTTTATTGATATTGAATTTATTAAGATGTCAAATAAGTGGGCCTTGATGCCTTATGTTGTGTTCCTTGTTCTACTTCAGGTTTGGTTTTGTGTCTGCAGTTAATGCTTCTTGTCATGTTTTGTAATCCATAATAGGTAAGCATTATGATGTTAATAGCCAACTAGAACGGTGGAGTACTATATTCTCTTTTACTTTACTATTTAAACCAACTTCTCATCTGATGCTTCTACTATCTAGAATGCAAGTTTCGATGCTTATGATACTCTCTATGTTTGGGAAAGTGGTGACTGTGATCATGGTTTAAAATATTGGTTTTTATCAGTATGAGTTGATTGATATTTATTATTTTGACAAAGCACTAATAATGGATCACATAATCAAAAAAAATTTATTATTTTATTCAATGATATTGGATGATATGTTTGACAAATTGTCATACTGTTTATGAACTGTTGTTGTACATTGTTTTGTTGTTCACTTGCAACATTTTCATCAACGAATTATTTATTATTCTTGTGTGCTTGTACGTATGTTTGATAATGCGTTTTGCTTTGGATTTGTGTGGTTTTGTTTAAAAATTGAGCAAAAATGGATCGCAGCGTCGTAGAGTGATTGCTCATGACAGGCAAAATTATCCTAAAATGATTTCGTTTTTGTGTACTAAAGTTTGTTTTCTATATATTACATTGGTACAAAACGTTAGTAATCTCAGCACTCTAGAATCTCTCAAGTGGGGCACTAGGCTGAATAGGGGTTGGGGTAGTATTAGACGTTGATTGGATTTCACAAGTTTACACGTTAAGTATATGTGAACTTGTCATCGTGCTCGACACTTGGTGAACATTGCTTTGCGGATTTACGATTGTTCGTTTCATTTCTAAAGTTTTTATTTTTTTCTCCCCTTTCTCTTTTGTACATCGAGTGATTGTTGAATTGCTTGTAAAGTTATCCTCTTCGCGAGATATTGAGACTTGTTCGTCGTTCACTTTCAAATTAATTTACTTTTTTACAGGTCCGTAGGACCTGAGTGAGGTTATAACCAAGTTGATTCTTTGCAGACGAATAATTCCAAGGAATTTCATGACTTGGGCAATCTCAGTTAAGTCTATGATATTGGTGTAAGGGTATTTTATGATTTAGGCAATCTCAATTAAGTCTGTGACATTAACATAAGGGTGCGTCATGGTTTAGACAATTTTATTTATGTTTATAATATTATCACAAAAGTGCTTTACAACTTAGACAATTCTAATTAAGTCCATAACATTATGATATCAGAGCGCGAAAGCAATTTGAGTAAACAATGAAAATGTTTCGAAATCTTGTCATGGTGAAGCACCATGGCGAATTGAGTAAGATGGGGCAAGTTGGACCATTGCCCTAAGTAATTGTATGTGGGTTGCAAGTGTAAACTTGCTCTGTTGTTGGAGTCGCTCAAGAGGAGCGTGACATCGAACAAGATGAGTGAAAAGTTGACTATTCTTTGCGAGCAGAAGGCACAATATAAAGCGCTAACCGAGAAAAGAAACCATTAAGAGAGGCTTATAGTTATGGAAACCCACCTTGACGTTCTTAAAGTAAGTTTGAAGGAACTCTACCAAGGTCAACAAAGACTTCTTGGGGGTAGAGAACTTGTAAGAAGAAGTTGAATCTCGGATTGACAAAGTCGAGTCTTTAGCTGATTGATTGATAAAAAACACTAATGGTTTTGTACAACATCTACATTAAGTTATGATGGAACTCACATTTAAGGTTACGTTGCTCACAAGGGTTCTCAATGCGAGAGAGAGTAACACTTGTTGTTCCACTACAAAACTTGAGGGCACCCGAGTCACATTACTATGGGGGTGCCAGAGATGTGAAGAAGCCTGAGAATTTTTTGTTTGAGATGAAATAGAGCTACGAGGTCTGATTATAAAGAAACTAAAGTTTCGATAATAATCATGTATCTGAATGAGGATGTAATATATTGGGAAGAGATCCAATATGATTGGTGTCAAGTGAACACGTGAGAAGACTAAAAACAAAAGTTGAGAACTTAGTTCCTTGAGAACACGAAATTCATCACAAGAACGAAACTTAGACAACTCAGCATGATTTTAATCAATGATTTAGCTCAATTGAAATTGATAAACCAATTAACTCATTAGGCTCGAGTCATGACATTTGATATTAGAGTTAATATAATATTTTATAAATATACTACTATCAATTTCAACTTAATTATTTAACCAACGACATAAACCAAACAAAATTGATAAATTAATTAGCCTATTAGGCTCTATTTATAGTCTTCCATCAAAATTAAGCTCAAGACAATTAGATACAATTATAATTGATATTTGTGAAAAAAAATATAATTATATTTCAAAATAATAATATATCGTACTCATTTTTGGGTATCGATTCCGATCAAACCGGGCAATGATGTTCAAGTCTTTCTGCAGCATCTCATTCTCAACATGAATGCAATGAGCTGAAGCAATTTAAATGTCCATAAAATCCAAAGATTTGCAGCGGTGTAATGTGACTGGCTACAATGTGTTCAGAAGAAACAAAAGCCCGCAACATTTCTTTACCCCTACAAAAAAAAAGGGCTTTGTACTGATCATTTACAAAGTGAAAAGAAACAGAATTCTCAGTTAGCTTCTGCTAGATATAGTTCATAGATATAATGAGAACTCCTACATATAGAATCTGGCATTTATCAAGATCATCTGTATTCTCTTAAACGCCTGTCAAATAGTCCAAACAACCAAATCCATTGAACACACATTTCATGCCAAGAAGTTGCAAAATGACCTCATGCCAAGTTTCGGAACTAATTACTTGGGATAATATTTCATGTTTGACGAAGAACCAAAAATAGATGGAAAGTGTTAATGTTTCAGAACCAAATAAAAATTGTTCTTCTAGAGCACTCATAAATTATAGATTTAAATAAATGTGAACATCTAATATATACCATAGCTTGTGATGTTCGTTGGCCACACCAATGCTAAAATAGTAGGTGAACAATAGAGGTAGCAAAACTTGCTTATTGGCTCATTTCTTCTTCCCAGCCTTGGCAGCGTCACCAGCCTTCGTCTGCACATATAAAATGAATGGTAAGCAAATGTTATTAACAAGAACAAGTAGTGCGCGCATGAAAACTAAAGCTAAACAACATTATACAGCAGAAAATTCAAGATGACCACCATTACTTGTAGGTCCACTACACCTATGAAGGTCTATTTTTTGTTCAAAAAAGAAAGTGATTCCATAAAAAGGCTAGAAGACTGGATAATTCACCTTCTTAACACCGCGGACTTTCTTTGCCCTGTTCTTCCTTTCCTTCATCTGCTTCCTCGATTTTTCTACCTTTGTTGCAAGTCCATTCTGTCGAAACACCGTATGATGAAAATTATTCTCAAACATGCTTTAAAAAGTTAATCATGGATGACATATACAAAGACTTTGCAACACTTGTTCATGAAAAGTCAACCAGAAAAGGAAACAATACATGAAATTCCAGAGAATGAGACATGCACTACCTAACCATGAATTTAAAAGATATACTCAATCTATATGCAGTTAAAACTACATAGTTAATAGTTGTATCATACCCAGTTAAAAGGTTGATTTAGGACAAAATAGACAGATATTAAGTCAAATATGTTATCGCAGCCTAATCATGAATTTAGAAAAACTGAAAATTGCACAAAAAAATGTCTCGTCAAGCAAAGTCACAAGTTAAGATCCATACAACTGTTAAGCTGTAAACTCTTTTTCTTTTTTGATCTTGGCAGGGTGCTGACTTTTGGAATCGGAGAAATGCCACACACACACACTCACCATATATCTGTAAGGACCAGCCTTTTCCTTCCATGTGGATCAGAAGAAATGTCTTACTACTTGGCTGACTACTAGACCCTTAGATGAAACATTAAGTAAAAATATATTCCCTTGCGACCGAACAACTTCCTCCCTTTCCTTTGGTGAGACTTAATTTACACTTGCTGGTTATTATTTAGTTGTTGCAGCCTCTTTGAATCATAAAACAACTTATTCTGATTATCAAAATTCGATCATCTCATATAGAACAGATTGTGGATGATGCGTTTAACTTTACCAGCCCTTAACATATGAACAACAAAACCTGTCCTTATAGGATGGCACTGACTTGAAGAACCCAATTATGTGCATTTATGTGGGCTTACCCCAAGGTTCCCCTTGATGACGAAAGAGCTGTAAACCTGTAGCCACAAAAGTCTTGTAGGGCTTTAACACTAGACCTTAGAACTGTGGTTACTAGTCTCTTTACTGAAGGAACACAACACTTCCAGAAGTGCAAATTATTGAAACTTAGCAGTCAGACTTCAAAGGTGGTATTTCTCGACCAATTCCTGACGTTCATTATATAACTGAGATGAATTTGACCGGTACATTTAGTATATAAAAGAGCATGCCATAGGGATACTGTAGATGTCCTAGTCTACAGTACCCTATGCGATGCATTTGTGCTTAAATTTTCATGTGTTACCTCCTACTATCCGTAAGAGGAGGCAAACAAACACTCTGATCATAAGTAGTTCAGGACAACTCAACTCAGATAAAATTCTCTCTGCATCATGTTGCAGCAAATCTGGACGCTGTCCAGCCAGAGAATTTGACAAAAAAATGAAAAAAAGAAAACATAGCTATGGTCCCCAAATAGCAATCTCTTTATCGCCACACGTATTCCATCAACCGAACTAATTTCTAGTCACTATAATAATGAAAGTTTTAGCTTCACAGTGTAAATTAAAGAAAATGTATGCAAGTAAATAGTAAAAAACAAATTTAACAGCATCATAACAGGGGAAAATGAGGCACTAAACAGAATAATACAGCTAACAAGGCACATACTCTAATATGCTCCTCGAGAATACTAGAGATTCTAGCACCATGGGTCACCTTTGCTCTCATAGTACATTACACTCTAAAGAGATCCACAAAGCTATATAGCACTATCATTTTCTGGTGCAAATTTAGCACAACATTGGCATATGACATCTTCCAAATACCATGCGACAACTAGTCAACAAATTTCTACAAGTAGGTTCAGCACGTAACTTAAAGATCAGATTTTGCAAGGAGATCATGACTGAAGCATCTTCTCATTGGATCTAGTGGCGAAACAAACTAGGTATCAACCACATACAGGATACGCAATATGCAATAAGGATCCAAATACAAACAAGCAACTACGATAATTTTCTCGCTTCACGAAGCCAAGAGATGGAGGCATACCCTAATAAGCCGATACTTGGGCTCATACTTCTTGGCGTTCTCTACGGTATCGTAGATCAAGCCGAAGCCTGTCGACTTCCCCCCTCCAAAGTGCGTCCGGAACTTGAACACGAAGATAGTATCGGGATCCCTCACTTCATACAGCTTCGCCAACTTCTCCTTCAACTCCGCCTGCACCGTCGCCGACCACAGAACAAACAGACTCAAGTCCGGCAATAAGATAACCCGCGAAGGAACCCAAATCGATGCCCAACCCTACAAAAAGCGAGGCCACGTAAAAACCACATACCTTGGAAACATTTGCTCTCCCGGGATGAAGAACATCGATTACCTGTAATCAACCAAAACGAATCAAGAAAGCGTCACAAAATAGGATTCTTGCGCAGACATTGGAAGAAAATGGAGCGAAGAGGTTGAGGAACCGACGAATTGCTTCCGGGAGAGGAGCCGATTGGTCATAAACTTCCTGGTTCGGATGGTCACAGCCTTGGACTCTGCCATTTTCTCCTCCTAAGACACCGAGCGGCGAAGGAGCGGAAGAAGACGACGACGACGAAGCCGAGGAGTTAACAATGCCCTAACCCTAATCATCATCATGCCGCCCATATATGCACGCCTTTTGGCGCAGAAGCATCTTAATGGGCTATGCTAACAATAGTGGCCCATATCACCCTAAATCTATTTGGTAATCTGAACTTTGGAATCTAAAACAATCAAAATTCAATCAGAAAAAGTTTCTAAGAAATAGTGAAAAATATTATGATAAAAATATCATTACAACAACCATTAGAGTGTGTTAGAACATCAAACAATAATCTTTTAAATAAATAAGAGAAAGTTTAAGAAAAACCTAAAATCGCTTCGAATGCTATACCGACACAAATCTCGCTCTCGTGTAGGATAATATCGAGAAGAAAATATGCGATGAAAGAATGATCTTCGAGAAGAATGATAATACTGTTTTATAGGGAAGTCTGAGGTAAGTGAGCATCTCATGTCTTTAGTGACTCGATCGATAAAACATAAAATAACATGAGAGGAAAAGAAGAAAAAAAATATCAATTTTTCGTTACTCAATCCGAACGGAGTAGACATAAATCAACAATTATTTCTTTGAATTTCTAAATTCTAATGTATTGTTTTCTTTAGGTGAGAAAGCAATGTTGTAAGACTAATTAAGTCCACTCAAGTAGTTAAAGCACAAGACACTATGAAGCATTTCAAAATGAGCAAAAACAATCCAAATGATAAGCACAAGAACAAGATAAAAAAAATTATCATAAAGAATTAATTAATACATGTAAGAGAATATCATGAGGGAGATTTAAATTCTGTCTGCACAGACAATGCAGGATGTCTTATCAAAGACATTATTAAGACAAGATTTCTGTTCATAACAAAAGAGGTGGAAAAGAGAAAGAAGAAAATTTAAAAGCAGGAAGGAGACCTCCTGATAAATACACTGGCAATATTGTCAACTTGTTTCCAGACCACATCTTTACTGTGGTCACTCTCTGTTCCGACTATTCCACCACCTATACCGACACATAAAAGCAATGACAACTATGCAAAACCACTTGTAGTCAGGCATTTAAATGATTCAGTTGCATTGTTTTCATGTCTCTCACAATCTCCAGCAATCTCAGGCATTTAAATGATTAAATTTATGAAACTCGATAAGGAAAAACAGATAAGTATTATATGATATAGAGATCAAACCAACTTAAACTGAGATGTTATTTCTGTGCGTAAACCACACACACACACACACAAGTTCATTGTTGTTATTATTCTCTGGCAAATGCAAAGCACACCTTTGAAACTAGAACAAGATAATGTCACATGTAAAGATGTTTTTACAACGTAATTATGTAATCGATTATGCATGTAATGCTCTAAGTTTATTCTAACATCACCTAAAGAACTGGTTTGAGAGAATTTGTATATAAATTATTGTAATTTCAGGAGATCAGCAAGGGATGTAAACTTAGAAACATGTTTATGAAGAAAGTAAACAACTAGGAAATGTTGCTTAACAAGATTATAGCAGTTCAATCATCATTCTCTCTCTCTCTCTATATATATATATGTTGCTCATTTGCTGCTTCAGGTGGCAGTGCTCTTAAAACTGTTCTTGGCATTCATGCAACAAAGGTTGTAGCAAAGCAAATCTAACAGGATATGCCAACATTACTATATTCATCAGGAGTCACCATCAATCCATAAATAGATTGGTTGGGAGTTCTGAAAGTTAGGTCTTCTCGATAAAGATGTATCTCCTCATGTATGAGTTTACAAAGCCCAGTAATATGTATTCAGACAACTATATCAGTTATGTTCAGGCTATTCTAAGATATTAATACCAGATAGGCACTTCCAATTAGAAATCCAAAGAGCTATGTATATCACTTGTGCCCATGGATGTTAGATGCATGCTTAGCCAGTAGAGTTTGTAACAGTGTCCTCTATCAGTGCTGCTGTTGGGAACAATGTCCTTTTTATGAGTGGGACAAGAGGTTTTAGTGCAGGAATTAAAAAACACTGCATATCTAAAGCTTCTTCTTTGTTGATGCCTAATGAGTTATTGCTTGTTTCTTTGTGTTTGGTTCTTCTTTGTCAATCTCTATCATCTTATAGTGAGAACAGGTATGTTAAGTAAGACCTCGAGTGTTTTAAGTTTTAGAATGACAAGTAGGGTTCACACACTTATGGAAGACTGTCAGTGGGCCACAAGAGTAAATCTATGGTGACCTAAAGAATTGACTCCTAAATCAAATAAACATTTTTCTTTATCTAAAATGCTGCAAGTGCATCAGTTAGTATGGACAGCAATCATGTCACTCAACCAGAATATGGAAATGACTGAATGCAAAGTCGCAATCGAGCTTTGAGGTCTTCATGACTAGTATTTAGCCAGATTTAAATTCTATGATACCCTGACTATGAAGCTTTTCTTATCATGCAATACATGAGATTAATTTCCAGACAGATCTTTAGGTGAGCCTGTATATGTGCTGCCTGTATTGCTGTTCTAGAAAGACTCGCAAGTACTATAATATGTTCACGCTCAAGAGGCAGATATTTCACTCTGATCTTGATCGAGAGTAAGAGGCAAAAGTAAAGGAGTTGGTGAGGATGATGATTTTTTTTAATTTTAAATTTTTTTTAATGTTGATGAAAGAAAAAAAAAAATGTATCTCTAATAACAACTTGATATGTGACGATATAATTATCAGTAAAAAAAAGAAAAGAATGTGAGATAATAAATAGCAAGTTTAGAATACGCAAGCTAGCAAATTTTTTGAAGGTTGGCAAATTTTTTGCATCTTTTGAGATGAGCAAACTATCAAGTTTTGCCTCTTTTGCGATGTGCAAGCTAGCGTGATTTGCTTCTTGAATTGTGCAAGCTAGCAAATTTTATCTCCCCTTTTGTCGTTGTCAAAAAGAAGGGAAGAATATAATTTTATAATTATTTTTTATTTAAATCAATTTTCATATTATGATAAAGATAAATTTAAATCAAATGTGATAAGGTATATAATTTATGAATATAAGGGAGTATCATAAATAAATTATGACATGAAAAATATAATATCAAAGATTATTTGAATACCAAAAGACATGATTCATATAGAAAATTTTTAGTAAGACGTAGTCAACATTTAGGCCACACATATATCAAACTAAACTAGTAATCCGAAAAATATTTCGAAACATTTCACTTATACCATAAAATATTTTCTTGGTTAACTCGTTAGAAAAAATTATCTTAAACATAATAATCAAAGTTAGTTATTATTTACTAAAATTATTTTATCTTTATCGATTCGTCAAGAAAATCATGTTTGGAACCATGTGATAAGCATTTGAATCCACACTATCAATTGATTCGGATTAATCCGGGCATCAACGATATCATCACTATCAAATGAGAAAGATGTAGTTAATATCCTGCATCAACATATAATGCAAAGTGAATCTCCAAATATAAACAATTGAAACTTGTCCTTGGCATGCAGCATCTTGTTCCCACTTGAGGTCTCCCTTTCACTCGAGCAAAAGCCTAATTTTCATATAAAACAGTGTGTTAAAATTATTATACTTGATTTATTTTCCAACAGCATTTGCTTGACAAAAATGAATTAGTATTTTGGATGAGGAATTGAACATGATCAGGACATACTGTGGTTAAAGAGATAGGAAGTAACACTATAGACAATATAGTAAAATACAGAATACAGAATACACTTTTTATGCTATAATAATAGCTACTAAGTAATCAATCACTGATCAAATGGAATGCTGCATTCTGATCTTAGATATCATATCAAGAAGAACATGTCAGGCTCGTCCCATCAACGATTCATGGCGGCGGTGACCGTATTCTGGCGTCCCCGGAAACATCTGCTGAAGACGAAGCTGCTCGTAGAACCGCTTGATGAACTGCTCCGCCTCCTGGTCGATACGCCCGCCTGCTTCCTCCTCTTCCTCCTCCTTCAGTGGGAATGGTGAGTCGGTAATCCTTAATTGTCGCACCCCCGCCGGGCTACTTCCCAAGTCCCATACCATCGGGGCTGGTGATGGCGACGCCATGACCGGCTCAGCATCCCACGGCTCGGAGTACTCGAGTATCTCGAATGCCTTGGCCATCGCCGCCGCATCGTAGTCGTAGTCGTAGCGGCGGTGGCGGCTCCTTCGCTTGATGGCATGGAGGGAAGGGAAGGAAGGGGTGCTGCTGCAGCTGAACTGCACCTCCTTGGGGCTGTAGAAGGAGCGGTCAGGGTCCATGGACCGGCACGAGAACCCCGAGTACGTGACTGTCGCGCCAGAGTGGTGGTGCTGATGGTGGAAGGTCACGAGGTTAACGATGGCTTTGCTGGCGATCTTGCCGCGCTTGAGAAGGAGGTGTAGATCCATCATGAGCTTATGCATGAAGAAGCTCTTCCGGATCATGTAGAGCACCACCCTCACTATGCGCCACAGCCTCTTGGCTGAGCGTGAGGACTCCAGTTGAACCATCTCAGGTACAGGTCTGTAGTTATCTCCAGAGAGTGAGATTTTAGAGAGAGAGATCTTTAGTTTACGAGAGAGAAGGAAAGGAGGGGGAGGGTATTTATGGCTAGAAAGTAAGGCATGAAGAAAGGATGATAAGAAATAGAAATAAGGATTTTGTTTTTCTGTAATAATTGGTGCAGAAATTTCCTATAAAGTTCTCAAGGAATGGGAAATGTAAGACTGAGGGCTTTAATGGCAGCTGATGTAGTTGTAAGAAACAAGATTAAGATTGTAGGAGGTTGTTTTAGCAAATCGAGAGCACTGTTAGGGGAGTGATTAGTGCAAGTTATAAGGGTTTGAGGACTTCATGGTGAGTTTAGGTTGGCAGGTATGACAAAGGGCAATTATTCCAGCCACGTGGCAGTGAGGTGGACCCCGTCATAATTGCTGACTTGTACACCACAAGATCTCTGTCCATGAACAAAACATGAGTGGCTTAAATTGATCCCAGTGCTTTACTGGTCTTCAGCTTTTAATGGGATTCACAGCAAGTCTTGCAGGGGGTATTATTGCAGATGCTGATTTCACATCTACCATGTGAAGTTTGCAGATAATATCATTGCTCTCTCTCTCTCTCTCTCTCTCTCTCTCTCTCTCTCTATATATATATATATATATATATATGTTGCTGCTCTGAAAAGTGGATACACAGATCCAGCCTGTTGTTAAGATGGAAAAGCTTTAGCAAGATCATATGACACCAGAAATAAAAATGAACTCATTTTCGAGTTCTGTCGAGTCATCAAATCATGGGACAGATTAAAAGCTCTGAAACTATCTTATCCAGCATGTTCATAACTTTTAGAAAGTTTCGACCTTATTAACAACAGAGATACAGCATGGAAGGTTCTGAACCAATGGCAGCATGACATGTAGAAGATAGATACTAAGCATACTGCACAATAGAATTATAACGATCTCGGGAAAAAAATGGCCATTATTTCAGATTGTTTAGAAAACAAAACCTTTCTAGGCAAGAATGCCTATGCCACCAATGACTCGACTGCACCTTCTCTCCAAAAATTTGAATAGTAGTGTATCTCAAAATACAGCAAAGCAGGCTATAACATCTTTCTAAATATGAATGGATGAATACAATGCTGTCATCATATAAAGACTAGTCGGCTGCAAGTCAAAAGCCGGAACCTTATTATAAGCTGTTTCAAATAAACTGATGCCGGTATCTGGTAATATTGGGACTCTACAATCCCACAGACTTTTGAATTTTCTGAATTTGATTCAAGAATATCCATGTCATCTGCAAAATATTCCATGGAGAACCAATTAGACAAAAGAATGAGGCTCCAGATTTTGGAGAACATGCAATTAATTTTGCTGGATGAAGTCCTATCAATATGATATATATAATTTCTTTGAAAGATGAATTGGTACTTTACCATGACATGTGGGGCAATCCTCACACAGTAGATGGGAAACCCAGTGTAAAATTTGAAAGGACCGCCGTTCTTCAAGGTCTTCATGGCACAGTCCAAAGATCCAGTGTAAGGATACTTCCCATTAGCATCTGGCTGCATCTTTTGTATTTGTGTTTTTACATAGTCAAATGGTAAACTGCACGCAGATGCACACAACCCTGAAACAGCACTTGCCCCTGCAAACAAGATGATAAGAAATTCAAGAAAAAATCACTAGATTACAACCCTACAAAGAGACTACATGTTCATATTACAACGTGTCTCAAATTAAAAGAATATAACAAAATGGCATTTACACCTATTAGGAACAAACAAGTGAAGTTTTATCCCTATAATCATCTCAGACGCACATTCATTCGATAGACTAAGACAAACAAACACTATTATTTCTTTTGTATATAAGCTAACAACAGCTGTATGATTCAAATCGTAGTCTGGTGTCTTTACCAGTTGGCATCTGGACTGGTATGACACCAGATAATTCCTAGTAAGGATGATCCAAAAGGCTGACCAGATGACAATAGGCTTCTTGTGCTTTCATTTGATAAATAAGTACCAAATCATTTTCCAGGCGCATGTGTCAAGCTTTATCTAGGAAGCTACACTTGTGCCCAAAGGACAGCCAGGATGTCAAATTAAACAAACCATAATCAACCATTCAGTACTAGCCCAAAGAATCTAATACCAGGAGGTATTATCACACATGTAATTACCATATAAAAATCAATTAAGTATTACCGGTTACTAGTGTCTTACCAAGTACAGTGCTAACTTCGCCAAAACCGAGTGAATCCCTGAAAAGCTCAACACTCTGATCATATGATGCAAGCATGCCCATGTTAAGTGACATTGCCCTCACCACAGTAGGACCTGCACCTTTCCATAGTGCCAGAACCCCCTCATCTGCAACAATGCGATAAAGTGCATGAAAAGCATTTTTGTAGTTTCGCCGCTGAGCTACAGGTAAAGTTGCATCAGCTTGCATCCGAATGAGTGCCAGATCAGCTGGACTGCCAACACATGCTCCAATTGCTCCAGCTGTCAGACCAATAGCAGCTTTCTGAAGTAAAGGTAGGGGCTTCCCGTCATTAGCCTCAACAGCTTTGTTGGTCAACACCCTGGACAAAACAAAAGGTCGCTGGTTAACTGAACTGAGAAATCATCAAGATAGCATTCTAATAAATGAACAAAAAGTAGAGTAGCAACATTATCAATTGAAGTTTTTTATTTTTTGTTAATCGGTCAAATAAAATGTGCGACAATACTAACTGATTGTCAAAAAATCTTTTAGAATACAAGCAAGGATCTATCTACCTTTGGGCAAATTCACAATCTAAACCTTAGTTGTGTTACATAAACTTGATCAAACACATGACTCTATGCTTTTAATCCAACATATTTGATTTGCATGTGTTTGATCCAACAACCTACGGTATTAGAGTTATTTGACTATAAATCTGCATATTTGATTTGCATGTGAAATCCAACCGTCTAAACCTTTGCTTTTAATCAAACACATGACTCATCTAGTTACATAACAGGCTGAGGTTATCTGATTTGCCAGACCAAGACAAGAATTGAATGTTCTCAGGTAACATTCCTCTACAGTTTTTAAGATGGTGTTCAAATATTTTCTGAAATAAAGAGGTAGACATACCTAAAGGAACCAAGTCGTGCAGTTGTATAAGTAGCTTGCCTCAGTAAGCCAGCTGATAGACCCTGTGACAAAGCAACAAATCAGAAGAAGAGCAGATATCACAACTGAAAACAACAAAAGAACGAAAGAAGACTTCAGAAGAATCAAATAAAGTTATGAAAAACATACTAAGCTTCTGCTGGAAACCCTATTAAGACAGTTGCATAGTGATGTGGACCAACTGTGATCGCTAAGGATAGATGATTCTAATGAATTTTATAAGCCTGCCATTTTTAACCAACTCTATTCATCTTAGACAAAGGTGTGCCCAAGTCGAATAAAGTACTAATATGCAAGGATTGAAATATCGTACCGTACCGGAGTTTCGACGTTCGCTCGGTACGGTACGATACTGTATACCGAGTGGTATACCGTTCAGTATATATATATATATATATATATATATATATATATATATATATATATATATATATATATATATATATATATATATATATATACATATATATTCCATTCCGTCTGGTGACGAGTAGTCCGTGTACCGGTCAGTTGATGGACCGGTACGTACCGCACATACCGGACGGTATTATTCGAAATTACATACCTTGCTAATATGTACCAAGTCTCAACCACTGAAAAAAAAAAAAAAAAACCCTAACAAAGTAAACAAGATTAATCCTAAGGATAAAAACCTAGTACATACACTTAAAAAAATCAACAAATGTTTGCACAAAGTTCTCTAAACATTTTTTAATCCAAAATCAAAGAAAGGAAATTAAGAAATTGAAAGAATACATGAAGAGAGACTGGATACCAGTGGCGTAAAACATAAGAATTAAAAATCACTTCACAATACACTACAAACATAATAATATACATGTCAAAAAACCTTATTTAGAGAAAGGTACTATAAGTAAATATGTATTTTTGCATTACTTCATTTGATAATTAGATAAGAGTAAGATTCTTTGTATTTCAAACTGACATTCTAAGGGTTGAAATTAAGAGTTACAAATTACTATTCAGATAATCATTCGTGACTAATATCTAACAAGAATTGAAAGTAAAACGAAGGTGAAATAAAGAGAATGCTACAAGATGACAAAAAATTAACTCAAAGGGTAATTTAACTCAAATTTCCTAAAGAAGTCAACAAAAGAATTTTCTTTTCTTCTA
Source organism: Musa acuminata AAA Group (assembly GCF_036884655.1). Lineage (NCBI taxonomy): Eukaryota > Viridiplantae > Streptophyta > Magnoliopsida > Zingiberales > Musaceae > Musa > Musa acuminata. Next base: position 48,140,035 of record NC_088335.1, read on the forward strand.
AAATCATTTATCCTTTTCTCCTTCTTACTAAATTTTTATTCTCTTTTTTTCTATTGTTAAAATATCTTTCTTTGTTTTCCTATGAGGTAGCTTAGTTGACATGAACTGATCTGTGGTCTCCACTATCTACAAAACCGCAGGACAACCTATCTACAGCCTAAAGCTATGAAGCTATGTTTTCAAAATAGCTGAGCATAAATAGCACTAGCTGATGTATTCTAGATACACACCCTCTCTCTCTATGAACTTTTTGCTTTTGCACATGTTCTTACCAAAGCGTGTACAACATTGTCAAAAATAACCTTTAGCATTTTGAATCAGGTTTTGTAGGAAAAAGCAAGGTTCGCCGTACCGTACCATACCGGCGTTTCGACCCGGGCTTGGTACGGTACGGTACCGGTGTACTGACTGTACATCAGGGCGTACCGAGCGGTACACCCTAGTGTACCGAACAATTTTATTTTTATACTGTAGCACTGCCACAGTACTACAGTATAATACTGTAGCACTGTAGCAGTACCAGCGGTTCGCGTACCGGTACATACCACCTGGTACGGGCGGTACACTTCGGTATGACAGACCTTGGGAAAAAAGCATAATAAATTGCATACATGTTCCCCACTTGATTCACCATGCAAAGGCAGATTAATTTACTTAAATCTATGATTTACTACTTCGTCTAACAGTTTTTTACTCTCGTTGTACTTATTTCCTTCTGTTAATGACCATCAACCTTTCCGTAAGACTCAAGTTCCATTGTCAAAAATGGTGGATGTATCTTCTAGACTCTAAACGAAGTCATTCCTTCACAAAGAAATTTTGATAAAATCAATTTTTAATAATCTAGAAATATCCCAAGCAATGGAATGGTACATTTTTACCTTGAGTAATAATTTTAGCATATTTTCTATTCTTTAAAATGGCGAGAGGCGTTATGAGTCTTGTGTGATCATCGAATACCTCTAAAATTAAAAGAAAAGCTTTATAAGATAGTTGTGAAACCAACAATGTTTTATGGATCTCAGTGTTGGACAATTAAGAAACAATATATACAAAAAATTTATGTTTTCGAGCTAAAAATGTTGAGATGGATGTATAAAATTACTATGAAAGATAGGAAAAGAAATACTCCTATTCGTGAACAACTAAGTAGCGTTTCAATAGAGAATTAGATGAGAGAAAATTGTCTAAGATAGTATAAGCATATGCTTAGAAGACCTTCGGATGCGATAATTAAAAGAGGTGAAATGATTAATGTTAGTGATACAAAGAGAGATGGAGGAAGACCTAAAAAGACTTTAATAAAGATTATAAATAAATATTTAAGTACTATAAACTTAACTAAACATATGACTTTTTACATATCACAATAATGGCCAAAGCTTCATGTAGCCGACCCAAATAGTGGGACTTACGGCTATGTTGTTGTTGTTATATTCTTTAAGACTTTCTCCCAAGTGATGGGTAAAATAAAACTAGGTTATGCCTTGTCGAACCTACAGTTGTAAAGATTTTATGTTCTTCTTCAAGTCAGTCATAAATGTTCAGTGGCTTAGAGCAAAAATAACTCAGAAGAATGAGAAACACAGGAAGAAAGCAGTAAAAGTAATTTGTTTAAAAAATCATCGAGCCACACTAAAAAATGCCAGACAATTTATTTCAACTCTTTCAGGAAAAAAAAAATTGGAAGAAGATTCTAGATGTTGCATTGACCTGGCTTGATCCAATATCCACACTAGCATGTTCGTAAGATCTATGCAAAATTAAGCAACCAGCGACCGTGTACCGCCCGAGTAAATATTAGGAAAGAGCGGAAGATGATGCAAACCTTGTAAAACGAGCCGAAACCCTCATTTGCGAGCATATTCTTCGTAATCTGTACTGCTGATCCCTGGCCCAGTTGGATCCTCACCTGAAATCAAACACACACAGAAGCATGAGAAACCGTCACCACCGAAAGATAATTAACCTTGCATAGACCTCAGATCTATTAACAGATCAACAGACAAACTCCACAAGACATCACATTCCAACATAAAAAAATAGAAAACAACAGAACGCCCCTTTTTTCTTGGACCAACAAAAGCAAGGTTAGCACCCAGATCTCGGAAAGCAAAAAGCACATACTTTCACCATGACAACAGGGGGCTTTAGACGAAAGGAAGGAGAAGGGTAACCAGATCTTTACCTTGACCATGTCGATCGGCTGGATGACGCAGGTGGCGAGCATCCCGGAGGCGCCGCCATTGACGAAGGGCTTGACGGTGCCCCACACTCCAGACTGGCCCTTCGGCTTCCCCTCTGCCATCCCACGCCGATCGTAAGGAGGGTAAGAACGACGAAACAGAGAGGGAAGGGGAGATCCAAAACCCAAATTTGGACACGAGGTAGAGGAGGGAGGGAGCGACGGAAAGAGAGAGGAGAGTGGGGGGAGAGGGGTGGGGGTAGGTGTGATTTATATACAGTAAGAGAGAGGTTGAACACGTCGACTCGTGCTTCACGCCAGCGAAGCAGGAAGAATTTTAATGCTAGGTTGTTTGTGCCTTTGAAGTTGGGCTAATTAAGTATTACTTCATATGATTACGTCGGATTTTATATTTAAAAAATTTATATGAAAATTTTAATAATTATAAAAATAAAATATTTAATTTTATTTATCTTAACATCATCAATTTTATCGATAAAAAATGTATGAATAATATGAAAATAATAAATAAAAAAATAATCTTAACGATGGTGATAAATGATGATACCATGAGTGATTGTTGTAGTGCTGGCCAACGAAAATGATGTGATGATCAATCTTACTTATATCGATCTGAACATATGCATTTATGATGATGCTAGAGGAGAAAGATGAAGGATGTGAGGTATTTGCATCAATATCGCTCCGCTCTATCTCTTCTTCCTCTTCCAATGATATGGTGGTCAATGAGAATGAGGACGAGATAGAGCAGTGCAATGTAGATGCTTCACCTGCCTCCTCTTCCCCCTCTGGTGCCACACCACTCTGTTGTACTTACCTTCTCTTCCTCTTCCCTACTTGTCATCGGACACACATGCTTCACCTACCTCCTCTTTCTTCGTTGGCATTAACACAAATGCAGAGCAACACTATATGAGGAAAAGGAGGCAAAGCGGTGCATTATAGATTTAGATGCCTCATCTCCCTCCACTTTCTCCTTCGGCACCGACATAGATGCCTCACCACTCTACCTCATCTTTCTTCTCGTCGTCAATATTCGGATCAACATCATCAACATCAACAAAATCGATCATCACTTCGTTTTCGTCGACCACCACCATAATAATCACCCACGATGTAATCATCCGTCATCATCGTTAAAATTATTTTTTTATCCATTCATATTCATCCGAAAAAATCTAATTGACATTAATTAGTCTGAGTCTAAAATATATTTGAATAACTAAAATATGTTTAGTATTTTTACAATCACAGTGAGTTAAAAGCTAATAGTCGAATGACATTTAGATGATGTCAACCAATTTTCTATATTTTGCAAGAATGTGTGCATTATGTTAAATTTAGATATAGAGAGGCAATACACAATATACTTATTTTAAAGGGTCTTCAAATATAACAGTCTATGATTTTTTGCAACCATCCCCTCATTTTAAAGGTCAACTACGTTCGACACACCGACCTCATTTGCTTCGCCGGCGTAAAGCACGAGGCGAAGTGTTCGACCGCTCCTTGTTACTGTATAGAAACCACACCTCTCTCTCTCTCTCTCTCTCTTCTCTTCGTCGTGTCCAAAGTTTAGATGTGTCAACAGACATACCATAACCACATGAACTATTTCTTCCTCAGGGACCAACAGTTTGCAACAAAGAAGCACTTCAGGATAAACTCAAACACTTTAACATCTAAAGCAGGATAGATTGTCAGAAAACACAGGCTTCTTCAATACAAAAGTCACCTATTTCCACAACATGTTAGAAAATTTTAATGGCTACTGTCTTTGGATTCATGATAGGAACAGAACACAAATCTCTGGGACACAAAGTTGGAAAAGTAGCAGAGTTTTCAAAAGAAACACTGATGATTGAAAGAAAAAAAAGAGAAAAGAGCTAATTTAGCTGCAGAACAATTTTCTAGGTCCAGTTGTACCAGACCTTAAGAACCCATAGTTGCCTGAGACTTGTTGAGGATGACACCCTCATATTTGACTTGGAACCACTTCATTGTATCCTCCTTGGTGACACGGTTCTGAATGCCAACTCGTGACTTGCATCAGCGGCGGCGACGACTCACACGATAGCCAGCACGCTCCAATACAACATAGAAATCCATACCATAGATACCAGTTGAGGGATCATACCTGAAAAAGTAAGATAACACATTCATAGAATAATAAAATGAGCAAACACAAATTTTTTTTAACATGCAGAGAATATCATGATTTGTGACTATGCTAATCCAATCCTTAACTTGGACATATGTGCAAGCCATGGTGCAAATCTATAATTCTATTTGAGGACTTTAACATACCAATTTTAATTTTAGTTTTTACAATAATTCAAGTTTGATTTATGTGCCCTTAGCTATAACCTTTACCAAAGGATCCTCTCTCAGGGTTTCAAACCCAACCAAGTTGCTCCAGAGATTATTTTCAATAACTATTCTTTTTTTCTCATCAAAGAAAGCTTTTGACCCAAAAAATAAAGAAAATGTTGATTAACCAACAACTTAATCTCAAACAAGGATGCCATGCTACATGCAACTTATCAATACGCATATCATGCCTAACTATAGATAGCAGCAGCATGTTACGCACATAACCAGCACAGCATGACATTGTCAAAACGTACCATGACGAGTTCCATGCTGTGTGGATGATGACACATGCTCAAGCCATAGCACAAATCAATAACTGCTCACAGTATCGATCAATTACTATGGATGGACATGTTTGCCTACTTCAGCAAAAATGAAGTGTCTACTTCACAACTTTTCAATCTATCCTCAAGTTTTTTTCTCCTTTCTACATTGCTCTCCTTTAATCAGAATTTTCTAAATAAAACCTAAGACTGAAGTTTTGTGTGAACCATGTGTCGGTTTCCCAGGCAATGCACTGATGGAAAATAGAAAATGATGAAGGAATCTTTGGTCACATAGAGGGGGAACTAACAAATTGAGAGTGGACTGTAAGCATCACTATTAAAGAACAATCATGTCCGAAACATGGGAAGTTGGATCCAAATGATAATCTTAAGTTTCTTTAGTACAGAATGACTAAGCTAAAAAAAAAGAGTACCCAGGACTAAGCTCAAATAGAAAGAAAATGGATAATCTGCTCCTAAGATTCTAAAAAAGTGCAACAAAATATAATAGCAAATAAAATTTATTGTTTAATTGCTCTAAATGTTTATTATTATTCACTCAGAATATTCATGAGCAACCTGGTTAAGAACACTAATTCTCCAAACCACTGACATAACACTAACAGTTAGTATCTACATACAGAAACACTGATTTGCAACAGGTGTATTTCCTACACATAATTTAAGAATTAAAATTTAAATGGGTCACGTTCCCCATTGTCATATCTGTACCCCAAAGGTAAGCATAATCAACTTAAAGGTTAAATTCTAACAAAGATGACACACAACAAATAAATATAGACACACAAGTTCAGATTCTTCTAGTGTATATCTATGGTTTTGAAAGGAAAATTAACAATGACAACTAAAAAAACTGCTTACTTAATTCCAAGATCAATATGCTCTTGTATGCCAAAACCAAAGCAACCAGTGTCACTGAAGTTTCTCCTCAACAGCTCGTATTCCTTAACTTTTAGTCCACTTTCTAGAAGTTGCGTTGCCTTGTCACCTCTTACTGTTACATAGCACGCGATCTTCTCATTACGCCTGATTCCAAATGACCGGACAGTATACCTCAGAACAATCTCAAAAATACTCATTTAATGCACGTTATTCTTCAACAAAAGTACCCTTTGAGAACACTGGTGTCTGTCCACTTAGCTGCTCCAAAACCTACAAAAGCAGAGGTAACTAGATCCATAAGCAAACGATTTAAACACAGTATAGATTAAGAATAAAAACCCTGTATGCTTATCAACAAACAACCAAGAACTTCAAAAAGAATTTAACAATGCAGCACATATAAGATTGATCGACTTCAGATCAAGACTGTTTACGTACCTTGTTATTTACGAACTAAATACATAGAAGATAGCCACTCAAAACTACATTAGCTACAACTGCAGATGAGCCTTTCTGATAGGCGAGGAGATTTTTGAGCATTAGCAAATACTAGAATTTGCAAATGCATTGCAGGGACATGTCAATATTGTACTTGGAACATTCACAAGGCCAGGAGAGCGACTAAAAAAACATACTATCACAAAGATTACAACTTTCAGCTTTGATTTTTCAATATACATTGATTAAATCTCAGCCCAATAAAAAATCGAAATCAGGACATCAAAATCAGATTTTGACACAGAAAAATCAACGACCAACTCATATATAAGGCAAAATCTAGAAATGCAAACAGTCAAAAGTGATCCGCCAAATGAGTTCGATCGACCTGATAACTAACAACTTAGCGGCCCTCGTGAGACGATCGCCACTCTCGCCAACGGAGATGTTGAGGACGAGCTTCTGGACCTTGATCTCCCTCATCGGGTTCGACAGCTTCTTCTCGGAATCCTGCAAGGGAAGAGGCGGAGAACGATTTCATCAGAGCAGCTTTTCATCAGAAGAAAAGCTCGATAAAGCGATTGATATGATGCAGCATTACAACCATTGCGAGAAGAGAAGAGAGATCGACGCGGGTAGAGTGGCGTAGTCTATTAGCGAAACAGCTCGCGTGGCGGAAGATCCAGTAAGGGTTTTCGGCTGCTCCTGGCCGCCGCCAAAACAACGAAAATGCCACTGTGAAGCTACTTAGCTTCCTGTGGACCAAATTGGGATCCTCCAAAGGGGCACAGGAAAAGATTGACCCAAACAGTGTTTGACTCTCTCAAGATGGGGTTTGTGAGCATTTGAATTTTTTTAGATGAAATATTATGGGCAACAAATCAAAAATAAATCATCTCTTGAATTAGATTCTTTATACTATAAGAAAAATAAATCATCTCTTGAATCAAACCAAATCTACCAAAGTAAGAAAACTATGGAGCATTCAAGCAGTTTTCCCCTTACATAACACATCTTAAAATCCTAGAATATAGAGTAATCAATACTTAATTCCTATTTTTTTCCTTCAAGTAAAGAAATATTTCCAAATATGGATTCTTTATTGATTGCAAATAAAGTTTTTATTAATCAAAAATACATATCAATCCTAACATTAAGACTAAAAATGTCACATAATGCTTGCTCAGGAGCATCTCCATGAATGCCTTTTACCAGGAAACCAAGAGATCTCAAATCTTTATAGAACAATGGAGAGGAGCACCCAACTGGAACATCTTGGAGAATGTTCCACCCCCAGCAAACCCAGGTGCAAAGATAAAGCTCCTTTGGCTGCCATGACTTGGACATAAAGATGATTCCTTTGGGCTATGTTCCATTTCCTTTCCAGATTTATAGAGGTTGACACATGATTAAGTAGATGGATCAAATCAATGTAATCCTACATTCATGCACGAACACATTACATCAATGTTTAGACCATGCATTTGTTGAAGTGCATCAATGGATGAGAAAGTTTTGGTGCTGTTAAAGAAAAATAGAACCATGCAAAAATTGTTAGTTCAACAATCAGATAATCATAAAAATAAAAGATATTGGTTCGATAAATCAAGTATTAAGTAAAAACTTTACGGTATAATATGACAGTAATGAAGAACTTAGACTTCCTAAAGGGAAGAAAGCTCCTGAAGCATGCTGGAAGCATATCCTGCAGCATATCCAGATATGATCTATGGCGCCGCGTACTATAAATGATGAACTCGAGCCGCAGGGAAAGCAGGAAAGAGGAAGAAGGAAGACGCCGTGAAGAGGGTGGGTGTGAGAATGACAGTGCAGTTCTCCTCTTGGCAAGGAGTCCAAGCAGGTGCAGATGCATGTGCCCTCCCTCTCTTGCCAAAGGAGAATTGCCCTGCCATTTTCCCCCACTGTCCATCTCATCTGGCATGGAGGAGGTGTCTTCTTGCTCATATCATCATCTGCTCATGATCATAGGCAACAAGTAAAGCCATCCCAGTATTTGCTTGAATCTTTGACTATGTTTTGAACTAGTATTTAGTGCAATCTTTTTCTATTTTTCCAAATGAAATCATTGCGTAGCCATCACAGTAACCGATTCATAAGACAGAAAGATGTTAGATAGCTTAGTTGGTAAAGATTTTGATAGAGTATTGTAAGATCCATAAAAAAAATCATCTTTTTGTTTATTTTTCTGCATACAGCAGCCATATGAGCAATCGAGCAAAGCCATAACAAAGATACTGTTTCAGTTCATAGTCAATGTGATATATAAATTAACATAAAAGAATTTGATACTTATTTTGAATCTGAAAATAATTACATATAGAGGAGATTTTTTGTTGTTATGGGAGTGAGATAACATAAGAGGAATTTAGCTGACTTGATTTCTCACAGATTTATCTTGGAGGAGGATTCACTAGTTGGATAAGCTTTACAGGGCTCCAAGTCTCCTCCTTTCTTCCTGCATGACCATCACCACAGTCCCAAGACTCCTCCTTTCTTCCTGCATGACCATCACCACAGTCCCAACACTGCGGGGGGGGCACCAACTTGAGCTCATCTCAAGTCTTAACCATTATCTTCACAGGCTGAGACTGAGAACTGTTTTCCTTTCTCCGTTTTGCCTCGTCTTGATGCTTCTTTCCCTTCGGCTTCTCGTACTTGCGTAGCTCCCGTCCTCCTTAGGGTTTGGCGAGCATCAGCGACGACTTCGACGCGTATTGCCAGTATCTCCGAGGCAGAAAACTCGGGATACATCGTACGTGATTTGTCCTTATGCAACCAAGTAATGTTGGATATCTGCAGCAGCTTCTCATGTAAACAAAAGAAGCTGCAGCAGTTTGTATGTATTTTGCTGTTCCTTCGTATACGATAAAAAGGGATGAACACAAAGATTTAGAGATCGACCATTATATTGGAGAAATTAACATGAGGATCTTAAATTACATACATGAAGGCAATAAGAACATGGAGTGACAGAGTAATAATCAAAACACTCATTAATTGTTGCAATACTCCATGTGGAAAGTAAGTTGACAGCCATGGCATTGCATGACAGAAGTTTGCTGCAACTCCAGATGATGCTGGATGTGGAATGAAGCCTTGCTCATTTGGCAGTATCCATTGTATCCATCTCAACCCTCAGTTTGCTATTCTATGCACTGAGATCAATAATGCTTGCATGAATGATGCACTTGTGTCACCAGTAGATGCAAATGACCGAGAGGATGGAAGTCTTCAGATTCATTTTGAGAATCAAACCAACATATAGCTGCAGATCACATACTCCATCGTGTATATATCTATGTTTAGACCTTGGACTGGAAGTTGCTAATTCCTCTTCAGCTGCTCTCACATGAAGCAAACTGGCATTGAATTGTGTTACAGAGGGTTCCCCTTATGCATCCCTTGTAATGAAGGATAGCAAAGGATGCTTTCTTTACCTAAAAGTTGAAAGAAACGTAGATTGCAGATAAAGTAATTAGAGCTCAGCGACCTCCAACTTTCTACCTTTCAGAAGCACCAGAAGACCTACGGCCATGAACAAGAAGAGTTGTTGGTACACACGCAAGACCCATATGCAACTGCTTGTTGAAGGTCGTGGTCTCCATGGAGGCTCACCTTGGTCCATCGCTTACGGCGTCGATCTCCTTCGGCGCACGCAAGTGGGGACGAGCTCGCTGACGCGGGGAGCGGCACCGGCGGCGACCACAGGCTGCTCTTCTCGTACTCGAAGTCGAACTCCGACGTGTCCGGGAACTTGGTCAGGAGTGCGTCCGAGACCCGTCTCGAGACCAGTTGGACGTTTGCCATAGGCGAGGCTTCTTCGTCAGGCGGAGTTATCATCACCTGTGAGTCGGACATCGAGGAAGGGTAAGAGAAGAGAGCAGTGTTCTCTGCATTTTAGGTAAGGGGAAAAGGCCAAGAAAGATGAGACCGGAGGGTGGTTGAAGTGGAGGTTGGAGGCGAAAAGGACGTGGATGTCGGTATGCGCATATGTTCTACATGGTGAGGAAAGTGGTAATCATCATCATTCATGTGGAAACAGGTTTGCTAGTAAAGATCTGAGCTGAGGCTTTCCTGGTTTTGTTTGTTCCTTTGGTGCTGATCTCCCATCTCGTTTAGCTGTATTGGAATCTGTGGATCTGCCTCTCGTTGGCGGTCTCTCACATCTGTGGATTAATCGATGAGTTTTTTTTGTTCCTCAATCAATTTAGAAAGATAGGAAAAAATATATCTTGTCATAATACAATCATAACTTAGAGAACCTCAACGAGTTAATGATGACGACCCACCAAAATAATAGTGAGTCATCACTGATCAATATCCTCCAACATATTAGTTTGAGGACGATTGGAAGCAAGAAAAGGTGAGAGAGAGAGAGAGAGAGAGAGAGGAGAACAAGCTATAATTTGGACAATGCAAAAGGAGCTTCTCTCAAATGAATTCACTAAAAAACTTGTTGTAACTCATTTGTTTGTATGAATGTGAACAAGTTTAATACTCTAACATTCTTTCCATCTTAAACTTATTGTGTCAAATTTCATTCGAAAATATTTAAAAATTCCAACTTTTAAGGACTTTATAAGAATATCGATTACTTGTTCATTTATTCTTATATAAAGTGATTCCATAATTTTGTCCTGGATATACTCTCTTATAAATTGAAATCTTATGTCGATGTATTTAGATCTCTCATGATATATTAGATTTTTTGCTAGGGTAATAGTTAATTTATTACCAACATAAATCTCGACTGACTTATTATCACAAGAAAGTGTTGCTATATATTCTACTTCACAACTTGATAGAGTAATGATAAATTATTTTTTAGAATATTATATAAATATAATTATTTTAGAAAATATATATAAATTCCATTATACTTTTTTGATTGTCATAGCTTTTGACCCAATCACTATCACTATATCTAACTCTAAACTTTAGATTATGAATAAAATATGCCATAGTCAATTATCAATTTAATATATCATAATTTTTTTTAATGACATTTAAATGAGATATCTTAATAGCTTCTAAATATCTACTTATTAAGCCAACTATAAATCGTGCATGTCAAATATCTTAAATATCTATCAAGACTTTTGTAATAAGTTGAATTAATTGATTTACCTTCTCCTTCTTTAGTTAGCTTGGTGTTACATTCAATAGGTGTATCAATTGGTTGGTAATTCTCTTATTCAATATCTCTTTTACCTAGCTTGCTTATGAAATAAACGTCCCTTTATTGCTTTGTTTGATCTTAATGTTCAAGAAGTAAGTGATGAGGTGTAAATCCGTCATCTTATTTTTCCTCGTAGAATTCTTAAATTCTTTGATCATAAAGGAATTGTTGCCTATAAATATTAGATCATATATATATATATATATATATATATATATATATATATATATATATATATATATATATATATATATATATATCTCTTCATGGTCATTAATTTTCATATATAGAGCATGTTGATAAGAGAACTTTAAAAAATCACCTTAGGTAAAGTATGTGCCAATTGGAGAATTTTATGGTATTTGTTTAAGCCCATAAAAATCTTTTTTCAATTTGTATACCTTGTTTCTTCTTCATGAATTATAAAAATAAGAATTGTTGTACATAAATCTCTTCTTGAAGATATTCATTGAGAAATACTAACTTGATATCAATTTAAAAGATATTTTATTTCATTTGATTAGCGAACGAGATGAGTAGTATTATTGTCTCCATCAGAATTACTAATGCAAATATCTTTTTATAGTCGATTCCATACTAGTTGAGCTTTATAATATCTCTTTAACTCCAATCGGATTATGTCCTTTGGGCAGTATAATAAGTTACCATATATTATTTTTGTTAATGATATGCATCTCTTAGTTCATAGCATTTCTTTATTTTTCCCTTTTATAAGCCTCTTCAAAGATTAATAGAATATAATATATAAAAAATAAAATAAAAAAAGATCATCATAATTAGTATTGGTGGGTACCTATCAAGATAAAGCCTACAAATTTAATTGACCTTGGCGATGATTCATCTAATATCAATGTTAAAGCGTTAGAAGAGATTGAACAATATAATATATATGTAGACCCAATATTATATGTCACCATTAAAGACACTCAAGATAAGTATAGTTTTACGAGAGATAACGTGAATGGAATACTAATTGACATTCTATAAGTGCTTAACACGATAGAGAAAAATCATTGAGGATGATGATGATAACATGCTAGTAGATAAGGACAAAATTTTATATTATAGTTGTTATTAATCTTTTTTATCTTAATTTCTATTAAAAATGTTTATTTTTATTACAGGAACAAGTGAAGAATTAAGGCATAATATCTTGAACTTGCATCAACTAATAATCTATTAAGTGAAGATATTGTTTCTCTAGTATTAGGACAAGAGAAATCAAGATATATCTGATGTTATGCCACAGGACAATCTCCTTCCAATGATGTACTATGATTTTTATATAAATTGATAGGGTTGATGAAAGAATATAGTCTTCTTTTTGTGAATTGTAAGCTATTTTTATGGTTAGTAGTATCATAATTAATTTATATACTATTTTTATGGATAAAGCTATCAATTTATGTTGTCTAATAATAGCATAAATATATGAATTATTACTGTGATTGTTCTTTATAGGTTAAAAATATATATTAACATAGTTGAATAATTATAATAATAACGAAACTATTATTGTAGATTTTATTTGTAGGATAAAAGAATTTATTACTGTAACTACAAACCACAGTAATATGTAAATTATTACTATGATTTTCATTTGTAAAGAAAAAATAAATTACCATAGTAATATGTAGACATGAATATGTGATTGTAAAATCTAAGATTATATATGTCATGATGGCATTTATTGTCACGATTTATGTAAAAATATAATTTGTTATAGTGGAGGATGTGATGGTTGTTAGCCCGATGGCATGGTGGAGAGCTCATCCTATAACCCAAAAATAAGAACATCTTATGGTACATTTAGTTATCTTGAGCGTCTCACTCTTTATATTTTTAAATATTATATCGACATTCGTTAAAATATCTAGATAAATTTATCTTAACGTTATCAATTTTATCGATGAAAATATGAAAACAAAGAAAAAATAATAATTTTAACGTTTGGTGACAGAAGATATCGGTGGTGGAGGACGACGATTCCATTTGTGTTGATGTCGACATAGCAGCCTGGTCCCCTCCCATAACGATAAGGTCCGCTCTCACCATGATGGCACTCGCCTCTATGAGGAGCGCACTGCCGACCTCACCGTTGTTCGCCTCGTGTCGCTCTGCATCTGTGTCGACGTTAATGCAATTGCCGAGCATCTACAACGAAGATAGTGGTGGCCACCACGGTGTCTACGGTGAAGATGGTGATCACCTCATCGCTGACCCGTTTAGTGGATCCGAGCCTTGAGCCGAAGCTGGGGTCGTAGGAGCTCCTGTCGCTCCCCCCCTATTGTCGCGTTAGTTTCGTCACCACTCTCGTCGAGTGGCCCTTTTGCTACTTTGCATCTACATTAGTATTGATGCAGTTGTCAAGCAATGAAAGGGTCGCTTGGCATCGCATCAGCATCGACACAAATGCAGAGCGACGTCACTTGGTAATTATGTCAGCGTCGATGCAGATATGTTAGATGTTGTTTGGGCTAGGCTGGTGGTCAAGGAAACCCACTGATCCGGTCTGAGGGAGGCGGACCATGGCATCCACGATAAAGCATACTACCTTGCAAGAACTATATAAGTCAAAGAGCCGGAACCAATCGACAATGGACGCCACCCTCTATGGTGCGACATCGGGCACTAACTAGAGCTCATCCATGTCATCGCCATCGTGCATGAGGCCATTGGAGCATATGGCGAGTGTGGCTACGAATAGGTTAGGGGAGGCGACGGAGCACTTATTGCACATGGTGGAGAGTTCCGAGTGGGAGCAGATCAAGGGAGAGGAGGGGTGAGCAGAGGCATCCTGAGCTGCGACAGGGTGGGAGAGGGATTTGGGAATTATGAAGCATTACTCCTAAAAAAATGGGATGATAGAGGAGTTTTGAGCGACAATTGTATCAGTTTTGACACAGATGCAGAGTGGCATAGGGCGGGCGATGATAAGATCGGTGGCACACTCCTCGTGTAGGTGAGTGACGTCGTGGTGAGAGCATATCTTATTGTTGTCAGAGACGACCAAGCAACTGCATCAGTATGACGCCGACGATGCTGTAGTCCATTACCGAACGTAAAATTATCTTTTTACCTTTTATTTTTATTTTTTAATCAGTAAAACTGATATTATTAGAATAAATGAATATAAATATTTTATTTTTATAATTATAGGAATGTAAATATAATTTTTTAAAGTGTAAACATCCAAACATAACTAATTAGGATGGATGGGTAACAAGTAATTAACCCAAATGCTTTGTGACCACTGTCACAATTCACAAGAATAAAAGAATTCTACAGCAAATGATGAACATCCTATAGAACAGGCACTTGTACGGCCATGGACACAGAAACCAGAGATGCATCCCCGCTTCCGAAGCTTGAACCCCTCGATGATTCGCATGTCATGACCGCTGGTGACTCGCATCTCCGGCACATCCTAACGAGTAACGCAGCCTTCCTTCTCGCTCGCTTTGTCCCTGTGAACAAGATGGCCTGTATCAGCCCACCCAACGCCGGCATCCTCGCTACTCTCCGGGTAACTGGTAAACCACCGCGCCGGCACAACTCCTGCAACGCCGCGACCGCATTCTCCTTCCCCTTTGGAGTTCCCCTCGTCATCAGTCCCACAAGATTCGTGATCGCAGCGTCCTCGCTCCCGACTGCCTCAGCCACGATGGGCTGCCTCACGAGCAATTGGAGAGCAGCCGCAGCCTCTTCGGCGACGCTCTCATCTCTCAGTGCTCCAACCAATGCGAGCACTGCCCCCAGGTCCAACATCCGACACCAGCACTCCGGATGCGTCGACAGATTGAACAACGCCATCACTGCGTCTCTCTTCCCTCGCGTGCTTCCCTGCATCAGCAGATTGGCCAATGCCGCCACTGCACCCTGCTGGTCCACGATCTTTTTCTTGAAGTCGTGAACTGCCGACAGGCTGAACAGGGTGGCTGCCGCGTTCTCCCTCGCCTCTGCAGTCAACCCATGCATCAAGACGTGAACGGTCAGTCTCAAACACCCTTCTTCTTCCATGATCCTTCTCTTGTTACCGTCGTGAATGGATATGTTCAGTATTGAGGTCACCGCGTTTTCTTGAGCGATCGGATTCGATGACTGGAAGAGCCTGCAGAGCAGGGGGATTGCCCCTGCCTCCGCAATGAATAACCTGTTCTCCTTCCCGGTCCTCGCCAGCAACCGGAGTTCGCGGGCAGCGACGGCCTTCGACTCCTGTGAACCAGCTGATAGCTGCCGTACTAGAATTCTTGCCGTAGCTTTGTCTGCTTCGATTGCGGCCTTGCTGGTGCATGCTGCCGCGAGGCTCTCAGCAGAAACTTCAGCTCCATCAGGAGCTTCGATTTGGATCCCGTGGGCGGCGCACCATCGACAGATCAAGCTCCTGAGTGCTCTGTTAGGCACGAGGCCGCCACTCGCGAGAGTCTGGCCGGAATTTGGGCAAGTGCGATGGCCTTCAACGATCCAATGGGTGATGGAGGCGCGATCGTAGGTCTGGCCAGTGGAGACGACCACAGGATCTTTCATCAGGTCCAGCGAAATCGGGCAGCACAAGTCCTTGGGGATCGTCAAGGATAAATCGCTGCTGCCCTGACTCGAAGATCGCTTCCTCGATGCCTTCTTTTGATCGCCGCAAGAACTCTCGACCTCCATTTCCTGGAACCCAAACAGCAAGAATCTACAGTACCGGGTGAGCGCGACGACTCCGATGACGACGGATAGGTCCATGTCCTCCTCCTGATTAGAGATCTGTTCTTCCAGTAACTCGATCTCCGCACAGCAAGCACTGGCGTTCCCTATCCCCAGACCGTCGACGTACGTGCTCCGAAGGTCCGCCGGATCCGGCGCCTCACCGTCATCGAACCGGGCCAAGAAAGAATGGATTTTGCGTCGGAGTTTTTCGTCGTGGGGGTCGACGAAGAGGTTGGATCGCCTACACTGCCGCCGGAGGAGCTCTACCTGCTCGCGGACGTCCTCGGCGAGGCAGAGGTCATCGAGGGGGAGGACGTCGAGCAGCGTGGCCAGCTCCCGAGCGAGGTCGTGGAAGTTGCTGGACACCTGGGGGTTCCTCAACAGAAGCCAGAGCCGGCTCGACTCGGAGCAGTACTCGAGGAGGAGCTTGGCCCTATAGACGAAGATGTAGAGCTCCCCAAGGCAGAACGCCGCCGAGGGGGGAAGCCGGGGTGGGTGGGGGTAGGAGGACTCCTCGAGGGACTCCAAGAAGGCGGCGAGGACCCGGAGCCGGCGGACGAGGGACGTAGCGTTGCGGCGCTGGAACGGGACGAAGGAGCGAGCGGCGGCGGCGTCCGAGGAGAGGACGGCGATGGCACGGACGAGGGCGGCGTCGGTGAGGTCGCCGGGGGCGAAGAACGCGCCGGAGAGGGGGTACCGCAGGCGGCGGGCGGCGACGAAAACCATGGGGGAGCACATCGCGCCGGAGCTCGATGGCCCTCCGGGCTGAGATCCCACGATCACGGAAATTGGGTTCTTCTTCGGTGGTGGACGGCTTAACCTTCTTGTTATTGTTGTTGTTGGATGGGCGATTCGAAGGTTTCTTAAATGGAGATGCTTGCGCCTTGCGGCCACTAAACAGGGGTGGAGGGCGGCGGAATACCGCGTCCCGACTTCTTTGCGGTGGAAACGAAGGACGTGGCCGACAGCAGTGGCCGGTGCACAGGGACATATTTGACTTTTAATTCGTACGCTTGCTGTGACGGTACACAACAGTGGGGGGTAATTTTGGGATTTCATTCGAAATTTCTTGCGCGATTCCCTTCCCATTCAATTAATCTGCATAGTTTACGGGCAATGATCTGAACCAGTGATTCTAAGAGTCAACTCTCGGTCACACAAATCGAATCAAACTTTGCCTTCTTCCAAGTCATTCTGTCATCTTCACCTCTCTTGACCGGCGATTTAGAACTCGGTTGGTTCTACACCACAACATTATTTTCTTCTCGTCTGTTCTTCTGCAGAGGCGAAAGAATTCCAAAAGCAATAATTTAAACTCAGATTTGATCGTCCTTTTTGTTCAGATAAATAGTATGAAAATTGAGCAAAGAATCATTAGTTATAGGGAAAAATTGAAGAGATTAAAATTATTAGACCGAATAGTTCATCCACATATAATGTAAAAGATCTTCGCATATTGCATCGGATTCACGAGTAGTCGATGGACCATCAATCAAATCAAACATATGAATGCCGATGCAAAGTCTCAGCGAGAACAGGTCGTTTTCTGGCTTGCCAAACCATATTGTGTATGAACAAGGAAGCAACCAGGAAATTTCTGGTATGTGTGTGTCAACTTCTTTTGCAAGGAAAATTTTGATCAGAAAGAAAAAGTATAATTAGATGTCATTATAAGCACTAAATTCCCAATTTGTTTTGCATTCATGTAGAAAACAAAATATTAAAGTTGACTCTGACGATGGATCATTTGGTTGGTCGGTCATTGATACAGTCTATAGGTTCATGAGAAATTATTCAAGCGATGAATGTACCCAATTTTTGATGGATCATTTGGTTGGTCGGTCATTGATACAGTCTATAGGTTCATGAGAAATTATTCGAGTGAATGTGAGATTCAAAAGACATTTCTAAATGTAAGAGAGATCCGATAGACTAATAAACCCTTGGTTCTCGTACTCCTCAACTAATGTGGGACTAAATGATCTTATAAAACCCATTGATCGAGGAATATGAAAATGAAGAGCTCATAGATGATAAATTATAATTTCAAAAAGATGATATTCTTCATTCATCTAAAATTTACTAGAACTATTTAAGTACAAAATAAGGAAAAAAATGACCACAAAAGCATCCATGATAAGAGTTCAAATCGACCAAAGCTACACAATTTTAGTTAATGGCTCTGTTTCCTCCTACAAAATGAGAGGGTTTGCAAATACCTGCCCAAAGCAAGCAAAATTGGAAACACATGAACTCAAGAACAAAACAGAGACCACAAGTCACCCACTTTGCTTGGAAATAAAGAAAAGAAAATTCCCACAAATTAAACAAAATTGATTCCAGTAGATTAATTATGTATTCTGATCTAAAGTATTACCAAAAGCAGCACTCCTTTTTCATTGATGCGATCAATACTTAAACTAAATCCTCCTAATTAATATTATCTTCCGTGTACCAATGCAATGCACCAAATGAGGGCAAACCTTAATAGATCCTCCCAAAAAGAGATCTGCATCCCATCTTTTCTAACTTGCCACCAACAGTTTCTATGGCCACTATTGCCCTCACCATCCCAATCCCATTCTTGGATAGGATAAACATCAGTGCTTCATCCATTTGGTTTTCTTCTTCAAAGCTTCTGTCTTGGTTGTGCACAAGTAGTTTTGTCTTGGCTTCTGTACTGATTGTGCAAAGAGATCACAGCAGGAGCTGTGGTTGTTTTGGTTGTGCAGAAATTGTATCTTGGAATATTGATCAAGAGATGGACTCAAATCAGTGAATTATTGCGTGAAGAACAGAGATGTATAACTCAAAGTGCTATCTATAACACTCAAGGTTTTGGCCCATCAAAGGTGGTGGCATTTGCAACTCGAGCTAAGTCGAGATATATGAACAAAATACGGTGTGTGTTATAGCTGTAAAGAATATGGGCATACAGTGTTATCGATTGGGAATTAACACGGCTTGATTTTGTCCCGAAGGCACAAGCTTATCGATTGGGAATTAACACGGCTTGATTTTGTCCCGAAGGCACAAGCTTATTCTACGTGACGATTGCGTGAGGGGATCTAAGCCAAGGAAATCCAAGTTGGAATGATCCTGAGGTATTGCTTGTGCCTCCGAGCTAGATTTTGAGTCTAGTCTCAAGATTATGGAGTTAACCAATTGTGAGGAGTTCTCGACCCAACCCATTTGATAGTAAAGTTAGTATGAGTGAAGTAAGAATAGTATAAGTTCTATCTTCGTTTCTTCTTTAGGATCGACCTTTATACATGGGCAGCAGATAGAGGGAGAATGACAATTGATGGGGACGAGCTCGTACACCATTTTGGGGCTAATTTATGTGGATGACCGAATGGTATGATTCATTATGATATGTCCTTCGTGACGAAAGACTATAGAGGTGTCGCTTGTCAGCGTTTATATTATTATTATATTATATATAATATTTTATATTATTATATTGATCTTATAACTATCAAAGTGGTCTAGACTAATAACTTATAAAATTATATTTAAAAATTAATAATAAATGATATTAAAAAAATAATATTTATAATGATATGTATAATTAAGAGATTTAGATGGAAAAGTTATGATATATTTTTGACCTAATTGTTATTTTTAACCGGTCAGTATCACAGCCAAAAAAAAACTATTTTATATTTTAATTTGACAATAACATAAACCCTAATATTCCAACTATCTTCATCATCATCAAGTCACTTCTTTTCTTGCACATAAGACATATAAACATACATATTTCCTACGTATTTATTTGACAAAAATAAAATAAAATAAAATATTTTTTAATAGTTACAAGATAGGGAAAATCACAATAATTTTAAATTATCTAATTTTTAAGGCAAAAAAAAAACCTTCATCAATCTTTGTTCGACCACAAACCCTAAAGTAGGGCAAGTCCATTCACGGAGTCTTGCTATGATTCTGACCGCATTGGAGCAGCCAAGCATCACAATACAGTAAGACTTGGCTTGAGATCGACGTCTTCTTCTTTCGTAGAGAGCTCATAGCTCTTCCCAATAGAACCATCCATAGGACTGATGCGTTGCTTCCTTACACAGCATCGTTCGGCCACTTAGGATCTTCCTCTTCTGCTAAGAAAGATATCATCTTCTTTCTTTATCAAGGGCGGCAACCTGCAGGTTCCAATCATGTAGGTTCTCACAGACCCTTCTCTTACTGTTCCTTCTGCAACCATGGACGAGGATTCTGGTAACTGCAAAATGGCAGGACATGTTGCTGAGGAAGGTGCGGGTGCTCCCCGATCATCCATGTTGTACATGGTAGCTACCAAAGCCAGGCATCTTCTGGCGTCTCCTGGCGCCGCCGGGACGCTGATCTTTGCGTCCGTGTTCCTCGTGCTGGCTTACCGGCGCAAGAAGAGATCGTCCACGGCGGGTCCTGTTGACAGCAAGAAGACACCTGCAGCGAGTCAAGAGGTCGTCCGCCAGCAGTCCCGGGCGAACCCTGCGCTCTATCGGTCGGTGTCGCTCGCGATGCTGCATGGCGGGGAGAAGGCGATGCAGAGGTTGATGGATGCTCACGAGGCGTGCAGAGACGAGTCGAAGCTGGGCAGCGCCTTGGACGACATGCGCAATGAGCTCGACAAGGATCGGATGGACTTCAACAAGTTACATGTAAGGCTTCTATTTACCCTGGTTTTGGCTTTCTGTTTCTCTCTCCATCTCTGTCATTGTCTCTCCCCACCTGTATGCTTTACGGTAAGCATCTATTCTTCGTCTGGTTCTTCTGCTACAAATTGAGATTCCAACAAGCATGCACGAAATGAGGCATTCGAATGCCCGATGGTGCTGTGGCATCCGTTTGTTCTTCTATCGCTCAAATGTTTTCGGTGAAATCCTGCTGGATCTGCAACTGAGATTTTTATGGCAGGCAATCATACCAAGACTAGAGATGAGCGGAAAGGAGAAGGAAGCAATCACAATGTTGCAGGAAGCACTGAAGAAAGCTAAAACCGATCAGCAGACGCACAAGGCATACGAGCTTGAGATGTTGCTGGTGGAAATGCTGATCTACGAGGTGCCCAAAACACTCTCTTTATCGTTCATTGCTTCAGTTCCAAACACCACATAAATAATCAATGAAGTGAAAGATATCTGTGATGTGTTCTCATTGACTTTATCCTGCAATATCTGCCAGGGAGAATATGATAAAGCTCTGAGGCAAGCGTGCCTATGTAGCGAGGATGTTTCCACGGCAGATGCTCGAGTTCCTCTCTATCAGGTGAGAAAGTGCCTACACGCGTAGATAATCCAAGAAAGTTCGATCTTTATATCTACTGTTTCTGGCACGTAGGCTACAGTCTACGCCATGAAGGGTGAAACAGATCGTGCAAAGGAACGCTATGAGAAGTTTAAAGACATCCGGAAAACCTACCATGGTTCAAAGTTCGACAGTACAGGATCGGCACTTCATATGACATTGCCCGAGTTCGATCGATTCGAGATAGTCGCCAACAACCTCAAGAAGACGATTTGGCAAGCTCACCAAACAAAGACGATCGCGCAAACTCCGGAAACGAAAACAGCTGATGGCAGGGTCGACAAAGAGACTCATCACGCTCAACAACAGGAGAAAGCACTTGCCAACAGCGGCAAGAAGTAGATCGAGCGAGCTCACTACACAACACAATCTGCCGGTGTTTCTGAGGCCACACAACAACACGAGGGAGTAATGACCGTTCACGTTGTCGTCCATGCAAATGGAAGAATAAATTCCTCTTGCTTCTTCTTCTTCTTCTTCTTCAGATTGTCACCAGACTCCAATAAAAAGTATTTGCTTCAGTAGCAGTACTACTACACTGTAAAGAGAACCAGAACCTGAATCATCCACCATACATCAAACGTGAATTCTTGATGTCTAATGCTACATTTCCAATTTGTATATCCCATTTAAAATAAACTAAGAGGAAGAGTTTTATCCTTGTTCTTGTTGCTTGCTTCCTTACCTATGCTTTTCTCCGAATACTAATGGAGTCACTGGCTGCAAGAACAAGAACATCAGCTTGCTTCTCATGGCCTCCTTTCGTAGGTCAAAAGAGAGGATGGAGTGCCCCGAAACATATAAAGCTTTGAGGGCCACACGGAGAAAGCAAAAGAACAAAAGGAAAGCAAAATTAGTGTCCTCTACGATGACGAATGAACACACAACCTTTGTGTCTTTGACTTGTCTTTTCTAATGTTGGTCAGACCTCTCTCTTCCCCTAACCTATAGTTGTAATGATACTAACATCACAGGGTATCAATTAGGATCACTTTGGATCTAAGTTACATGACTACTCTTATCTTCTTCTTCTTCTTGTTGCACTCCTGACAAATGGCTCTCCAATCCCAACTCACCCAGCTCTGATGGGTTTCAGCCACTGTCTTGCACTTTTGTCCTCTCTTATCTTCTTCCTTCTCTTCTCTGCCCCTCCTTCCTCGGCTATTGCTCCATCTCCCATCGTTCCTGAACGTGACCGCCAAGTCTTCCACGTCGCGAAGCCGAGGCATGGGCCTTACCCTTCCTACGGCCGCCGGACGAAGAACAGAGAGTGGAGGAGGAATGTAAGCAAGAGAAGCCCCGTTTATGACCTTGGAGCGAGGACTTTCTCGGCGATGCTGCCGAGGGGCTTCGTTCCTCCTTCCGGCTCTACCTGGTGCCACAACGATGCGCCCTCCTCCACCAATCCCTTGTGCGAGGAGAAATCCGTCTCAAGGCCTTGAAGAAGCACGTACGCCATGGTCGTCCCTTTGATCTGGCCGCAGTGATGCTTCTGTTGGCTTTCCTTTGCTACTTGGCCGTCTTCTTGAACTTTCCAATGGTCTTCTCTTCTTGTTCTGAAGCTGAACACTGATGAGCTTCTCTTCAAACTGTAAAGGTTAGATTTTTGTTACAGACATCTTTACATGAACCTTAGAATTTGGGGACCTTGTGGTGCATGATTGGTTAAGCTTCAGTTTGAGGTCTCAGTTCCTTTCAGTCAAGGAAAAGAAATGGCAAGAACATAAGAACATTCATTATAAGAGAGAGAGAGAGAGAGAGAGAGAGAGAGAGAGAGAGGTGGTGGCGTTGGAGACTGTTTCGTGGGGATGGATAATAGCCGACAAAGTGCTGTTCTCGTGGAAGGTTTCTATTCCTTGGCGTATACTCCATGCAAGAGAAAGTGAACGACTCAATGATCGAGGAGTCCTTTGATTAGTGAACACACCTGTCATACTGTCGATGACACTCTGTCCACATGAGAAATCGGTTTATTTAGTTGGACAGAACACGTAGAAACCATCAAGACAGGATTTGGGGTAATAGATTTTGACACAAAGTGAGATAAACTAAATTATTAGGAAAATGTTTAGATGAGAAGTGAAAAGAGAATTAAAAATAATCTCAATATTGATAAGAAGTTATAGTATTGTGTTCATACCCTTTTTCAAACAAGTATTTGCAAAATCCAACACTTACAAACAATTCATGAGGTTTATATGGCAAAATCTAAGTTTTATACATATGAAGATATGAAATTGGGCAGTTCCCTCATGCATTGATGCACTTTTGTCTACATATGACAGACACAATATGAACAATCTACTGATCAATAAGGGTGACAATAATTCCTTTATTTAACATCTTTGTAGAATCCACATCAAAATCTCTAACAGTACAGGCCAATAAAATCCAGCAGCTATCCAGATGCATTGCATTTTAACCATTAACATCTATTATTTGAGGGCCAGAATTGTACTTACAACAGCCTATAATGGAATGATATGTCCACTAATTGGAGGCCTCACTGCTGTTGAAGATTTATTTATCTTCATCTGACTGCAAGCATGTCCCAGTGATAGAATCAGCAAAGAACTCCTCAACTGAAACACAAGTGCGAAAAAGAGCATGTCAATTCTTCCTTGAGCTCGAATGCAACTTAGCGAGAACACATTATAACCTGAAACTACAATTCTAAGATACCATATTGGCATCTCATAAGAGCACAAACACGATCACAGAATCTCATAAAACTCTCTTATCCGTGACTTGGATCCTTTGTAATGTTAGATGTAAGAGTTCAAGCAATCAAATCAAGAAAAGAAACAGACTGTTTACCTATGTCATTCTGGTTGGGGGAGTCAAGCAGGATGTCTGAGTCAGATGACAGGAATGGAGAACCAGTGTAGTCTCCCAGAGCTCCAAGATCTTCCATGAACCAAACAGCAATAACATGTCAATATAAGCAGAAACAGAAAAATTGGAATGTAGCAATTTATTGAGACTCAGCACTCAGCTAGAAAATTCTAGTAGGAGTAGATGTAGGTTTTCCAGGTACAAGGACACCATGTTTATCTCTCACTAAATTTTCAGATGATGGACATGTATTCTACAATTTCCACCAATGAGGTATCTGAACAAAGAAATCTCAGGACACATTTGAAACAAGGTTTTTATTATCGTTTTCGAATCCTAAGAAGATTTCAATTTTTCCAATTCCACACTTTTGGCAGTTTCAATGGCTTTATCTGTTTTAAAATCAAGTTTCAGCAATTCTGGCCAACACAAAAAATAAATTATGATATTTTGACAATTCTAGTAAGGTGGAAACTTTTCTGAATTTTAATTTGCACTCTTCATCAAAAAAAAAAAAAAAAAATCCATGCAAATATCACAAAGAACATAAATGAAATAAGCCTGGAAGCCTAAAGTGAAGGTGGATTGATTTAGCAATTCCCTATTGAGAACCCACTCACTGAAACCCATGCTAACTTTATTTGTTTATGGTGCTTAAAACTTGAAGAAAAAAGGAAACTCATACTAAGGGTGTTCACACTTAGGATAACAAATAGGAGTGTCTGTGGAAAAATTGGCTTCTACAGGAAGGGGAGATGGAGAGGAAATTGCATTCAGTATCATTTCACTCCCTATTCAGAATGCAATGGCTTATGGCATGCTATCATCTAGTAATGAAGCACCCACTGAAATCAAGTTGTGGTTCAGATCCTCTGTTTTAGTTCCAAGAACCTCTTGAACTAAGAATTTTCATTTCAATTACTCTATATGAGAGCCCACAGAATCATGATCCTAACAGTGCCAGCATTTCAACAAAAACATATCTGTAATTTCCCAACTATTTAGGGTATACTACATGGATCATTTTCTGCCTAATAGGGCCATCATTTAATCCTTGATATTCTATCTATACAATATACTCTGGTTCTTTAGCTCAGAAATCATGCATACCATATGTAGATACCAACCAAGGATATCCACATTTAACTTTGTAACAAATATAAATTTATCAAATAGGTTTTTCCCATGTGGACTTTGTTCCTTCTTTTTGATAGTCAGCAGTGTTCATGCTTAAATGTGTTCCTATAATACCCTTGGGTCACAATTTAATTAGAATGATAAAAAAGCACTCTCCTTCAAGGATTGAAATTAATGTGTTTTATACTCGAGGAATGGAAAGTTTACCTTCTAAGTTTGTCAAATCTGCTGTTAGATCTGAAAAACTGAAGTTCCAAAACTGTCCTGATGACCTGATTGAATCTCTTGATGATGCAACACCATCTGCTCCTAGTTGCAATCCTCCACTACTTAAAACATCTGATGTGAAGGTCGTATCAAGTACTGATGCGTCCACCATTCCTGTAGGTATCTCAGATGGGGTGAACGGGAAATGGTTGCTTGATGCTACTGATGCAGAACTCACAGCCATCTCTGACATGGATAACATTGCATTGCATTGAGGTACTGAAGGAGCTTCTTCAGTTATGCTGCTGTCCATCACAATGCTTCAGAAATCAAGAGAGGTGCCTTATAAAACACAGCACCACATGCAATTTGGTAACTAATGAAATATACGGCTGTAATTTCTTTTGACACAATTAATCTTAAAAGATGACCTACTGTTGGAAGATCAAGTGTGGGACATCAGTGGCAATAAGTCCTTTATGTTAAGAAAGAATGGTCATCAAATCTGCGGTAACAGTTTTCTAAAATATAATCTGAACCTAAACACACACATGAATTGAACCAAGTTGCAATTGAATAAAAATGTAACAGGAAAAAACTCAGCACCAAGATATTGTTTAGCAAAATCGCACTTTGAGGATCATTATTTGGTCATCGTGTATATCTTTTCATTGTAAAAGAGATCATTATTTGACCAATGGATTAACCCCTTTCCAAATCAAAATGATGTATCGACATTGCTAAATTGTTGGAAATTTTGCTTACTCAATTGAAAACCTCTTGCTAACTGACAACCTCAAATAATCAACAAGTTCTCATGGTCATAGTAACAGCATGATCCCAAGAACTTCAACAGAATTCACTCCGACGTCTTAGATCATCTCCTATAATCAAATGCACGAGGCGATCGTAAGTTGCAGCCCTAAAGTAAGATTAAAATATGGAAAGGGAAGGAAAAGGAAGGAACTTCTCTGATCAACAGAATGGTCGCACCTTACGATCGTAACTTCTCTGATCAACAGAATGGCCGCACCTGGGCCGACTACAACATCCAGAAGGAGTCCTCCGCGCCTCCGTCTGGATGCTGTAATCGGCCTGGGTGCGGCCGTCCTCGAACTGCTTGCCGGAGATGAGCATCTGCTGGCCCTCTTATACTGAATCGGAGCCTCGACATTGTCGATGGTGTGCTGTAGGACAAAAGAAAAAAAACGGTGTTTGCACTGAACATTGCACTGACAAACATTGCCGGTACGAGGATCTGCATCTGAACATTGCACTGACAAAAAAGAAAAAAAAACGGTGTTTGCACTGACAAAAAAGAAAAAAAACGGTGTTTGCACTGACAAAAAAGAAAAAACGGTGTGTGCTGTAGGACAAAAGAAAAAAAACGGTGACAGTGCAAACATTGTTTGCACTGACACCGTTTTCAGTGCAAAAAAAAAAAACGGTGTTTGCACTGACACCGTTTTCAGTGCAATGTTCAGATGCAGATCCTCGTACCGCAAGACAAATGGTGCCAGTCTATGGTCTTGCCGGTACGAGGATCTGCATCTGAACATTGTGCACTGACAAAAAAGAAATTTTTTCTTTTTTGTCAGTGCAAACACCGTTTTTTTTCTTTTTTGTCAGTGCAAACACCGTTTTTTTTTCTTTTTTGTCAGTGCAATGTTCAGATGTAGATCCTCGTACTGGCAATGTTTGTCAGTGCAATGTTCAGTGCAAACACCGTTTTTTTTTTGTCCTACAGCACACCATCGACAATGTCGAGGCTCCGATTCAGTATAAGAGGGCCAGCAGAGGCTCATCTCCGGCAAGCAGTTCGAGGACGGCCGCATCCAGGCCGATTACAGCATCCAGAAGGAGGCGCGGAGGACTCCTTCTGGATGTTGTAGTCGGCCCAGGTGCGGCCATTCTGTTGATCAGAGAAGTTCCTTCCTTTTCCTTCCCTTTCCATATTTTAATCTTACTTTAGGGCTGCAACTTACGATCGCCTCGTGCATTTGATTATAGGAGATGATCTAAGACGTCGGAGTGAATTCTGTTGACGTTCTTGGGATCATGCTGTTACTATGACCACGAGAACTTCTTGATTATTTGAGGTTGTCAGTAAGCAAGAGGTTTTCAATTGAGTAAGCTAAATTTCCAACAATTTAGCAATGTCGATACATCATTTTGATTTGGAAAGAATTTTTTTTCATCATTTTGTTAATCCATTGGTCAAATAATGATCTCTTTTACAATAAAAAGATATACACGATGACCAAAGCTAAAAGGATAGTATTCTCGAAAACAGAGATTTTGCTAAACAATATCTTGGTACTGAGTTTTATGATGCAACCTGTAGCTGGCTACTGATATGGTGCTTCTGTGATTGAAATTAGTAATGCTACAAGTTCACACTTTGAGGATCCTTGACCTTTTTTTGTTGTCATTGTGATATGCTTCTTTTTGCAGCTTTGAACTCATTAAATATTGTAATAATGATCATTTGACTACTGCAATGTACAATGTTGACTTCTGCTTCAGTGCTGGCATTACAGGATGAGTATGTAGCATTTTTTTTGCTTTCCTACCAGTGATTAAATCCATAAGTCATAATTCAAGCATTTTTTTTGCTTATGCACGCATTTGGGATGTTAAGGTTATGCCACATGTAAGTGATAGAATTCATTTGGGATTAAATTCATTTCTATTTGCGTCGTCACAAATTCATCTAAAATGGTAAGTGATTAAAATTGAGCATTAAATAAGATTTTTTTTTTGTATGTGCGTGTGATTTAGAGATATCAAACACACATAAAGCAATCATATTTTGAATGATTGAGAAAGTACAAATTGATTAAACAAGAAAAGACTAATCTTTTGCCTCTCAAAGGTGGAGTGAACCCAAATCAGATGAACACAAACTCGGATAATAATATTTTTATTTTTTTACTATATTGGTAGTATCTCATTAATGTTATTTTAACACTTTAATTATATATTATGTTGTGATTTTCATAATAAAATTAATCTTTCTCTTTACAATAAAAACTCTCGTATTGAATCTCTCCTCATATCCTATATTATTGGGAGTCTCTTGACCAAGTAAGTACTTGCACTCCTTCACATGCAAAACCTCATCTCATGATTGATTCTATTATTTAATATGAGATTTCTTATTCCCTCTTTGCAACTTAGTTTTGGATGCAATTATAATCGAACTCATTGGACTTGAGGGGATAGGATCTTGGCAAAGAAAGAGCCAAGTTCCTTCGAAGTCTAATTGGTAATTCTATTCGATTCCTTTCCTTTGGATCAACTGTATTGATGGTCTCTTTCCACCCCATACAAATCTTTCTTTTTTCAGTACAAAGCTTTTATCACTATTTATGATTTATGTAGTTCATACTATAAATACGAGGGAGTTAATTTTGTAATCTTAAGCTTAATTATTATTGAAGATTTTGAATTTGATTACTTTCTTGAATGTGATAGTTTCTTACATTCTAATATCTCAAGTGTACGAACTCAAAACTCATGGTCTAAGTTGAGCCACGATCCCAAGAGTTATTAAGGTTGCATTCGTACTAATAAATTTTACTCAAATTTAATAAGTAGTATATTTGAGAATTTCACTTTATTCATATATATATATATATATATATATATATATATAATTTAGATATGTATTTTTCAAATGATTTATATTTTATCGATGATAAATACGAGGGAGTTAATCTCATGACCTTAAGCTTAATTATTATTGAAGATTTTAAATTTGATTATATCCTTAAATATGATGGTTTTTTGCATTTTAACATCTCAAGTGTACAAATGTAAAACTCATGTACAAATCAACTCACTTATGAGTGATTCCTAAGTATTATAGGAAGGTCTAAGTTCCTACAAACAAGTTTTACTCAAATTTAATGAAAAGTACATTAGTGAATTCTACTTTTTTTTTTAATCTAAATTTTACTTGGATACGTGTTTGTCACATAAATTCATTCTAAATTCAATTAAAGGAATCTAAATCATAAAATATATTCGTGTGTATATATATATATAATGGATGGATTCGAATATTTTTAGGTATACACATTACACGGTTCATCTAAGTCAATTAATGCATGATAGGCAAGTAGTGATACAAAGATACGATGGCCCCTTCCACCAAAAGATTCATCCTTCTCAACATCTTTAATGTTCGTTTCATCATATGATAACGATGCACCGTATCGGAGGGAGTAAATGTAAATTACATGCTTGCATCCAACCCCCTAATAATGTTCCAAATCTAAGACCCATTGCATGGTCATGTCACTGAATCCGTGGTTACCACAATGCTCTTTGGTTAGAAGAACAATCTCATCGGTAAAAGAGCGAAGACATGACATGTAAACGATGATAAATTAAAAGCTTCGGGTCCTTTGTTCATGTGAGCATGTCAGATTGGCAAATGGGGGGAGGTGGGTGTGGAAGAAACAGTGAAACAGGTGGGAGAAGCTATGTTTCGTACAAAGCCATGGTGAGAAGAGATTAAACAAGGCATGGGGGGTCTGAACTTGGCGAGTGAGCATATGAATGTCATGAGCTATGAGTGAATCTTTTAAGCTATATTTGTTCAATTTAGGTATCACTATAATTAATAAAAAGAAAAAAAAATATTTTATTTTGGTCGAAATGTAATGGTAATGAAGATACTACGATCTTGTTTAAGTTGAGATACACAAGTGTGTATATATATATATATATATATATATATATATATATATATATATATATATATATATATATATATATATATATATATATATATATATATATATTTGTACCTAATATTAATTTATACCATTATCCTCTTTTACGGTGCCAAATACTTTTCTAATTAAGATTTCAATTAATATGATTTTTTTTTTACTTTTTGTTGAATTATTTCAAATCGCATGTATCATATCAGAAGCGTTACATGGGGAGATCGTATATCCTCGAATTTTCAGATCCGTTGAAGAGGATGAAGGAGTACTAGCATGCTCCTCTCTAGTGGTAATCCACACAGCGGACGCAACGACAACGCTTCTCAGATCACCACGGGATCTTCCTCTCCCCGTGCACCACGAGGCTGCCAAAGCCAATGAGGAGGAGAGGAGACTGAGGAAAATAGGAGGGGCGATTGCCAAGAGCTCCAGCTTATGAATCGAGGAGTTCCTCCTATTTATATAGGTGCTAGAAGCATATCCTTAATGGATCCTGTTCATTGAATTTTTATCTGGTTCACATTGGATCTTTATCCAATCTTCCAGTCGTATCTCATCCATAGGATCAGGGCTTCGTAGATATCTTATATATGCACTTCTACTCGTCGCAACATCCACCTAATATGTGTGACCCTCTAGGCCCGATACCGAGCTGACCGTGAGTCATTTCCGTTATAACTTCTTTTGATATAGTGAATTATTATAGAGCTAATAATTCACTCGAATCATCAACTATGGACGTACTAGGCCACTATGCTATAGTCCCCTAGACGGTACAAGAAGATCTAATCCTTCGGACCTATATGTCCTCAGTTACCATGTATCTATAGTCTCTCATTCATCTAATCCCAGAGACCGTATATTGGGCATGGTAAAGTCAGGCCCATACGAAATCCAGTCCGAGTTTCGCTCTAATCGGATTCTTCCGGAGAACTCCGAACGACCCTGGTCAAAAATTTTACCAGAGCGAGCATACACGAGATATTCCTCTCATGAACAGCACATCCAAGCGAAACGATGGGCAACACCTTTCCAATTATCCGAAAGCCCCAGCCCCATCCAAGCTGAAAGCCTTTTAACTGCAACAAATGATTCCAGGAAACAAAACAGTGTCAAAAGAATGGAATAAACAGAGTTCTTGGAAAGATTACAGCTCAACTTCGTACTGCCGATTTCTCCAGCTGCACGTATGCCTACTGTAACTCTACCAAATCGAACCAGATTGATTATGCACCGCCGAGAAAATATGAATTCCAAGTGACGAACACAAACTGAACATTCATGCGAGCCAAAAATCAGATTTGATGACGGCAAGAGTCCCAATACGATACGATGAAACTGGAACCAGAAATCGGATTTGATGACAGAAGAGAGTGCCAAGACTATCTGATGAAACTGAAACGCACTACTGTAAGCAATATCCATGGGCAAGTACTATCACGGGAAAAGCAGCAGGTTGCTCTCCTAACATGACAACAGCATTAGCAGCTAAATTACCTCTTAAGTAATAATAATTGCCACTACAACGATATGACAAACATTTAGCTTGCTGGAAAAAACCCTTCCTAACCCATTGTTCCAATCCTCACATCCTCGAGCTTCTTCAATATTTCTCCTCATGCCATGAGAAACAACTTCAAATCATCAATTAATTTCCATATCATGCTTGTCATGCCATGAGAACCCACGACAAGCAGCCTTGGCTTTACAACACATTGATTTGACATTTCTGTTTATCTTCACAAGCTAATCTTTGAGCTTTCTTGTTAGGACTGGATGATTAAGTTGATTATTTCCTTCTTCACAAGCTATTACAAGTTAAGACATTATTGCTTTGTATACATACATACATACATACATATTTATATTAGCCATCTGCATCAGTAGATCAAATCTGAGTAGTAATTAAGGTGGTCAAACTATGTCTGATTTGATTTAATATTATTTATCATGAAGGATCCAAGTTTACTAGTTCAAAATATTTGTAATATCATGTTAATAATAATAATAATAATAATGTCGTCTATTTTTTTGTGAATGGATTCAAGCCTCATTGTAGAACTAAATTGTAATGTTACTGTAATCAGTCAAACGGGCTCTTCCTCCTCCTATGAAAGAGCTAACAGCGGCTTCCAGTCTTTGCAGTTTCCTGGTCTCTGTCCCATGGAATCCGTGCCCACCTTGTCCTGTTTCTTCCACAACCCATCACTCACTCACGGACCGAAGAGCCTCCATCAATTGTTGTTGTTGTTGTTGTCGAGCAATGATCGAGCGAGAAGAGAATGAGTGGTGAGTTCCAACTCTTTCATGACCTGTGAGGTTTCAAGAACCTAACGCATGATGTGTAGCTCTCGGAAGACGATGTTTCTGGATCGACCGAACACAAAGGTGCCACTCTTTGGGCAATGGAATGGACCTGCGATACTGTAGAGGCGAGAACAAAGGGGCTCAATCCATGCCTGGTGCAGTGGGGTTGAGGTGGCTAGTCGTGTGGTGGACACAGAAGATAGCTTGGAGAGGGACGACAAAGCATGGCGCTTTGTCCTCAGTTGAACATGGACAAACCACGGATAGCCCACAGTATGTCTCATGGAAAACACCATGGCGACAGCGTTGTGTATTCTTCTGTTCACTGTGCTGGAGGCTATGGCTAGAGATGAATCAGGGAGTCCTCCACAACATGGAAAGGAACAGTGGCTGGCAATCAAGCTTGAAGCTAAAACTTCTTTCTGTGGCTGAAGATCCAACACAGAGATCGGAGAGATGAATTCTGAGAGCTCAAAGGCCGTTCAGCTACACAGAGAAAGTCTGCTGATCATAAACAACAGCAAAGAGATCAGCTCCAATGAGATCCACATGCAAACAAGAAGAGGCTTCCATTCTAAGAGGTATAAAATTGAGGTTGTTCAAGGCATTTATTTGATGCTGGAAGATCATATGCACAAATGTGATCCTAGTGGTGTCGAAGGACTCTACTCCACAAAAACTATCCAACACCTTCAACATAGTCTGGAACAAAGATCGGAAACGGGCTGGGCTCAATCAGGCCTATAAATAAAAGGAAAAAGCTGGCCTTACCGAATTAGTCCCCCATCGAAAGTAGACATTAGGTTAAGATTTGAATGAACTTACGCCATCTTTCCGAAGCAATAGTGATGAGGCAATAGCTAATATCTTTACACATTCTAACTTGATGGATAAGACAGATTGCTGAGGTATGTGCAGGTGTTACCTATCAGTGCCACTCAGCTCATGCTTGTTCATATTGGTTCCTGTACTTTCTGAGGTCACATAACAGGTGAGTTATGCTGTAGGAAATGGAGCTGAAACTTGAGACAACTCCACCACTCTGCACTCTGTGCTTTGCTCTGCACAAAGAAAAGTGTCTGGGAGCAGTTGTCATCAGGAAGAAAGCAGAGCAATTCTGCAAACCTACAAAGGTAGAGGAGCATTTCAGAACAGAAGTGACCATTTCATGGATGGTGCCAAAATCAAAACAGATTCCCTCGAGCAACACCAATCTAGAAAAGAACAAGATCAACTGAAACTACTCCATATGGATTTGAGCTCTGTGCATTGCATTGTTATCCAACTTATCTAACCCAACCTCATCTCATGTAAGTAGTAGGAGCTTCTGTTTGGACAAGGATCCTTGTTTGACACTTAAAATGATGGTGATTTTGTCAACCCACAAAGCTTCTAATGTTCTTAAAATACTAGCCAATCTAAGTTGGAGCAAATTCAATCTATGCTGTAATTATTCTACTTGTTCTTGTGACAGGATGAAATGCAAGGTTTTCTATCATCATCACTCATGCAGCTGTTCTTGTCAGTACTTCAGGATAGAGGATTTTTTTTGTCTGAGAATCCACATATTGGATAGAAAGGGCCATGCCCAAAGAGGAGGACAAAAAGTCAGAGAACAAGCAAGTGTGGCCATGGTCCACCAGCTTTTCATGGAGTTCATCCTTTTTTCTTCTCAGAAGGACCAACATATTCAAAATGAAAAATGAAGAGACTCCATGACTTTGTTATGATGCAAATCATAATCAAAATTATGATAAATGAATCATTGCACAGTAGAGACTGTTTATGTTTGAAAAAAAGAACAACCAAGTGTATCATCTTCTGGAACTGTAAGATCAGTGATTATAGCTTATCAACCTTTGTGAGTAGCAACTTCCTATTTAGAATCAATGCTATATAATTGTAGCAACAAATTATGAGCTAAAACCATTATTTGGTATATTATGTATACAAATCCTTATATTGCAGATCAACAAAGACAAAGAAATTGATGTTTAAATGGATTGAATTACAAAATGATACCATTTCCTCAGATAATAATGTTTATTAAAGAAATAGATAGATTTTGATATATCCTTTCTCAGATAATAATGGTTGGCACAACAATTATGAATGTTTAGTGTCGTAACACTTTATTTCTATTTCATATATACGTTATATGCATCACTAAAATAGGATGTCATTTTATAGTTTATTATTATTATAAAAAATAATATAACCAAAAAATTAGTAAATTTGAAACATGTTAACTTGTTAAACAAAAAAATATGATTTCTTCGCTTGATAGGTATATATATAGTTAATAATATCTAATTAAATAAATATATAGTATTTATATTTTCATTGATATTGACATGATAGATGCGATGTTATGTGTGAGAAATTTGGATGAAAGCTATATAATGCCTATTTGCTATGCTGCCATTGCATCTTTAAGCATTGCACAGTTAGCCACTGCATCATTACTACTCTTTCAGGGAACTCATGGTGATACTTATCCTAGCCACTGTGTTCAAATGATTCAGACGCAGAGCTTGGCCGGTCCTCCGGCTGTGGAGATCTTGCTCTTAAAGAAGCCATGTGTCCTATCCCCAGTGGGAAGAAGTGAGGGAGCCTCGTGGCCATAGTTACTCATCATGAGCGTCAGCATGAAGTGTTGTGGCATGGTGCTCCCTCTGTGGAGCAGTCTCTGACATCTCATGGCACGCTGTTGTCACCCCACTGGAGCATCCTCATGGCCGTCGGTGATTACCTTCCACTTGGACTTCAGTGAGCAGAGCAAAAGCTGGTGACTACTTTGCAACCTGACCAGATCCAGTCAGTGACCATTCCAAACAGTACATTGATGTATGATCTCCAGAGGTGGCAAAAATGGTGGGGAGATGCTCGAAGCTGGCTCCGGCTGTCCGTGGTAAGAGATGAAGCCACTGCAGCACTGCAACTCTAAGTGTCTGTCAGTGACCTTGTGCGCATGATTGGGCTTCTCAATCAGCAGCAAGACTTGGAAGAGGAAGCCAGAGAGCTCCAATCATGGTGAAGACTCACTCCTCGAATAGATAGGTGGGTATGACATTGATATATAAGAAAACCAATTGATATATTCTTTTCCTGGATTTACGTGTGGGTTAAGTCGCAACAATTATTTCTATGATATGATTCAATCTTGTGCACAGGCACTACGACACATCCCATCCGTGCCAAAAGATAGAAGCAGTTCATAACTCTTCCTCAAAATTTTGAAGGAGACGAAGAAACAAGAGAAGACGGATTTCCGTCGCCGTTAAGTAACGGAGACGCGTTTTACAACAGACCTACAAAAACAAAATTAAGAAAAAATAAAAAAAAGGGGCCGCTTTTATTATTATTATTATATTTTTTTCTTTGATTGCCGCGACAAAATCGGCCGATGAATCGGCGCCCGGGGAGTGGAGCGTCCGAGTTAGGAGGTATCAGAGGGCGGGGAGAGCCTCGATCGGGAATAAGTCGCCGATGTCCTCGAAATAGTCGTCGGCCTGCCACGTGGAAAGGCCGAGGTCGAGGTCCAGCCCCGCGCCGAACAGGGCGTCGCTCATATCCTCGGCTAGAAAGCCGATCGGGGCGGAGTCGTCGAAATAGCTCGGGCGTGAGTGACTCAAGCCGAGGATTTCGTCGAAGAGAGGCACCTCCTCGAAGGGCAAGATGTCGACGAGTTGGTCCGGTCGGCTTCTCTCGCTGGCGGAGGCTGGTGCCTCGGCTGCCTTTTCCGTCGGGGATGGCGAAGAAGGGGACGGGGAGGATGCGGAGGAGGAGAAGCCGCAAAGGACGGAGATCGGGGAGGAGAGGTTGCGCGGCTCGTCAATGGAGTCGTACGTGCCGGAGACGGAGGCGAGGTTGTCGTCCGGGAGGTGCTTATTCGGCGGAGGGCCGGCGGGGGAGATGTCGGCAGCGGGCTGGGAGAAGTTAGTGGCGGCGCCGGGGCCCCGGAGCTTGATGGCGGCGGAGTCGTACACCTTGGCCGCCTCCTCGGCGGTGTCAAACGTGCCGAGCCACACCCGGACGCGGCGCCAGGGGTCACGGATCTCCGCCGCGTACTTCCCCCACGGCCGCCTCCGGACTCCGCGGAACCGCTTCACGCTCCGGTCGCCGTCGTCCGCATCAGCAACGTCGGCGGCGGCGGCCTTCCTCTTCCTCCCCGTGGCCGCTGCGCCCTTCGACGCTTTGCTGCTCGTACAGACAGGGGAGGGCCGGACCTCGAACCGGATCTCCTGGACGTAGCGGCGGACGCGGCGGAGGGTCCGGCACTCCGGCTCCTCCTCATCATCGCCAGAGGAGTCAGTGGCGTCCAAGTCCTCGCAATAGATGCGCACGGTGCGAGGCTTGTGTGCGTGCGCGTGCTCGGGCCGCCGTGGCGCGAGCGGCTTCGGGGTCACGTGGACGTGCTCGGTACGCTTGACGGGCAGCAACAGCGTCGTCTCCATCGATCTCTCTCTCGAGCAAACCACACGCACTTTCTTCTCTTCTCTTCCCCACTCCACTCTACATCCGCAACGGCGCTGCTGTCATCCGGTCCCTGTCTCACAAAAACGACCGCACACGTCCACCATAAAAATCCAATCTTTCCCACACCATAAGAGCGAGGATGAAAAGGGAGGGGAAAAGCCGAAGCTCCGATTCCTCCGATTTCCTAGAGGCGATGCGAATAAAGATGCATCGGAGTCTTTCACGGTCGGTAGTGGCAAGTAGCGAGGGAAGAGGAAAAAGCAGCTAAAGCAGTGAAATTTCTAGGAAAGCTACGACCTTTGGGAGACGAAGTACACAACACACCATATCCATCGATTCCAATTCACACGCAAGAGAGAGAGAGAGAGAGAGAGTAAAAGCGAGCTGTCTTACCTCAAAAGGGAAAGGCCAGGTTCCTCTCTCGCCCGCAGCAGTACTGATTCCCGGAGCGCAGTAGCACAGGATTCGGTGGTACTAATCCCTGGAGCACAGCACAGGCGCAGCACAGGCTTCCATCTACGGAACCCTCTCTCTGCCTGCCTTTGACGCAGCCAAGCAAAGAGAGGGAGCAAAGCGTGCGCTGCAGTGGGAGACACGAAAGAGGAGCCGCTGCAAAGAACAAAAGCAACCGGAGGATCACGTAACGCGAGACAGAGACAGCGAGAGAGAGAGAGAGAGACGGGGGAACGAGAGAGAGCGATGGCCGGACAAGACAGT
Organism: Musa acuminata AAA Group; assembly: GCF_036884655.1. Taxonomy (NCBI): domain Eukaryota; kingdom Viridiplantae; phylum Streptophyta; class Magnoliopsida; order Zingiberales; family Musaceae; genus Musa; species Musa acuminata. The sequence continues at coordinate 48,177,862 of NC_088335.1, forward strand.
TTTATAGGGTCGCAAAGCTGTGTTGTTATATATTCCATGTATCTGAACTTTCTAAATCTTAGTCTCATGCGAACCCAAAAGGAAACAATTAAAAGGGTCTAAAAGTGAAAGAAAATTCCTTTTTATTTCTTTCAAAATTTTCTCGGACTTATTTTTGACTGTTCGTACATACATACACACATATATATATATATATATATAATATAAAAAAATATATATATATACCTTATATAATTTAAATTTTGAATCGAGTTAAATTAATTATTAAAGTAACTAAGATTAAGTAAGTGAAACATTTGTCACATGATTAAATTTTGATGATGAAACTAATTCAACAAAAAGTAAAAAAAAAAATTATATTAATTAAAATGACATTCCATGTACTTATGATGGTATAAATTAATATTTGGTACAAATATATATATACTTGTGTATCTCAACTTAAACAAGATCATAGTATCTTCATTACCATTACATTTCAACCAAACTATTTTTTTTCTTTTTATTAATTATAGTGATACCTAAATTGAACAAATATAGCTTAAAAGATTCACTCATAGCTCATGGCATTCAAATGCTCACTCCCCAAGTTCAGACCCCCCCATGCCTTGTTTAATCTCTTCTCACCATGGCTGTGTACGAAACATAGCTTTCCCCACCTGCTTTCACTGTTTCTTCCACACCCACCCTCCCCCCATTTGCCACTCTGACATGCTCACATGAACAAAGGACCCGAAGCTTTTAATTTATCGTCGTTTACATGTCATGTCTTCGCTCTTTTACCGATGAGAGATTGTTCTTCTAACCAAAGAGCACTGTGGCAACCATGGATTCAGTGACAGGACCATGCAATAGGCCTTAGATTTGGGACATTATTAGGGGGTTGGATGGAAGCTTGTAATGTTTACTCCCTCCGATACGGTGCATCGTTATCATATGATGAAACGAACATTAAAGATGTGGCGAAGGATGAATCTTTTGGTGGAAGGGGCCATCGAATCTTTGTATCACTACTTGCCTATCATGAAATGATTGTCTTCTTAGATGAACCCCGTAATGCATATACCTAAAAATGTTTGAATCCATCCATTATATATACATATGTGTGTATATATACACACGAATGTATTTGTATGATTTAGATTCCTTTAATCGAATTTAGAATGAATTTATGTGACAAACGTGAAATTTAGATTCAAAAAAAAAAGTAGAATTCACTAATGTACTTTTCATTAAATTTGAGTAAAACTTGTTTGTAGGAACTTAGACCTTCTTATAATACTTAGGAATCACTCATAAGTGACTTGATTTGTACATGAGTTTTATATTTGTACACTTGAGGTGTTAAGATGCAAAAAATCATCGTATTTAGAATATAATAAAATTTAAAATCTTCATTAATAATTAAGGTTAAGGTCATGAGATTAAATCCCTAGTATTTATCATCCAAACTATATAAAGTATAAATCATTTGAAAAATACATATCCAAATTAAATATGCTATTGAATAAAGTGAAATTCTCAAATATACTACTTATTAAATTTGAGTAAAATTTATTAGTACGAATGTAACCTTAATAACACTCGGGATCGTGGCCACGAGTTTTGAGTTCGTACACTTGAGATATTAGAATGTAAGAAACTATCATATTCAAGAAAGTAATCAAATTCAAAATCTTCAATAACTTAAGATTACAAAATTAACTTCCTCGTATTTATAGTACCAACTACATAAATCATAAATAGTGATTAAAGCTTTGCACCACAAAAAGAAAGATTTGTATGGGGTGGAAAGAGGCCATCATTGCAGTTGATCCAAAAGATTCAAATAGAATTACCAATTAGACTTCCTAGGAACTTAGCTCATTCTTTGCCAAGATCCTATCCCCTCAAGTCCAATGAATTGATTATAATTGCATCTGAAACTAAAGAGGGAATAAGAAATCTCGTATTAAATAATAGAATCAAGCATTAGATGAGGTTTTGCATGTCAAAGAGTGCAAGTACTTGGTCAAGAGACTCCCAATAATATAGGATATGAGGAGAGATTCAATACGAGAGTTTTTGTTATAAAGAGAAAGATTATTTTTATTATAAAAATCACAACATAATATATAATTATAATATTAAAATTACATTCATGAGACACCACCAAAATAGTAAAAAAATAAAAAATATTATTATATGAGATTATGTTAATTTGATTTGGGTTCACTCCTCCTTTCGGAGGCAAAAGATTAGTCTTTTCTTGTTTGATCAATTTGTACTTTCTTTGTCATATAAAATATGATTGGTTTATGTGTGTTTGATATCTCTAAATCACACGCACATACAAAAAAAATCTTATTTAATGCTCAATTTTAATCACTTACCATTTTAGATGAATTTGTGATGACGCAAAATAGAAATGAATTTAATCCCAAATGAATACCATCACTTACATGTGGCAAAACCTTAACATCCCAAATGCGTGCATAAGCTTTTATGCTTTGATATCCACGGCTTTAGATCCCTCAATTATATATTTGGTAAGATTTATTTCAATTACCTCTCCATATATCATGGTATGCTAAATGCCACTAGATAATTGTTCCTTATGCAGTCTAGTTTCTTACATAACTAGTTTAGTAGCTCAAGAAGCAAGGAAGGTACCTTCAGTTAGTGTAAACAACCTTAAGCCGTGGCCTCGGGGCCGACGCGGTTGGGTTCAGGTCTGAATGATTGGGGATCTTCCTGGGATGACCCTTGAGATTGCTGAGGTGGCCGACTGCGGTGGTCCGATCGCGACGGGACAACCGTTTCCTCTAGGAGGGAACTCCTCGCTTGGGCACGCGGTGGGAGGCGCCCTGCCTTTGTCCCTACACACAGGTTGGGTCGGGAGGCTCAACCCGACCCCTCCGACGATCAAGTCAGTGGATAATCTTAGGGGGTTTTGTCACCTCATCGCCCTCTCCCCTAGCCGAACACGAGGGTTTTTATAGGAAAGTTTTACCGTTGCCTGATGTGCCCGCTTGCAGGGAGCAGGATCGTACTCCTGGTAACGTCTGACACCGGTGTTGGGGTGGTATGAAGAACCGAGCTCGCGCAGGATGTTAATGTGCCTTGGTCGACGTTCCGAACTGTTTTGGTTAGGCACTGTCAGGTCAATCGAGGCGCGAGGCGTCATCCAGGCGCAGCTGACATTAACGCGCGTCAACCTTCACCTTCACACACCTAGGAATGCTACAAGCCATTTCTCTTTGTCTTCAGTTACACCCCAATAGGTAACTAAAATACCAATGTTTGGATATCAGCACTTTCTATATTTAGCTCAGTGCTCGAAGGAGCTAAGTGTCTATGTAGAACCACAAATCCACATAAGCACAACATTCTAGGAAGTGAGATGTACTATTTCCGGTAGATTTTCCACCATTTTGGATCACTTGTTTGTATAATGCTTTGGAATATATATATATATATATAGAGAGAGAGAGCGAGAGAGAGAGAGTTGTTGGATGGCATGATAAATCTTGTTACTCGACATTTCAACGCATAGAAAGATGTGCGATCATATACTACTGCATGTATAACCCACAGTGGAAGATAAAAGATGGCCAAGAAACAAAGAAGCACAAAGCACAGTGTTGGTGCTTATTTTAACCAAGATAACGAGAGTCCCAAAGTGGGCAGTAAAGCGTAGGCTGATGAGGGAGATGTCACCTAAATGTTACTGTTCAAAGCATGACTTGCATTGCATCACATGGAAATGAAGACCAAGCTTTTGACGGATGTGAGATGCCAAATCTTACACGATGTTCAAGATGATCACATTATTGTATGTAAGGACTCGTACACATCATTAATCCATTATACTCCGAGTGGTATTCCATCATTAAATCCATTAAGGACTTGTAGACATCACATATTCGATTGAGGTTTCTATATATACATACATACATGCATATAATATTTTTTTTGTTGAGTTGTATTTAAGAAAATATTTTTTTATTTAAACTAAGAGTGGTCAAATAATATTATTTTTGAGATTCACATATTTATCCTTTTGAAATAAATATTTACACTTAAAACATAACATATAAGTCCTTCTAAATATTAAGATCCACCATATGCATATATGCATATGTATGTATATTTACACTTAAAACATAGCATATAAGTCCTTCTAAATATTAAGATCCACCACATATATACATACATACATACATACATACATATAATATTTTTTTGTTGAGTTGTATTTAAGAAAATATTTTTTATTTAAACTAAGAGTGGTCAAATAATATTATTTTTGAGATTCACATATTTATCCTTTTGAAATAAATATTTACACTTAAAATATAACATATAAGTCCTTCTAAATATTAAGATCCACCACATGCATATATATATATATATATATATATATATATATATATATATATATATATATATATATATATATATATATATATATATATATATATATATATATGTATATTTACACTTAAAACATAGCATATAAGTCCTTCTCAATATTAAGATCTACCACATACATATATACATACATACATACATACATACATACATACATACATATAATATTTTTTTTGTTGAGTTGTATTTAAAAAAAAAATTTATTTAAACTAAGAGTGGTCAAATAATATTATTTTTGAGATTCACATATTTATCTTTTTGAAATAAATATTTACACTTACAACATAGCATATAAGTCCTTCTAAATATTAAGATCCACCGCATGAACTAACCATAATTATCAATTATAATTTTAAAGAATAATAATGTCAATTATAATTTAAACATCTCTACTCTAATGGTCAAACAATCAATCAACTAGTTAATCACAAGAGCTTAGATGTAAGTTTTTGGGTTCTTAAAAATGTACATGCTAACTTTGGAAGCATATACATATATATATAAAAATATATAAATAAATATATATATATATATATATATATGAAATTTTGTTTTATTTTTTTATCTTCATTTATCCCCTTTCACACCATAATCTTAACTTGTACACCAAGATATATATCATACCACAAAAAAGGAAAAAAAAAAAAACCTAAAGACAATCTTTTCATGAGTGCTATTTTTCTACTTAGTAAAAGGTAATTATTATTATTATTTTCTCAAGATTCAAGGTAGTTTCTAATCAAAGAGCTCTTCATTTTATGTAATAAGGAAAAAGGAAAAGGTAGCTAACAGAGCAATCAATATTAAGTGTTCTCTCCCACAACTCACTCCTTCCCAAGAAAAATATGTAACCAAAACTAGATTTAGGGAGTGGCTGAGAAAAGGAGATAATAAATCACTCAGCACACATTAAACTAATAGCCCACCAGCATTAAAAACCCAAGTTTTAGCATATCCATATCATTTTAAATAAGGTTTTCTATAGAACATATCTGATTGACACAAACCATCATGCTTAGTGTTGAATAGATCCATTTATATCATATTAAATAGATTGAGCTGCTGTCATGGCCAGCCAACCTAAGTCTCACACCAACTTCTATGGCTTCATCATCTCCCTATACATGTCTAATTAAGTGAGCAATCGGAGATCAACTTGCCACAAAGAGGAAGTGCTCAAGTCAAGGAAATAAACAATCACAATCAACTCATCCCATCTCTCTTAATGCATCAGATTCCTGTGCAGTGGTATCTCTACTGTAGGTCAAATCTTAGTCAGAAATCAGTGGCAGAAGATATCTGATACGACGATTAAACTGCAACATTGTTTATCTGCAACTACAATTACTCTTCTCGAACCAGCATTGATTGCTTGTTCATTCGTTCTTTGCCCCATGGGAATCTGGTTCTTAGAAAAGATGGGATTCCATACATCCGCACACAAATCATGCGGGACTCCAAAGAGTCGCATGCACGAGAGAGATTAGATTTCACGTGGCTGCTGCTTTGGTTCTCGCACCCACCACTCGACATGAACTGTGGCCATAATGCTTAGCATTTGGATGATGATGTTCTGTGATGGCTTATGTAGAGATTGCTATCTTCATGAGCTTGACCACACCAATGGATCAAAGAACATGAAGACGTGCTCCACACGAACTCTCCACATCTTTCTTACAATTAAACAAGAGCATTAAAGCCCCAAGGATCTACAAGTACACTCGATAGTGTACAACACCTACATTATTATTAGGGTTTAGGGTGTTCCACTCGTGTGCATGAACCCCTCTCCTGAACAGTACAACTCCACTTTGCCATTAATGCGTAAGCAGATTAGAGCTTGCGGATTATGTATTTTAAGTGCAAGCATGTGAGCTCCAAACTCGGGATATTTAATACGTGGGTATGAATGATTACGTTTATGCTTTGTAAAATACATAGTGGATACGATACCCAAAGATCTCTTTTTTCTCTTGGATTCTTCACTGCAAAGTGTGACATCACGAGAGATCTAATTACAATGGATTGTGAGAGAGATCTAATTACTTTATATTAGTGTTGTTTCTAGTATGCATGTAACCTTCTCAAACCCTAATTATTTACCTAGTTACGACCGTATCATGTACTTTGAATTCTTATTATATTTAAACACATGACACTCGATGATATATGATATGCTCAATTATTATACATTAGATATTTTGAATGTTTATGTTTTAGATGAAAGCATCATGCGCAAGAGATGTTTTGTTCGACTATGATGTATCAGACATTTTGGATACCTATATCTTGAGTAAACGTATCGTAAATTAGATATATATATTGTCTAACATCCAAAGTGAACATATCGCATGCGAGATATGCTTTGCTACTCTTTTACAGAACATTGAATGTTTTAAAAGATTATATCATGATTGGATGCATCATATGCAAAAATAAAAATAAAAATAATTTACTCGATTAGAATAATGCATTTGTAGCTTTCAAATACTGATATCATGAATAGATGCATTACAGACGAGGATTTTTTTGCCCGTTTAGAACATATCAAATGCTTTAAATGCTTACATCTTTTAAGTGAATGCATGTATGATGCACGAGAAGATATCATGCTTGATTACGATGCATCGATCAGTGCCCTTTTTGATTGACCAGAGTGTGATGGTCGATTTGATCGAGTTGTCCTGCCCGATCAGAGTAGGTTGAACTCTTAAGTTGATTTGGATTTCAGGTTGGGTTCGAATGTATGAATATTTAGTTGGGTTCAGATTCGAATATGTTAAAATGTATGATATTTGATTCCTATATCTTTTTCATACTCATGCTTTATGACTCTTAAATTGGGTTTGAGTATCCTCTAAATTCGAGATGAGACTAAGAAAATAATAATACACCTCCCAATCAGATTTGTTTTTTATTCAATAAAATTATCAAAATAAAAAAAATAATTGATCAAATCTAAATCTAATAAGTAGTCAAAATATAAACATGATCGAGTCCAATCAAAATATTTGATTAAAATAAATCAAATTGATTAATTTTATAATTAAGTATATAAATTAAAAATTTTAAAATTTTAAATAGTGAAATTATAATTTTAACTTAAGACATATAATAGAAGCTTTTAATTTCTGGAGGGTATGAATGAAAAATGAAATTTAAGGACACAGATAGGAATTCTATTATTTATGAGGGGTAAACCTATCTTTTTAGTCAAAAAGAAAACCCAAATCTCCCTTGCTACATGTGATCAGTACCGTGTGCGATCGTCACCTATGCATGGTGGTGTAGCCGCCATTTATGGTCATTGCACTAAGTGTGATCGTCGTGGTGAAATTGTGCGGACATCGCTTGCGTAAGGCACCGTAGCCACAGCACCGTCCGTGATTACTATCACTGTGCGTAGTCGTCGCCTTCATGTGGCCTCCGATGTTTAGTTTATGCCGACCGCAGCCAGCAAATGCTGCCACACATAGCAACGTTGTGCAACCACAACAATCGTCATGGGAAGTGGTGCTGCTATAGCCATCTCACATAGTGATGCTATGCAATCGCTACCCATGACTAAGCGGGCGACCATCGGAGGCTATCACCCTCAATCATACTATCACCGATAGTAATTTATTAACAATGGTCCATTGATCAAATACGAGGAACTTTACATCGCTTACAAGCAAGCGAAAGGATGGACTAGATAGAAAAATAGATCAATAATACTGATGAATTATTCTACATCATAAATAAATATCGATTAACACCTTTTCATGAGTGAAAGATGTTAATAAATAGATCTAAAGTATTTGATTTTAAAACCATGGCTCTAATGTTAACTGTAAGCATAAAAATCATAATATGCTATTATTTTATAGAAAACTCTAATGTCAAAATTCAAAATCAAATAACAATAGATCTTTAAATTTACAATGCATATCTTTTGATGTTGCTCAAAAGGTACAAGGGGATAAAGTCTTTATCTTATTTGTAAGCACATTATCGTCGGATCCGAGATATGTAGTGATGCTGATTTACAAGAAGAACTAAGACTCATCTTCTCCTCTCTTCTTATTCTTTACGAGACCACTATGATCGATGAATTTAGGGATAAAGGAGATATGAGAGAAGATATGTAATCTCTCAAATCATGTATCCACACATTCGCATATATGCATATCCGCATATTCAATTGTTGTGTGTTGTGTATATAATTCTAGGATATCCTGTCTATTTATAGATGAAAGTAGAGGGTCTACGATAAGTAATTATAAGAGTTCCTCGCATTAAGTTCATCTCCTAAGAAATCTTGCCATAATTGAACTTTCTTTTTATTGAACGATAAAAGTAATCAAAATTTAATCATATCAATAATACATCTTACTTAATTAGATATGACCACATATCTAACATACATATATGATGGCGTGCGATGTGAGAGTGCACATGTTTTTTATGACGTACGGTATGAAGATACATAGATATGTTACGACGTGCAATGTATATATATATTATGACATGCAGTGTAAAAATGCACATAAGTATTATGATGTATGGTGTGAAAGTGCACATAAGTATTATAATGTGTGATATAGAAATACACATATATTATGACATATAATGTAAAAATACACATATATATATTATGATGACATGCAATATGAAAGTACACATATATGTTATGGTATGAGTATAGAAGTCTATGAATTTATTATATTTCTTACATGTGCATATAAGTATTTCAAATTATTTTGATGTAAGATTTTTATATTTTTATTGTGTATATACTATGTTGTAGGATTATACTCACCGAAGAAGTCATAAGATGATATGTTTAATATTAAATATTTATACTCATGATGTTGTAGGATTATACTCACCGAAGAAGTCATAAGATGATATGTTTAATATTAAATATTTATACTCATGATTTTGAATGTTTTATATATGATATGATGCATGCTCACCTTAGTAAAACTATAACAGGGCTGACAAGCTACCAATAATGCCCATCCTCTCAGCCACATTCTATATACAAACATATCTTGCAGGAGGCAAGTCTTTCAAAAAGCACCACAAGCTAAGCTTGTTCCATGGGCAACAGAGATCAATGGTACTCTACAACAGTGAAGACTACAAGAAACACAGGTGCAGGGTGTCCAAATAGTAACTTGGCATGCATATATTCGAAATGCAGCTACATAGTTATTTTTCCTTTCCCTTGAGTACATGATCGATGCCATTGATTGATTCATGGATGATATAGAGTGATAACAGACATAAACCATGTCATTCTTGCATATCTCAGTTAAGGCACCATCTAAAATAAAGCATAAGGAGGAGACAACCCCAACTTCAAGCCACCACATGTCTAACCCATCGCGTACTTCTGGGTCCAGCTTCTTGCAGTGGTCTCATACTTGTTCCTATCATTCTTGTAAATGTGTGCAATCTCTGGGACCAATGGATCATCAGGGTTTGGGTCTGTCAGAAGTGAACAGATTGAAAGCAATACCTGAAAATAGTGAAAAGCAACAATCAAGAACTTGCTACTCTTTTTCTACAGAAAAATGCGTTAGCTAGCCAACACTGGGACTTTATACATGAGTATGATTGCTCATTGGCTACTTTCATAATTTCGAATCATAAAAAACAGAATTTCCAAAGGAGAGAGGCTGCAGATGTACATAACCTCCCTCATCAACATGGGAGTCTTATGCAGTGGGAGGCTCCTTTAGAAGCATTAGCTGATTATAATCATATTGCTTGTCCATAACATTATTTTACTAGAGAAGGATAATGGAGCAATATATCTTATCTTTAATATTTTAAAATTTTGACTCATCAGCTACACATGTTGTCAACAACATATTCGGTCCACTAGTCTTGAAATCACTAATCTCGAACAAAAGAACCCTGATAGCGTTCTTTCTGACCCCGACACCGTCAAACTCCATAGTCTCTCTAACAAGTTTTCAGCCCTCAATTGCCAACTCCATATTAAATGGTGATCTAGAGCCAAGACTCTGGATTTGAGCGGGTGACTAGAACTCCAAATTCTACCATAAGATAGCTAACATCAAACGCTCTAGAAACAGAATCCATCCATTGAAAGGCACAAACGATACCGTTGCCCAGGATACCGAAACCATCCTTTCGTACTTTGTCGATTGGTACTCCTCTTTGTGGCGATAATCTTCCCTCACTTGGAACCTAGATTAGTCCTGTTGTCCCTCGATGTGCATTCTTGCTAACTCGGCTCACTCCTCCCTTATTCGCCCCTTCTCTAAGCTAGAAATTAAAGCTTCTATTTTTCAAATGGGCAGAGGTAAAAGCCTAGGCTCTGACAACTTTAATGTCGAGTTTTTCAATAGTTTTCGGTTGACCTCAAGGACAATCACCTTGCCACATTCGATAGATTTCACCCCAATGCTTTTATCCCTTCTTTCTGCGGTAGAACTTGGCTCGTCTTTATTAATAAATCCCCTAATGCTACCCTTATCAAGGATTTCCACCCTATTGTGCTATGTAACATTCTATACAAGAGCCTTGCTAAGACTCTTGCCACTAGAATCAAGGATCACATTTGTTACCTTGTTACTCATGAGCAATCGACGTTCATTAAGGGTGGGAACATTCACGATAATATCCTTATAGCCAATGAATTGGCTCACTCTATGTGTTCCTCCAAAAGTAAAAACCCTTCCATCCTTCTCAAACTTGATTTAGAAAAAGCTTTGATTCTATTTCCTGGGATCCCGTTAGGCAAACTCTTAGGACTATGAACTTCCTATCTAAGTTCATCAGTTGGATTGATGCTTGCGTCTCTTCTCCCATCTTTTCATGTCTTGTCAATGGTGAACCATATAGATGGTTCTGTAGTAACCGAGGCATTAGACAGGGAGACCCTTTCTCTCCCTATCTTTTCATCTTGGCTTGGCAAGTTTTTTCTTCTCTTATTTTGAGGGCAGTGTCAAACAAGTAAATCACTCCTTTCAATCTTAAGGGCACGAAGATCTCTCATCTTATGTTTGTGGACGATCTCCTCCTTTCTTTTCATGCTTCCCTGAAGTCTTGTTCTTCGGTTCTTAAAATCCTATGAGCCTTCCAAAACTTAACACTTCTCAAGGTTAACTTAGCCAAATCGAACATCAACTTCTCTAAACATCATGATCCTTCCACCAAGCATATGATCTGGGACAACCTTGACATCCCTAAGGACTCTTGGCCTTTTAAATACTTGAGGACTTCAGGATAGATACCAACACTCTTTAGTAAATAAGGCTCTTGATAAAATCCAAGGGTGGCATAAAGGACTTCTCTCCCAAGTGGGCAAAGTTGTTCTCATTAATTATGTTATTAACTCCCTAATCATATCTTGCTCAGCTCTTGGATTTTGGATTAGTTACTTTCTCGAATTTCTAAACTAACTCGTGATTTCTTTTGGAATGACTCCTTTAAGCATAAAAGAATGTACTTGCTCAGTTGGGATAATATGACTCTATCCAAGGAGACAAGTGGTTGAGGCATTCGAGACCTCCTCTCCATTAAAAAAGTCATTTGTGCCAAATGAGTTCTCCTAATTCTTAATTGTGACAAACTCTTTTGGGTTGATGTTTTCCTCTCTAAGTACAGAAGTCTCCATCCTTAGGCTCCTTCCCCCACTAGGGTCTCTAACTCCTTTAAGGCTATCTCCAAACTCACTTGAAACTTAAAAGATGGTTTCAAAAAGCTCATTAGCAATAGATTTTCTACTAATATTTGTGATGACCCCTGGCTGAACAATATTCCTTTTCCCAAATGGCTAACTTATATTGGGGTTAATGACATGAGACATTTCTCTTTGATTTCTGATTTGATTTTGGATTTTCAGTGAAATTCCTTGATGTTGGACTCTCTTTTTCACTACTTGCTGGCTAATCAGATTAGGAACATCCATCTCCCTCACAACCCTAATGATGATGCCTGGATTTGGACATTGACTCCTCCGGGTCTTCCAATTGTAAGCAGCACATATCAGCATATCACTCATTTCCTATTCCCCAGATGAGCCTTGAATGGGATGGAGGGCTATTTGGCAACTAAAGATTATGCCAAAAATCAAAATATTCCCTTGAAAATTTTCTTGGAATAAGTTGCCTACCTCAAACTATATCTCCAACATCATGCATTGTCAGTTTGACACTTGCCATATTTGTCACCTCTCTTTAGACTCACCTATGCATATATTCTACAAATGTGACCATGCTCGCTCTTTTCAGGAAACCATTCATGTAAAGCTGGGAGTTACCTTCCAATTTTTCTCAACTTGGTACAAGGGTGATTGGCTCCTTGAAGAAGCTCATCTAGATACCCCATCCCGTAGCCTCCTTCTTAGCTCCTTAGCCATGTCCTAGTGGTTCTTTTGGACTAACCGAAATGAAGCCAAGCATAGCAACCATTCAACCAGGTTATCCATACTTGCAATGAGGGCCCTAATTGCTGCTAATGATTTCATCAATATGCCCCCAAGCCCTAAGGGAATGATGAGGGAGGTTAGAGACATTCCTAAGGAAGTGCTTCTATTATTCTCCAAACAGATGGCTCATTTGTGTCTTCCTCCCAACCTGCAAGTTTAGGATTTCTTCTAAAAGCTGTGAACAGTACCCCTCCTTGGCTTGGGGGAAGCTGCTGTAAAGCCTCAACCCCCCTAAATGGCCGAAATTGCAGTTCTGTTAGAGGGCCTCCAAGCCACTCGAAACCTTCAGCTTTCCTCCATTGAAGTTAACACTGATTCGATGGAGCTTGTTAACATTGCTATGGGAATATCTCCCACTCCCTGGTCCTTGCGGAACTTAGTCTTGGACATTCTTTCTCTTTTTGATACCCTAACGTTACACACATCATACACATCCATAGGTCTAGCAATTTTGTAAGCCACTCTTTGGCACATTTTGGTAGATCACAAACCTCACCTTTTTTGTTTTCTGCTGCTGATAGTTCAGCTTCCCAGTTTGTAATCCAGTTTAAATCAATAGATTTTCTTTTTTAAAAAAAAGCAAGTTATTTGTGAGAAGCAAATTGAAACCAATTTGTCCATGCTATACTCTCCGCAAACAATCAACTAATACAAGCAAACTACAAAATCCATGACTATTAACTGCATCAACCTGACAACTCACAAGTCACCAATAAAAAAAGAGACAACATCATTGATATAGGAACCAAACAACAGCTGTGTGGTGCAATAAACCATAATGACTCCACGAAAAAGCAGCTGACCTTTCTAATAAAAAGTTGTAAAGGATAATTGGCAATTGATATTTCAAATGTACTAAGTAGTGAGCATTTTTGCCTCTCAGTCCTACAAAAATTTAGTGGGTCAAGATTCCAGGGAAAGAATGTAGTCTACAGTTTAATTTTATTACCATTTATTGCACTAAATAATTAAAAATATGAACTAGTGAATGTTTTTGGCTCAAGATACCCAGGAAAACATAACTTTAATTCAACTCTAAAAGAATATGAATGAAAAATCAGTAACCTTGGAAATGGTTAATGCAGGGCTCCACTGCTCCTTTAAGATGTCAAGGCAAATGCTCCCATTGCTGTTAATGTTTGGATGGTAGACCTTTGTCCTGAATGCTACCTACAGAACCTCATAGGACTTGAGACAATCAGCATTCATTGTTCAACCATGACTGATAAGATGTAGCAACACAATTGTTGTTAAATACTTGACAAAATGTCATAATTGAAAAGACATCTCTATTTATAGCAAGCACTCGATAGTTGATACAATGAGAAAAAGTAACAGTAGGCCGATATAAAATTTTATGATTGTATGTTGTACTTCAATCGGCCCTAAGCAGGCCAAGTTACTTCCCATTTCATCTAAAAACTATCAAATAAAATCAGCTCATGATATAACTGCTTTATTTACAACCAGGAAAATTATTTGGTTGACATCTTCAACCAAGAACCCCAATGCAGCGATGACCTAAAAACTTCTTGATTAACATTCTCAACTTACAAAATAACCAGAGGTGATAAAACTTATAACTTGCAAATAGACTTGAACATTTCAAAGACTCAATCATGAGAATACATTAGTCAAACAATTACTTCAATATCAAGCACAGTGAAAAAAGTAACCAAATAACTAGCCCCAAGTTTCTGCAGTTTGGAGTTTTTGTTCCAACAAAGACGAGGCATTTCATCATAATCATGCAACTCTCTAACTGCAGGGAGAGTGAATGCCCCACACTACTACTCATCAATCATCTTAGGAAAACTCTAAGAAAGCAAAGGCAACTTATCAGTATTTCTTACACACTAAATAGTATCTTCCCCCTTTGTTCTTGGGTAGATTTTAATTTACTAAGTTTAGTTCACAACCACCTTCTATTTTGGCATAGTGATAAAAAGCACATCTTTCCACATAGGTAGCATAGATTCTAACGTTAGACAAAGCACTCAACAGAAAATCTAGATACCCAACTAGGTGGAAAAGCAAGATGCCCAAAATCAATAGCACACTGCACATAACCAAGTGTAATAACAATAAAAAAATCATATCCTAAAATCAGTGACTTCTGGTAGAGAACATCTTCCCACAAGTTGACGTGCCCACAAAGATCAAGGATGAAACTCTTCAGTATAAGTTCCATCATGATCACCAAGGCATTTCCTCAACCAGCAAGAAAGGATCAAGCCTAGAGGATCACCCAGACCTTATTAAAGTATGTTTCATCACTTATTTTCAGGATACATTATCCTAATTAACTTCTAAACTTCTGAAGATAGAATCAGAACATGTCATAATCAATCTAGCATGACCAGTTTGTTGTTTGTTTTATAGAAAACCCATTTTTGAAAGAATTGACTGGCTTCCTATTCATGGATAGTAGAAGGAACATTTTCCTAACTTAGCTGATATGTTGCCAAAATGCTTCTGGATTTAAGCCACACCAGGATTGAAGTTTCCAAAAACTTCAGAAAAAATACTAGTAGAGATTGCTTACTTGTTATCATGGTTTATGTAAAAATATTTAGAAGTTTTAGTCGTGTTACTGTACTGCAAGCATGAATTATGCCAAAAGAGAACTTCATGCTCATTGACATCCATATATAGAAATTCAATGAACTACAAAAGTGAGAGAAAGAAAACACATATGCTAGCACAAAATAATGAATTATCTAAATACAAATCAACCATTCAAGGATGAGATAAGAAGATGGAATATCAGAAACTGCCAAATCTCAAGAGCCTCTTGAAGACATCAACTTAAAAGTCTCAGAAGAAGATTGAGTAACATTAGTGATTTCAAGTTTAATCAAAGTGTGATCCTAAAATGTCTTGTAAAAAGAAGTCATGCTCAGAAATTACCTTCTTAAACAATAACAATGAATCAAACAAATGCAGCAGTGAATCCATAGCCAACAGTCAGATAATCAATTTGTCAGTCATCTATGAATCACAACCAGAAAAATTAACAATATCATACACTACTTGGATTGGTTGTCATCAATACAAAAAAAAAAAGGTTCAATTATCAGCAAACTCAAACGATAGTCACATATCATTAGAATATGCCTTTCTCAACAAAATGTCCATACAAAATAACTTCATTTACAATTTTTATCCTTGGTGTCACTATGAGTGGCTCTTTTGTCATCTAGGTATTAGGATTCAAGTCACAAAAATGACCTCTTTGCTTACATTGATTCTTCCCCTGCATTGGTGGAATCTTTGTGCACCATGCCATCCTCTTTCACTAACTTAGCCTTTTTATATGAAATGTAGGCACACACTGGGTTATTGTCCAAAACACAATAACGGGGAACGCTGATTTCAGTAGCTCACATTTTTGTCCATTAAGTGGACCAAAAAACATTTCACTCATATTCTATGACCTGGATACTAGAATTTAATCATCATAATATTTATAAAGCTGTCAGATGTCTAATCTCGTAAGGTTATCAGTGTCAGCAGTAGCACATAAAAGCTTACGCTTGATATGTCTGAACAGTTGTTGCATATATCTGAATGAATTATTGAGTCATCTTGCTACTTTTATAACAGTAGTAGAATAGGAACACAGCTTATTCCTTAATACATGCATCACTAAAAAATAAATCAAAATGAAAGCCAAACAGTCTAGATAATGAATTATTTGTTAGCTCCAAAATGCTAGCAATATCATAAACAAATTTCAAGGAAACAAGTCAAAGTAGGAAGCCTAGTCAAACACCTTAACAATTACTAGTTCTCATGGTACCTTGGGTGGCTTGAATGGATAGTCTGGAGGAAAGTGGATGGTAATTAGAAAGACACCCCCCGCATAAGGACTATCTGGGGGACCCATTATTGTTGCTTGCCAATGAAACATGTCTTCTGCCACAGGGCCTTTTAAGCATAAAAGCAATCAAATTTGTGAAAACAGAGTTTACAATGTTAGAAAGTCTGTGAAAACTCAAAAGACATGATCAAAGTTCTAGCTTAAAAATCATCGCTGTAACAATGTGATGTTCTCTTGCATAGCACATTGAATTATTTTTATTCATAGACATTAATCAAAGTGTAGTTATATATTATGCTGTAAGTGTGTAAATGCACCTTGTAATAATATATACCATAACAAACACATAAAGAATGACTGGAAGTGCAAAGTTCCTTCCCTGTGATAGATACAATTACTCACCCTTCAAATGATGGATAAAAATGCAATGAGAAAAGTGACCGGTTGATTAGATTATGAAGAATGGATAGTTTTCCACCTCATTGTTTTCACTTTTCATACTCATATGTCCAAGAAGAATGTAACTCTTTGTCTATACTTGGTGAATTTGAATTCTCAAAAAGATATAATTAGCCATATCTGAAGCATTCAACTTGATGCTTAAGAACAACCTGATACAAGGATTGCTGCTATGTTGCACTCTAGCAAATATTTGATATTATTAGCTGGCAGAAAATAGTATTTTTGGATGTATATTTTGTTTAGAGAAAAATAACAAATTAAAGCATATCTATAGCTTATATGACTAAAACAAAAATTACAGACTCTCATTTTGTTAGGCCTATATAAAAGGATCAAACAGGCATTCAGCAGAAAGTATTTGAAAATATACCATACAACTACCACATGATTGTAAAGTTCACTTATCATGATATTTATAACTACCCACCTTTAAAAGGTTGATGCAATGGCTATATGAGTAAGGCAAACAGGTGATTGAATTATGACTTATGGATTTAATCACTGGTGTGAAAGCAAAAAAAATGCTACATACTCATCCTGTAATGCCAACACTGAAGCAGAAGTCAACATTGTACATTGCAGTAGTCAAATGATCACATTACAATATTTAATAAGTTCAAAGCTGCACAAAGAAGCATATCACAATGACAACAAAAAAGGTCAAGGATCCTCAAAGTGTGAACTTCTAGCATTACTAATTTCAATCACAGAAGCACCATATCAGGAGCCAGCTACAGGTTGCATCATAAAACTCAGCACCAAGATATTGTTTAGCAACATCGCTGTTTTCGAAAATACTATCCTTTTAGCTTTGGTCATCGTGCATATCTTTTCATTGTAAAAGAGATCACTATTTGATCAATGGATTAACAAAATGATGAAAAAAGTTTCTTTCCAAATCAAAATGATGTATCGACATTGCTAGAAATTTTGCTTAATGTGCTCAATTGAAAACCTCTTGCTTACTAACAACCTCAAATAATCAAGAAGTTCTCGTCGTCATCGTAACAGCATGATCCCAAGAAACAGAATTCACTCCAACGTCTTAGATCATCTCCTATAATCAAATGCAGAATCGTGCAGCCCTAAAGCAAGCTTAAAATATGGAAAGGGGAGGAAAAGGAAAGAACTTCTCTGATCAACAGAATCGTGATCACAACTCCTATGATACAGAGATATTTGCGAAAAGACGAAGAAAAAGTAACACCTTGACCACGACAAACACAGACCTCAACCACTCCACGGCAATCTCACAAGGAACCAACGCCCCACGCAGGCGGGTCGCAAAACTCACGCAGCTAATCGCACTCAAAAGAAGAGGAAAGCAAAAAATGCAACTTTTTTGACGCAATCAGACAGGTAATCGATGCTTATTTAGATCGGCAGTACCTGCGCTGCAAGAAGTTGGGGGGTCCTTCTGGAGATCCTTGAGCTCTTTCAAGATCCGCTTGGAAGCCATCGCAAGGACGTCCGACTGCTCCGACCAACCCAGAAAGATCGGATCCCAAACATAAGGATAAGAATTCGATCGAAAACACCAAGATCGAATCAAAGAAGTACCTGCTCGAATCGTCGAACTCTCTCCTCTTCTCCCAACACGAGTCGAGCGAAAGAAGGAAGAAAGGAAAGGCGAGAGAGGCTTTATTATTTACACGACACGCATCATTATCATCATTATAATGATAATATATATATATATATATATATATATATATATATATATATATATATATCATCTTAAGAAATTTCTTATTTTCATCTCGATATTCTAACAATTTCTTATATTCTAATATAAGTATTGCGAAAATAGTATGATCTCACAGATGAATTATGGGATTTGAAATAGATCAAATATAAATTATATGTCACAATCATATTACAAAGACAATGATACTAAGATATTGATATGACCAATTGGCATTAAGAGATTTTCAACTGAGCAAATGATATATATACTTATAAAAAATTACAAAGGATATATAAATATCTCTAAATATATTTTTAATTATAAATTAATATTCACCTTATCCTTTGTTATTGTTCTAAATTTATTCGATGAACTAAATCATATTTATTAATGAATGAGTTTTCACCATTAGGACTGATACACAACCTCTTATCTTCGTGCCATCCCACTTCAGATTTTTATTCGATTTTTATTAATTAAAATATTCTCGGTGAGATAGAATGGATAGTCGATGTTTAATTATATTTTGTCAAAGATTTTAAATTATCAAGAATATGAAGTACAAATATCAATGTTAGGATTTGTCAAAGAGGCGACATGGAATGACATTCTTGCATTTCTTCTTCAATCAATCTATGATTAAGTAACTTGAGTGTATGATTAAAAAAAATTCCTCCCTCAAAACCTGTATAAATATTAAATACATTGTTCTTCTTCACACCAAGTTCTTTTATTCCTCGTATATATCATTCCAAACAATCACAACATACATAGCATGATGTGCGCAATCCACTCAGTCAACTTTCTACTGTATAATAACAAAGAGTCTTAACATCGAGTGATACCACCATGTCACTGCTGATGCTACTTCAATCACAAAAACCATCCACTCTCAACGTAATTGCATTAGCAGACATTGGTCTCAGATCGAAAACAGCTTTAGTCGGTCACACAGTCAGTAAACCTTCTCATCACATGAATAAATCTTAACTAGTACAATCAACTGTGACTAAATAACCTTGATGCTTGACACAATCTTGAGTGCAGCTACCAGGTCAGAGCCACACTGCTAAATAGGCAAGTCATTCACAGCCTACTCATGCACAGGCGAGCTACCAAGCTGCGCGTTCAGCTTTGCCAGCAGCAGGACTGCATGATCTTCCTTGTTTTGCCTGCTTTGTAAGATTTAAAACCTGAAGAAAATGAGAATGCAAATGTTTTGATCAGGCATTTATGCTAAATTTAGTACCTCCACTAAGAAAGGAAATTGCCGAAGCCGAAGGAGAAATCTTATATCCCCAGATTTGCTGATGGATGGATGCCAACTCACCTACAGATGCCGTGGACGTAAGATGCTGATCTGGCTTTATACAAAGTTAATAGAAAAGTCATCATAGTAATTGCTCGCTGAGGTTGACATGGTTCTTGATCACAGAGAATTCAATCATACAACATTTCTCCTGGACACAACTGTATCACGGTGGATGTGTGAAGTCAAAAATACTGAATGTTGAAAAAAGCACCCAAAAACCTCTTCTCCATTAGCAAGTTGGGCAAAGACCATTCTTCCAGGCAGAAAAATATGCATCCATCTCAGAAATATAGCAGGTATATGACAAATAATAAAGTCGTAACACAAATTACACCATATATATGTAAATATATTCATAGACTGGTAGGATAGAGATGAATGGCAGATATTTTCTGAACTACAAGTGTGAAATTCCACACCATGCCTATCAGCTACTTCATGGAGATACAATATGAGAACAATATCGGTGCACAAAAGAGCAGAACAACTTTCAGCAGAGTTGAAAGCAAAAGAACTGTCAATTGATGGAGATTCTGCGAATGAAAATTTTCATGACAGGCAATCAACTGTTGGCCAAGCTTAAAATATAAAGGATATGAACTTTACACATGTTCAGAATTGCCACTGGACTATTTGATCTGCTAAATGAGAGGTCCAACGTTACACATGCTTTGCACTGCTTTGATTCATGTGGATAAGGAAAACAGTTTCTGTCTTGCAGTGCAACCATAAAGAAGATGTTTCCTATATTCTTCAAATACAGTGAGAGGAAAGATCCTGCCACTGACATCAAATAAAAAACCCTGATGTTGCTGAGAGAATCTCGTGTTCAATTTCCCGCACAGCCTGTGTTGTAGTTGGAAACAGAAACTTATAAGAAGTTTCATGCAGGTTCATAGAGACCCAACATATGCCCATCAAGGCATCGCAAGGCAGCAACCTGTACAGAAAACTTACCAAATTAATGAATTCAAAACATCTCAGATGATAATTTTAGATGTATGGATAACATACCTTGCCATGGATTTCATACTTTATGGGGCCATCGAGCTCAGCTCCCAGTGACATTAGTTTGGTCACTGTGCTGTTCATGTCAGCTACTGTGAAGGATAACATGGAAGAGTATCCTTTCTGCATGGTTATGTCACTGTGACAAAAAAATTGAACACTGAACTTCTGAGAGATGTTAAATTTATGTGACAAAATAATAGAATGTTGGAGACAATATACGCAAGCATGTTATCTCCTAGCAGAGCACAGTCCTAGGTTGTGGCATTATGGTGGTCTCCCAAGCCCATTTTACATAGTACTTTGCAGAAGAAACTACCTAGAGACACACGGATTAAAGAAGGTTGTGAATCTTACCATTGCAAGAATTTTAGGGAAACCTGGCATGTGGGCCTCTTAAATGCCAAAAAACATCTGCACATTTCTCCCCTCCTCTCTTTATCATAAGGACCCATTTGAATTTCCATATACATTCAAACCACCTCTTGCAAATTTTTTTATTAGCATACAACTAATATGGGGATATAAGAAGACCTTGGGCTTTGTAGTTTAGTTTTGGAGAATTAATGTAACAGTTGAAAGCTTATCTCTGTATTCCAGTGTCTCATATGCACTCTTTACCTTCTCTCTCTCCCCATAATTTATTGCCTACTTGCTTCTGGAATCCCTATTCCATTATCAGCTAATTATGTGAAATTTCTGCATATCCATGGCCTGTTTCTGAACCCACATTGTTTGCTTATTTGAAGTCGTTTCCTGGAAGACGATACAATATGTTTAGAAATGTACTGTGGCATTTATATCCTTGCTGTTTTCTTTGGCACACTTTATATATATATATATGTGTATATATATATATGTATATATATATATGTATATATATATATATACATATATATATATGTATGTATATATATATATATACATATATATATATATGTATGTATATATATATATATGTATATATATATACATATATATATATACATACATATATATATATGTATATATATATATATATATATATGCTCTTGATTTAGCTTCATCAGGTTATGTCACTATACTGGGTCAAATCAAACACAATGGTTATATCAGTCAATTACAGCTTAATTTGCAACAATTATAATTTGATGACAGAACAGAATAGGACGAGTTGTATTTAAAATCAATATCTACAAAGAAATAATCCCCAGGTGAACCCTGTTCTCAAGGAGAATCCCAAATACATGAAGTCTGCTCTTTGAGAGATTCTTCATTGTTTCTGAGCCTTGCAATGGCTTTTGGTGCCAAGTGTACAAATTAAAATCTCACAGGATTGGCACCTGGGAAATAAGCAGCTATTTTCTCAAAATGAGAAAACGATACTGCGGTAAGTACTGGAATTTAGGGAAATATGTAACAAATTCTCCAACAGTTACAGAACTTAAACAAGAACAGTGATTCACAGAAGAAAGAAAACAACACCATAATAAGATCAACGGTAGCAGCACCTGATGCTTATTGCGCAACTTACCTAATTCTTGAATATGTTCCTGCCACTATAAAACCTCAAATTCTCAGTCTAAATATTCAATCTTGTTTTTCCGTTTAGTCAAAATAGACAAACGCCAACGTTATTCCTTTTCCCTTTCTAATGGTGCATTAGATTGCCTTGTCCTTCCCACGGTATCACGCTGCCTCTAAGATTAGTCTACCAGTAGTATGTTGTGTTCGTTTAGTGTGGACAATCTACAAACAATTGGTCGGCGAAATATGACGGCATCGTACTTGAGCGGATTGCACAAGGATCGGACCGGAAAGGGATAAGAGACTACTCAAACGAGAACACGGTGACGGAGCGAAACCTGGGGGAGTGCATGAGTGCCAGCTTGAGGGGGCCGGACTGGAGCTCGGCCCACCGGAGGGTGCAGACGTTGACGCTGAAGTCGAGGCCCTCCGAGTAGAACCGAGCGGCCCTCGGCACGTCCCGGTGCAGCTGCAGCACCCATCGGAACGCCGCACCGCCCGCATTCGCCATCGCCTTCCCTCGTCCGCTCTCGTTCGCGGACACAATTGACGACGCAAGAGCGACCGACCGATAGTAAGAGGAGGAGCGTCCGCCGTATGCAACCTTGTTGAGTGTTTTACATGGATATAAGATTGATGTTTATGTCAATAAATTATGGAAATGATTTAATTATTTTTCTAATAAACAACATTGAGCTCTACACAGAACACTATCCATATTTGAATTAAAAATATTTAATTAAATTATTTTAGTTATTAATTTAGTTATTTAATTATTAATACTGTTAGTGTAAACAACTTTAAGCCGTGATCTCTGTTGAATCTCGTATTTTGATGATGAAACTACTTAATATACGTTTAATTTGCGTTTTGAGTGACGCAGGATGCTTTGATCAGGATGAGACAATTAAAGCAGGAACATCATGTTCTGCTGGAGGAACATGTCAGAAGATTGGACGTCGGGCCGGTGGATCGGTTGACGTATCGACAGAAGGCTTCGGGTCGTGGACTCGGGCATCGGGCCAAGAAGAGCGGGTATTGTGCCAAGGATATCGGAGTTGCGGAGTCAACTGGCCGATTGGGCAATAGGCTGCAGGAAAGGACGATGCGCCGAAGAATCGGACGAAGCGTCGAGGGACCAATGACATGTCAGACAACGTGATTAATGCTTAGTATTAATTGTCTCGATCGAAGTTTTGTTTTACATGTGCAGGATTAACTACGATGAAAGTAAGACATGCAGCAGGAGTTGCGTCGGAGTCAAGACAATGATCACGTTGGGAGTTCGAGAGCTCGACGGAAGTTCGGACAGTCGTCGGAGGTTCTGCGGGAACAAATCCGAGAAGTCCAGAAGTTTGCCAAAGGAGCTCGTCGGAACTTGCCAAGTGGATCGTCGCAAGTCCAGGAGTTTGCCGGAAGTCCGCAAGAGCATCACCGAGGGTTCGTCGGATGATCGACGGAAGTTCGCCGGAAACTCGCCGGAAGAAGCGATTGACGCACCGGAGCGAGCTGCAGAATTTGTCTTAGGAAATAATCATAGTTAGCACATTGATTAAGTTAGAAATGGGAGGTGATCCCATTAGCTTAATCTTGGGGCAATTGGGCCCCTGAAGAACTCAAATTGGGCCGAATGGATCAACCCATTCGGACCCAGGTTGTTGTGGGAGGTGCAACCGCCCAAGCCAAGAGGTAGCACCGCCCAGGCTATGTCTCCCAGCGAGACTGGGAGGTGCAACCGCCCCAGCAAAGAGGTGGCACCGCCCCGGGCTCAGTCTCCGAGCGAGACTGGGCGATGCAACCTCTTCTGTCAAGAGGTAGCACCGCCAGAGCTCAAGTTTCGAACTCTGCCAGGCGGTGCAACCGCCTGAGCTCGGTCTTCGAGCTCTGGCAGAGAGGTGCAACCGCCCCTGACAGAGGTGGCACCGCCCAGAGGCTCAGTCTTCGAGCTCTGCCAGGCGGTGCAACCGCCTGATCCCGGAATTCCAAGAATTGACAGATTTGAGCTCCAAATTTGAACTGGGTTGGGGCCTATAAATACCCCACCCATTCAGCACTGAAAGCACAGAACACACACTCGAAATCTTGCTGTCTTTCTGTGATTCTTAGAGCTCAAAACTGTTAGTTCTCCTCTTTCTGTTCTTCAAAGTTTGAGTTGTAAAGAGAGGAGAGAAAACTTCTGTAAGGGTTGTCTCCTAAGCCCGCCAAAAGGAGTGAATCTGTAAGAGGGTGGTTAGCCTTCGCCTATTGAAGGAAGGCCTCTAGTTGACGTCGGTGACCTCGTCGGTGGAGGAAGCCAAAAGTGGAGTAGGTCAAGATTGACCGAACCACTCTAAATCTCGGTTTGCATTTCCTTTGAGCATTTTACCTTTACTGCAAACTTTTCAATAGCTTACTGCCCTCTGCGATTTTACGAACGAGTTTCAAGGTTCAGACGTAAATCTGCGTTTAGACGTAAATCTGCGTTTAGACATAAATCTGCTTTTTCGTATGATCATCTTATTGCAGATTGCGTTTACATTTTGAGCTGTACAATAACAGCACACTGCCTTTATACTTATGCTTAAACTGCGTCTTATCTAATCAAGTTATTTATGAATCGACACTTAGACGTAAATCTGTTTCTTCGTACGAACGTCGGATTTCAGTTTGCGCCGATATTCTGGTTTTCATCATAGCTGCAAACTGCCTGCATAGATTGACTTTAACCTTGCTTAGTATCAACTTTCATACAGAATTGTCTCTATCGTTCAAACACAGCTTTCGGTTTTAATCGCAGAAAGTTTTCCGCTGCACTAATTCACCCCCCCCCCTCTTAGTGCTCTCGATCCTAACAATCTCGGGGCCGACGCGGCTCGGTTCAGGTCCGGATGACGGGGGATCTCTCAGGGGGGGTTCCTCGGGACTGCAGAGGTTGCCGGCTCGGGTCGGTTCGGTCGTGGAGGTGGGTCGTCGTTTCCTTCGGGAAGGGGTTCCTCGCCAATGCGTCCGGAGAGAGGCGCCTCGTCTTCGTCCCTGCACACAGGTCGGGTCGGGATGCTCGACCCGACCCCTCCGATGATTAAGTTAGTCAGTGGTCGCAGGAGTTTTTCCCGTGTTCGCTGTCATTTCTCTCCCCCCTCTGGCGCTCAGAACGCAAGGGTATTTATAGGGGAGTTTAGTGTCACCTGACGTGCCTGCTCGCAGGGGGCAGGATCGTACCTTCTGATGACGTCTGACATCGATGTTGGCGTGGCGTGCGGAATCGAGCCTGAGCGATCGTTAATGGGCCTCGATTGACGTTTCGGCCCGTATCGACTAGGCGCTGTCAGCCCGACAGAGACGTGGGGCGTCAGCTGATGTCATGCAAGTCTTATCGTAATTATCACCCTCACCAAATACTAATTATCTCACCATTAATTTTAACTAATCCATTGCTAAGCACAAAATAAAATAACTTTGTCCTCATATCAAATAATTATAATATCCTTTTTACGATAATATTAATATATTATGTCAAATTATTGGAAAATCATATTCATCTCCCCCGTTTAATTATTTGGTACAAAAATCTCGTCATATTTTAACTTCATCCTTAATCCAAATCAATCAGCATAATATCATCCTCACTCATTAAAAAACCTATATAACATTTTTTTTTTTTTGCTCGATCGAGAAAAATATGCAGAGAATTGGTGTATGATGTTGTGGCCAAACGAGTCATTTTACTGACAAAAGCCCAAAAACAACACTGTATTCAAGTATGTGAACAAACCACTAAATAATAATCACCATTCTTATTGTCACATTATCCCGTATATCAAGAAATTATGGGACTTAATAACATACGAAAAAAGAAATTATTATTGCCAAAACTTGTCATTTTATATTTAAAAGATGAGGTCCCACCAATGCAAAGGATTAACATACACAAACTGTACTTTCTAACCCTGAAATTATATATATTTTTTTTCTTTAACTTTGCTGATGTTACTATTGGAATATGGACAGCGGATTCGGTGTTGGATTCAACAATAACTAGTGGCGATCCCTGTCCTCGTTGCATTACCCCGGTTGCCCTCCGGCACCACCACTGCACCTGCACAAATAAAGATGCCCATATTAGTTTGGAGAACCATACTGAGCTAGGGAATTTAATCTTTTACTGGCTGGAAAATCTCATCTAAATCATATTCCTGGAAAACCATTTATGTATCTGAGGCATAAGGAGAACGAGTTATAACTCGATCATAAGTAACATTGGGATTCATAACCAATCATTAGGAAACCAGTTAAGCCCACTCATAACGGTGGAGAATTGAGTCATGAATCAATGTAATAAAGGAAAGAAAGTATGAAGATGCATACATTGATCGACAGCAATTCACCATGAAGCAAGGATTTAAGCACTATTATTGTTGTAGCTCGGATGCCACAGATTTGATTGAAAGGGAGAAATTAAAGCTACCATGCAGCTTTACCAACTAGCAATGATCTTTGCTCAATATTTATTGCTGCAAATTAGCTGGTACTCCAACTAAGCTAGGTTGAACTACTAGTGCTGTGGACTGATTGGAGGTGCTCATCCTTTTCTACAGGTCAACTAATGCCCCAGGAGGGCCTTACAATGATATGTGTATGAGAAATATACATCAATCACGAGAAAACAAATTTCTAGATCCAGGTCATTCATGTTACTAGATAAGGGAGGGATTGGTTTATGACCCAGCTTTCAGAGATGGATCACCTGTACACCAGCTTAAAGAGAGAGTAGAAGCCATAGGATGAGAGAGACAGGAGGAGTAACATGTTGCCAACATTAAGACAATTTGAAATTGATAACAGATGGGACATCAGAAGATATACGAGCATCTAGGAGGGTTGACATTGATGGTTGTTTGGAATGAAGGTGGTAGAGGATGGTCAATCAGCACGATAGTGATAAACAGATGGTCAATGGATGCATGACAGTTAAAATAATCAATAAATTATGATATGAAATTCAGCAACATTTAGAAATTTAAATTATCATGTGGAAAAATGACAATGTGAGAATGTGGTGTTCAAATTGGGACATTTTAGTTTCTTGTTGACAAGAAGAAACTAATTCATCTACAACTGAAGAGCAAATTATATGATCAGAAGCAACTTGTCCACCTCTATCTATTTTCCCCTTCCCATAAACAGTAAACATTTGATTCCCCCCTCTTGAAGTGCTGTTACAAATTAACACTTTGCATGTCTGAAAAATGCACTTGTATTTCTATTGCAAAGCTAACATGTTTATAAATATAAAATACCAGCTTACTTCAATCAAACTTCATAATTATGCTTTTAAGCAAATTGCATACCTTTCTCAAATGTGACACTGCAAGATGAGACAGATAGTTCATGTGAAGACACTACTTAGGTTGGATAAGGTATGATGCCCAGACTGCATCTGCAGGTGGTGGTGGCCGCACCCAGTGTCCAGGTATCCGGCTGCATCCAAAGGTACCCACAAAATGAATTTAAAATTAAAAATAAACACAAAGGCTACAAGCCCTTTTTTCTAATTTCACCCAAAATGAGATGAAACAACACCCAGATCATATTAGTAAAGCACAAAACAAGTCAGTTCCATAACAAAACACAAACTGAAGTGGTCATTGATGCAACTCAGTGGCCAGTCCATGGTCCAGCTAAATTAAACAGCAAAAAAATAATAAGATCAATATATTAAAAGCCCTCTTTCATAAGATGCTAATCAGAAGAAGGCATGTATTTAAAGTAGACAACCTTCTTGACTTCCTTATTAAAAGGGAAGATTCCAGTGCTCCCCCAATAAAGAATATAAATGAAATCTATGACCTTAAAAGTTAAGTCTTAATTGACATTTTGCAACGGCTCGAGAGGCCAAGAAAGAAACTTGTGTTGGAAAATTAAAATAACATCAGTTTATTTTAGCAAAAAAATGTTGTAAGTTGTAACAATATTCCCACTTCCTAAAACAGAAAAGTATGATGTTAGTATATTATAATTCTGGTATAGTGCCCATATGTTAACGAAAAAGTCAAGGAATGTACCTTCCTCCAGGTCTAATATAAGCATCCCAAGTTCTTCTAACCTGAAAATATGAATTGAATTTTGCAACCATAAGGCTAATACATTAAAAGAACATAAAAAAAGAATTGCTAAAAACAGTGAAAGAACTTGCATGAGAGAGTCAAATAAATGTCACTATTTTGGATACATTATACTTGTAATACAATCTTAAAAGATGATTGAAAATGCTTGGATCGGATCATTAAGTACGATTGACTACATCTTGAAGTTAACAGTTCATATAGTTAAAAGCCTTTGAATAACCACGTTAACACACTAAATACTGTTGATCATTGCAATTAAGGATTCAAACCATTACGCAGAAGCAAAAATAAATTTTGTATACTCGATAGTGATATATGGGTTAGAGACCTTCAAACAATATGACTAAAACCCTTTATTTAGGTCTTTTAATCTAAGTAAACGAATGTAACAAAGTGGTTAGGTCTTTTAATCTAAGTAAACAAATGTAACAAAGTGGTTTGTACTTCAATACCACCAGGAATGAATGAGACAATTTCACAAGAATATTTAATAACATTTGCACAAAAAATTATCTCAAATGAAGAAAATAAAGGATTCGTACTATTTGTTAATCTAGACTAAAATAATCTACAAATCCAGAACCATAAAAGCATCAAAAATCAGTTATACTTGACATAAACTATCTGCACTAACTTATCCTTATAAGATCAAACAAAAACTATAACTACTTTCACAGACTCAAACAACTAAACTAGGATAACATAAAAAGGATTAGCTCCAAGATTTGGTGAACTCACTTCAATTAGTGTCCCCATATCATTGTTGCTTCCATGATAATAGTGGAGGAACTCAAATGGTAAATTTGACACAGAGTCATAGCCACTACCCCAACCCAGAGCTTCATCCTTCTGTTGTTCAGACTTCATATTTGCATCCATGACCAAACTTCCTTCACTTTGGCCTTTGGTCTTAGATGGCTCGCCTTCAATTTTATCAATAGAATTTGCTTCTGTTATTGCGTTCTGCATAACTTTTCTAGACTCCTCGGCTGTTGCAATGGCATCCTTGGCAGCATGTGTGTCAGCAGCAGCTGCAGCTTGCCGCTCCTCTTCCTCAACAGCAGCTCGTACACGCTCAAGAAATTTATCATCCTCTTCTGGAATGAAATGACCTGCACAACCACAAATTCAAGATCTGACAGGCTTCTTACTTGGAACAGACCTTACTGAACCGGGTCAAATCATCCGGTCTTTTTTACTTGGAAAATTCATGATATAGTAAAACAAATCCTTTTTTACTATCAGACAGTTGTTTCAATCGATCTGTTGTTAGAGTAAATTTGTCATTTGTGCCTATTTGTTTCAGTTAGTTGCTGTCACAACAGTATAATACTAAGATTGTTATTAGTGAACCTGTGTAAAGACTGAATTCTTTTGGCATAAGCTTAACTCTCAAAACAGTGCATGACTTACTAAAATAAGACTTCAAATCACACAAAAAGTAAATGTGTTCTTGTCATACTACAGATCGTGTTGCAATGTATGAAGGATAATATTTGTTATATCACACTAGCAAAACTGAGATTATTATAATCTGACAATTCTTTAGCGCAACTTATCAAGATCTAACTAAAAACAAAGAAATTTAGAAACTATATAAAATTTTGGGAGTTTTATATAATTATAAAAAAAAAAGGGTGTCTTGCCTTGTTTTTTCAACTTCTGAATTCTGATGGAGTGAAGCTCTTGCAATTTCTCAACAACTAGGAAAAGCTCAAGCTGAAAGTTAAGACAACTTTTGGTTAACAATGCTAAAATTATCAGGACTGACAATTTTCTTTTAATACTATCTCTGAATGCAAAAAACAGAAATCGTACAGATATCAAATAATCATGTGTACCACCAAATTAAACAAAATCCAGCTATCTTTTATGCACTGATAAATGTAGACAATAAAATAATGGAAAGGCATATGACAAAAGGAATTTAAGCACATTACTGCAGTAGTCAAGTTATATATTACAAGTTCATGATGAGGGCAGGCTCTTTTCAAGAACAGACAGTATATTTGGAAAAAGGAACAGATTTCCACACATGCCACCCAAGATCAGGACAAGATTCAACCACTAAGTACCATGAAAGATTGAGGTCGGGAAGCAGAAAAACACATCAGCATGACTATTTGCCATGAGGAACTAGCTCAAAACTTTCATCGGTAGTAACAGTATGACAGTTCTGCCATCTTACCAATCCACAAATAGCAGTACAACATGGAACTATGTCTGTATCACAGGGATTCATCTGTGACATGCACATCAGCATCAGCATAAAATATGCCTACGTTTATTGGAAATTCATACGGGGATACATTGTCAAGTAGCACCTATCACAGCAGTCATATCAATCCTCTCCCTATTTCAAAGCTGTTGCAGTTGCATCGTATCCACATGCCTTACTAACCTTATCAAAACACAGCTAAAATCATCACATGAATTCAAGAAGCTTCCTTGTTTAAATATGATTTGATTAGTTTTGAAATGTAAAAAATAAATTACAACTCACCGTCCATTGCAAAACCATCTTTATCAAAATGTTTAATCATTACAGAACATACGGCAATATATTGACATTACAATGTAACAGAATAATCAATAAATGTTGCTCTGTCAAGGAAATAAGATGAAATGTAGATGACTATCAAATATCAAACAACACATATGCTTGAAACAGCCATTAAATGATTCAACAACTAAAGCATCTGAAGAAAATTGTGTCGGAAACTCAGAATGTTGGACACATCAACAGCACGATGATAAATGCCAAGTGCCAACATGGCCCATGACAAGGCAATCCTTGATGGAAGTACATTTTTCAAATGCTCTTATAACAATAAAAAAACAGACAACATAATAAACTGTCAAATCTCAAAATCAAATGAACAAATAATATACATTAATAATTAGTACTAAATCATGAATACTCAACATCCTTATTGTAGCATACATGTGATATGTGTCCAGAATGTCTTACCTCAGATTCTAGTCTCTTCCTCTCCTCTCTAGACTTCAGCTTTGCAATTTCTTTCATGCTTTCTACCTGGAATCACCATGCTTAAGTTAGCCACTAGGGAGAAGGTTGAATTGGTAATCCATTGTAAGATCAGAAAGGACACATACATGCATCAACAAGAACCATAAAAAGTGATAACCTGATAATAAATGTAAAGAAAAAAATTTAAACCACAACGTTTCCTAATTATGTCAAGAAATAGTCTAAGTGGCTGGAAATTTGCCATTGTATGTTCAGTATAGCAGCACCTACATATTGAATAGGAGACTCCTAAAAAAATTGAATACTAATCGGCATGATGAACTTTAAAGTTGGTGACCTGGTTCATTGAATAGATTATCCAAAGGAGGGTTGCAAAGAAAACAAGGAAGAATGATTTGGCAGGAAGAAGTCAACAATCTACAGTATAGCAAACGGCAGGATGAGGAAATTTCATGTTTTGAGAACTTAAAGACTAGCAACCAAAAAGCCCTGTAAGGTACAAAAATCATACTGAACTCATGACTAATAAATGGCATACCTTGTGTCTCGCCATGTCGTTGGCAATCTCCCTAGCTCTCCATTCATCAGCATCGTGGTCAGCTTTATCATAATCTTCACGCAACTTCAGAACATAAAATCAATCCAAGAACTCAATAAATAAACATAAAGCAGCAATACAACTTGTCTAACGCAGGCACCGCAAGTTTAATAACTTTAAGCTTATCAAGAAAGCCTCAGAACAGAGAGAAATTTAACTAATATGGCAAACCAGTCCTGAACAACCTTGCGTGCTAATTCAGCAACACGTTTTCTTTTTTTTTTCTTCCACAACTTGTTCCTTTTGGACTTTTGCAGCTTGTTAGCAAATTTAACTGCCGCTGACTTCTCCTCCCATGGTATTGCTTGACTTGTGATGCCATTAAGAGGCACAAGCTGATATTTCAGAGTCGAAAGCAGTGTGTTGGCTGCCTCCATCGAGAGAGATTCTTGAACATCCAGACTGATTCTCTTTGCTTCAATCAATTTTAAAATTTGCAAATTCGACTCATCCTCAAAACACCGAGAAACGCCGGTGGCAATGGAATCGTTTAAAGACGGCGACAGTTCTCTTGGTGATGGGCAATCCAAAGATAAGGAAACTCTTTCAGAATTGGGGTCCCTTGGCCTTCTAACACGAAGAATTTCTTCTAGCTCTGTCTTCCTGCAGGAAGCGTTTATACAATTGAAGGACTAGGATGAGGAATCAAAATCAATTTTTTTTAACAAAATTGGATGGTGAGCAAATGTACAATGCTTTTGCAAGACCAACGGTTTCTTTCAACTTTCTCAGATGCTCATGCACATCTTCCGACTGCCAGAAGGAAGATAAAGAAGATTGAGCAGGACGCCATGTCGGATTCTGAGGAGATGCACCGGGTGCAAATGAAGCCGTAAACATGGTACAGAAGAAGGGAAAAAGAAGCAACTGCAAGGCAAGAGAACAGTTACATTGTGTCAGAAACAGAGTTAATATATATCTGCCTTATCGATACATAGGAGCCAATCTCAAAAGAAAGAAAAAGACGTCAGGAAAAATATCATTGTAAACCACGACTACTGGATGGCCCCCAAGGTTCCCTGCATCTTCCTTCCCATTCTCAATCGAGGGTCATCTTTCGAGAGTCAATTCTTAAACACAAGGCTCTCCATACTGACAAGCAGTAATCTTTGATAAATCCATTATCAACAGAACCGAAAATGATGTGACAGCGGACCTATCCTTTAATACTGGTTTCTGCGTAAAGGAGCATTCTCACCTTGCGATTGCACGAGAGCCACAGGAGCCACGGAATCTTGAGAAGATCCACCTTAGAGAGATGTTGATCGAGGAGGGGGGCGAGTTCTCCCTCCTCGCCTTCTTCCTCTCGTTCGAGTATGCCGCCCTCGACCGACGGAGATGAATTCGGCACCACCGGCGGAGAGCACCTTCAGTTCACTAGGGCTCGGGTAGAAGAACGGAAGGCAATTTCTAGTGGGCGTGGGTAGATGAACAGTGGCTCGTGAGTGGACACACTGTGGAGCCCGCTTTGGGGTCGTCGAGTGGGTATAATAGTAAGTAAAACGTGTTTTATGCTATCTATTTTTAATATTTTTCATAATTTCGAAAATATTTTATAATATAATAATTAGAGCAGTAATATTTAGCTACACTCAGTCGACTAATTCATAAGATGAATCAATCCAATTTATTATCTTATTATAATATTTTTTAATCGAAACATCATAAATATAGAATACATATAGAATCTATTTATCTTAGTTATAGTATTTTTAAATAATCATATAATATTTTGATAAATACACCATAAATATTATAAGTTTATTAAAAATATTATAACTAACAACACTATATGGACAAGTCCATAGCAAAGTCACATTTGGTTCAACTTATAAGATCGTTATAAGCTTGCTTTCGTTATAATATATGTACTAATATTTTCTGTAATTGAAAGGCAACAGTCATTGAAGGTGGCCTTCAACATAATCAATCAGCATTTATGGGTTCACAACTCTGAGATATAAAAATGATCAATTACAGAAATTGAAGCTGGTTCTGAAAAGAATATTGGAATTCTATATACTATTGTGTCAATCCTGTAGATAAATCTCAGCTCCAAATTTGAATGCAGAAAATGTGATGAAAGATCTGCATCCAAGGCATCACACAACTGCTGGATAGTCATGCCTGACATGTACATAGAGAAGCCAATGTGAAAAAGATGATATACTTGGATGATAAAAGTGATTAATTGTGGCAGAACCCAATCAAGATTGATTTGATTTTACTTTATAACAAACAAAAAAAGAATATCAAAACTCCGATGCAGTGCGAAATTCATATGTTAGTACTTCCGTTAACATGGTGGGCAAAACAATTTATATACAAACTGAGATCTGATGTAGGTATTTTACAAGATTAGTTAGGCGACAGCCAGCCGTTGTCGTCGAGTAACTGATGCTCCTTGAGATGTAGGTCCGATAACAAGGGCTTAATACTCCAGCTCTTTAACAAAATCTACATTGTCAACAAAGACCTGCAAAACCAAATGATCCTCCATTTTCATGCGCATTTACAGTTAGTATAGCGTGGTTTTACTGGTTTATGCAGAGTGGAAATTTGCTGAACTATGGAAGTTATTATTAAGACTTCAAAGATTCAATCTGGACATACAGTGTGTTGGTTAACCTTTACAGAATGTTATCCTTCATCATCCTAAAAGATTGTACTTTCATACCTAGTATAATAAACAAGTAGCTAACATAAATATGCATACCGTATTTAAGGGCTGCAAGAATCTTGAAATAAAACAATCACGATACTAAAATGAGTCAAATGCAGGTACATACAGTTTTCCAACCATCTGGATCCAAGCAGGCAGTTATCTTAGTATTAATGACAGGTAAGGGGCCTGGTTCACGGGTGATCGTTCCTCCATGCAGTTTTATGGCCTCTGCTGTCTTGTAAACATCATCCGTGCCAATTGCAATCTAGAATAATAATATGTGGCAATTCCGGAGAAAGTTCAATTCTATTACCATATCACTAGAATCTTAATAGAAAGAGTGCAACAATACATAGATTATCCTCGACAACTATCATACTGAGATACTAAACAGATTTATAGGCAGATTGTAACGAAAATTACCTGTGCGAAGGCATTCCCTTTGTCATATTCTGTAACTCCATAGTTGTAGGTCAACTCCAAAACGGTGTTTGTATCTTCAGGACCGTATCCCATCATCGCTATAGTGTACTAAAAATGAACTTACACATCGATTACAGGACACATGACAAAAAAAGGCATCAAAATGTTTTCAGAGCGAAAGGTAGGAACAAGGCTTAGACAATAAATAGTAGTAGTACATACAACAAGAAAGTTATGCATTGTATCGAACAACTCTCCTGCTAAGTATCAATCAACATATATGAACGAGAAAATTGGAGAGACTGCATTCTAGGAGACACCAATAGTATTGTATCAGCAAAGGCTTAGGAAAGGAATGTGAATTGGCCTTCTAAGAAATGAAGTTTCAAAGATCATTTTGCACATGTGGATAACAAGGATAGAGACTATATTCTGCCTAGTGGATATTGTCCACTACTCAAATACTTAAGAAACAAGGTAGTTCCTCATCAATGGTGGACATAAAGTGCACCAGTAAACAAGGTTCCCACCGTTTCAGCGTTCAACATTGCTAAAATTTTAATTGGAGTTAGAAAAAATCAAACAAGAATGTATAGCGTTGTTAAATAATTTTGGAAAATATGCATTCAGAACTTCAGATGCATCAAATTTACCTTATATTCAGGATTGTCTCTTTTGCGAAGAAGCTCCATACCAAATGCCTTGTTACAAGAAAAATAAAAATAAAAAAGAAACTTAGAATATAGAAAATGATCAAACACCATTTCTCAAGAAATGAAAAAGAAAAATAGAATGATCAAGAAATGTTGTCAAATTTCAAAGAGAACAACCTTCTCATAGAAATTTATGGAACGATCAAGATCTCCTACACGAAGCATCACTTGACACAAGGGTTCTGGTGTTGGGCCCCTTTCCAAAAGCTCAAACTTATAACCATCAGGATCTTCGATAAAAGCAATCACACTTCTGCCACCTTTTACAGGGCCAGGTTCCCTGGTTACCTTTCCTCCTTTAGCTTTTATAAGATCCACTGTCTTGGCAACCTGTATCCAGAAGAAGAAATCATCTCACAAGCAACATTTTGTAAGAATGATTTGTACAGAAGTTGGTGAGATGCTACCTATATAAAATATATTTTTAAAATTGAAGAAATTTTGAAGAAGCCTAGTCATTCAAGAAGAGAGACATCAGAACTAGGCCAGGGTAGGAGTATCAGTGACTCTTGTTACAGCACGAAAGCAAGCATCTGAAATAATGTTTGTCCACCAACTCAATAGATTGAGTGGTTAAAAAACTAGCTTATCGCGAAAAGATGGAAAAGAACTTCCAGTAGAAGATAAACTATGTTCCAATTATATTCATGTGAAAGGAAGCATCATGATATTATTGCACATAACGGATATCCTTTTCCGAAGACAAAATTTCATTGATGTATAACACTAGGAGAATGATCTCAAGGCATCATAGCCTCATGCAAAGCAGAAAAACTTATAAGGCTTGTTTTGAGAACTTCAAATCCACATTCAACGTAAAAATTGTCTTTGAGGATAAACGAGTTATAACAAAAAATTCAACCACCAAATATAAATTGACATGAAGATTGCTTATTTCAGTGTTTATCAGCGTGATATACAATCAGATTATGGACTAATGAAGATTACTAAAGCTCTTTTTCTATTATTTCTTTATGCTATGTCCTTAGACACACGTGGAGCTTAGGACTGGCATTTATGTTCCTCAAAACCATGCATAAACTGATGATAAAAGCCAGTACATTATTATACATGAAAAGAAGTCTTACATCTTCAACTGCAACACCAAAGTGTCCAAAACCAGTTCCAATATCGTACTTGTCAACTCCATAGTCTGCCATCATTTGCAAAATACAGAGCTAGATTCAGATATGTCAGGGATACACATTTTGCATTATGACACTATCAAACAGCAACACTATAGCAGACTCTGAGTTCCTCAACTAACAAAAGATGTAGGTATTAAAAATGTGCAAAGATGTCTAAAAGAAATGTTCCTCTAATGTCATGAAGAAATAATCCATGTCCCTTACTGTAAGTAAGTTCAACAACAAAATGTGAGTCTTCGGGTCCATATCCAAGGAAGGCATTAGTGTACTTCTCCTCGGGAATGTCACGTTTCCGCAACAACTTCATTCCCAAGCATTCTGTGTAGAATCTGCACCAATATGTTTTACATGTCTAAACCAGATATTTCAATTAAAGATGAAATATATTTAAATAAAGAGGGCATGATACTTTATTGTCCTTTCCAAGTCACCAACACGATAAACAACATGAAGCATTCTCCGATTATCCGTTTTCACCCACTCAAAAGCGCTTTCTTTATCAACAGTGCTTGCTTGCGTCGTGTTGCCGGAGACACTGGCTTTTATACAATTTGCTTTTCTTATCATTCTAGAAGTTGTTATTCCAAACAAATGTTCCAGATGTATAGCTGAATATAACATACAGAAAAGAGCCACAGGATTAGGTCTAGAAATTAATGTTATATTAAACAAGATTTAAGCTGTTTACATTTTACCATGGACATAGAAGGGAAGTAGCATGTGAAAATGAGAGAAAAGTAATCATGCAGTATTGAAAAAACATCATATTATAGTTAACAAGGTAATAACAAAGAAATAGTCTTAATGCCACACATAGTATAAGCTTTGCCTCCTAGCAATTTTACTGAGTCGCTTCAGTAAGCCTACAACCTCTATTCAGTGAGCAGGCCCAATACAACCAAATTGGAAAACAACAGCAAAAGATTGAAAATTCCAAATTTAAACAAAAGATTAATCACTTGAGAGAAATAGTTCATTAAACAAACGAATAGACTAGTGATCAAAGAAAAAGAAGGGCCGAGACTGAACACAATATTCCAAAGT
The DNA here is from genome assembly GCF_036884655.1 of Musa acuminata AAA Group. NCBI lineage: Eukaryota > Viridiplantae > Streptophyta > Magnoliopsida > Zingiberales > Musaceae > Musa > Musa acuminata. The sequence continues at coordinate 48,216,209 of NC_088335.1, forward strand.
TTGATTAATATTCCAACAGAGATATCTCTGTTAGGTGTGATGCTGTACTAGCATACCAACAAAAGATACACTTACCAAAAGAATGTAATCTTGGAGAGAAGTCAGTAACTGCAATCAAGTAATCTATCACAAAGAACGCAAAACACACGGAATATGATACTAAATGCCTGAATATAATCAATGAAACTGTTACCAAATAAAAAGATCATTTATCCAAAATACGACAAGCACGACCGAGTTAAATCCATCTGCCGAGGTTGCTTGCTCATCACTAACATATGTTTCTTTAGCTGAAACACGAATCTTGGAGCGAAAGTGATGACCATAATCGAGTAGTTCACCATAGACTTGCTGTACAAGCATTATTCCAGATTGTACTCAATTGCGTTCACCAAAAGAATTGTCTTTTTTCTCCCAAAAACAAGCAATCGGGAAACCAATCAGGAAGGAGATCGATAAGTCTCCAAAACATCGATAAAAAGGTAAGAAGAGAAGGCGGAGAATTGGGAGTTTGGCAACCGAGAGAGGAGATAGCGTACGGCGTGGGGCGCAGTTGAGACGGCTGGGAGCGAACCGGGCGGCGGCAGCGATGGAGGAGAGTGGCGAGTGGAGCGCAGCGAGTCGGATGTGCGAGTTGGAGGAGGTGGCCGCCATGGGAACAATCCTCGCCATCCGCCGGCCGAGATCGTGTCTTCGACCTCGTAAGCAATTCACGTTTCTCCGCTCGAATCCGCGTCTATCCATCATGCTCCTGACGGACACGTGATAGTCACGTGCTGATTGTGCAGGTCAGGATCCTCTCCAACCCAGGCGAATCCGGCGTCCCTTCAACTCCCTATCTTTCGTCGTCGCTTCACCATGATCTTACATCTCGACTTTCCATCTGTCAACCGCTCACACAAGTGGGCCCCATGCCTAGGACAACTGAGACCCTCGGGAACGGCCAGGATGCGCTCATCGTGGCAGAAAGCGTAACCGCACGATTTGGAGACGATCGCAAGTTCGATCTTCAATCCGCAAGCGGATTCAACGGTGGAGATTCCTCTTGATCCCACGGACATGACATGCCGTCATTCACACGTAAACATACACAAACGTATGCATGTCCACACATTCATACACACAACCATATACACAAATACAGACATGGTTTGGTAAAGAGCTGAAATCTAGTAATTGCACATAGTTTAGTAACATATTTTTCTTGACATTTACCGAAGCAAAATTCTTGATCAACCATTGTCTCAATTTAATAAGATGGACAAATCTGACACCATCGGGTACATGTAAGGTTCCTCTGGAACAAAAAGTTGATACATCATGATTGTAACATAGAGCATCATAGGCTTGGCTGGAAGACAAACTTCTATCTAAAGCTAAAGCTATAGAGCTTTAGATGAAAGACTGGGCTCAACCTAAAGCTAAAGAGCCCCTCTTGGCTAATTCCATCAAGATCTTTGGCCTTATCTGCTCATGGTTGGTGCCATGCACAGATTGGGTCGAACAATGACAATGATATGAGCTAGTTAGTAGTCCATTGTTAGGGTCGAACAATGACAAACAAAGAATTAATAGTTGTATGAAAGATTAATTGGTTGTGGAGCATTCTGATCACCAATGTATGATCACGTTGCTGAGTACTACCAGTGTCTCTTGATGTCAACTTCTTAGAAGAAGTACCCAAAGCAATTATTAGTTCTGGATTGCTCTATTTGGCCAAATGAGATCTTGTTTCATATAATAGATACATGTTCCTTAGAATCTTAATCGAAAGCTTCACTCCGAAACCCATTGCATGCAGTAGATAAATGTAACTAATGTTACCAATTGCATCTCTCAGCTGCATGGAAAGAACATGTTTAGCAACACTGTGTTTGGCTTTCGAAGATGATTCCTTTTTTTCTTTTCTGAACTTGGAGGCAAAAGCTTCCTTTCGTCAAGCACTTTCATGGTGCTTAAGTTATCCCCTTGTTTTCAGCAGCAGAAAAATCAGGAACGGATGTGAGAACTCACGCAAAGTAATCAAGACCTTCTTCACCTCAGCCTCATGTTAATGCCGGTGTGATGAGTGGTTGGCATGTTACAATCTTCTGCACTTCATTGGAGTTCTCCATGAGAGTGCCAACTTCACTGTATCAGTGTTTTCTTTCAGCTCAGCATGAGTGTGACGGACCACTTCCAGCTCCTCCTGACGTTGCAGTCCTTGGGAGCAGTTCTTGGCATCTCATATGCAGAAGGAATAAATCAAAGAATATCCCTCATTTTTCAGGACAAGGACGACAGATTTTTACTGAGATCATCAAGCCCTTTGGTCTCTCTGCAGCTGCCCCACCATCACAAGAGACGATTCCCTCTCATCTTTTTTCCTGTCCTTTGCAGTCGACAATGTCATGTGCCATTGTCCTCCTCTCCAGATCATTTCAACCACTGGTTTCTTCCACAGGTCAATGTTAACCTAAATAAAAATGTGGTTCTGATTACGTACAAACATTTCCAGAGGTCATTCGTAAATATCCTGACTGTGATATGGAAGATAATCTTCATGCTTGAAAGAGACATCAGAATCATCTCAAGATTATTCCATGATTTTTCTTGATGTATAATTTAGATGCTTTTTTGGTGGTTATCATCTATTTAATTGCTGCCTTGGACTCCATTGCTGGAGCTTTCTTTAGTAGCTACCTTATCACAATTTAAGATCAGCTGATGAACCGATAAGCTATGCAAAGCCAATACCTTAAATTAGCTCATATTTCCATCCACTACAAATTTATAATCTGCAGACCAGCTTGAGCCACATGGCTACATGTTCTTCCAGCTATTCGAAGCATTATTTGTGATGAAACTATGTGAAATAACTATCATCAGAGGTCATATACCCTACAATCCAAAAGGAAAACAAATGAGACATCAATATTTTGAGTTCAAACAATTACCACAACACACTCATTCCATCACATGTTTCGTCTTCTTCTTCTTCTTCAATCTTCTTCCTTGGATACATCCATGGTGTGGCCCACCATGCAGGCCACACCATTGGCTGGTCGGCTGCAGAATCCCCACAAGTCATTGATGAGCTTCCCGACGTTTCCATCACTGCACGTTAATTATAGTAGACAAGATGGGATTGGATAAGCACTCCATGTCATTCCTCACCCTCTCCTTATTTCATCACATGCATTCCTATTTCTTGAACTCTTGTAGTTGTATGTCTGTGTGTGTATAAATATGCATAACAGCCTTCATCTTGTTTAGGTAGCTGTCTCTCCCTCTCCAGCCTTTGCTTAGGTTTTGATCTCTGAGTTCCTTGATCATGGCCGGCATCGCCTTTGGGCAATTTGACGACTCTTTCAGTGTCGGCACACTCAAAGCCTACCTCGCCGAGTTCATCTCCACTCTTCTCTTCGTCTTCGCCGGCGTCGGATCAGCTATCGCTTACAGTTAACTGATCATCCTCTCTTTTTTCTTTCTTTATCCCTCCTACAACAGTTTCCGTGGGGTTTTTGTGTCTCGACTTAGATGCATGCTGTGGTTTGCAGACAAGCTGACGTCGAGCTCAGCTTTGGATCCTGCCGGGCTGGTCGCGATCGCTGTTTGCCATGGTTTCGCGCTCTTCGTGGCGGTGTCGGTCGGCGCCAACATCTCCGGCGGCCACGTGAATCCGGCGGTCACCTTCGGGCTGGCTCTGGGAGGCCAGATTACCATCCTCACTGGGATCTTCTACTGGGTCGCGCAGTTGCTTGGAGCTGTCGTTGGAGCTTTTCTCGTCAAGTTCGCGACAGGACTGGTAAGATCGGAACAAAGCATGCTTGTGGTGGGTTGACGCAAGAGAGAGCTAAATGCTTGTCTTCCACTGAAACATGTAGGACACCCCCACCCATGGCCTGGGAGACGGAGTGGGAGCAGGAGAGGCGGTGGTGATGGAGATCATCATCACCTTCGCCCTCGTGTACACGGTGTACGCGACGGCGGCCGACCCGAAGAAGGGCTCGCTCGGCACCATCGCCCCCATAGCCATCGGCTTCATCGTCGGCGCCAACATCCTCGCGGCGGGCCCCTTCTCCGGAGGGTCGATGAACCCGGCGCGCTCCTTCGGGCCGGCCGTCGCCAGCGGGAACTTCTCCGACCTCTGGATCTACTGGGTCGGTCCCCTCATCGGTGGCGGCATCGCCGGGCTGGTGTACACCTACGCCTACATGTGCTCAGACCACCAGCCACTCCCTCAGTGACCTGCAAGCAAGCTCAGCTGAATAAGAACGAGAGATATGAGCTGCTGAGTGCTTGATGTTGCTTGTGTTTTGGAAGTCTGAAGCCAATTTGCTTGTGTGTTTCTCTGAGCTTCTTAAGATTTCCAGTGTCATCTTCTTGGCAATCAAGTTCTTATTCACCTTTGACTCAGAAGTACTTCCAGCATCACAATAACCAGCACAATAATGGAGCTAATCGGTCAACAAACAAGAAAGTGATGTTAGATGATGTTTAATCAACCCAATGGATGGCTTTGTGTGTATACATATATACATATACATATATGTATGTATACACATACATGAAAAAAATATGTATGTTGATACAACATCTGCCTATCGGGTTGAGATTAATTGAGCCGAACCTAAACCTCACTCGTGGCCAAAATCTTGAGCTGTGTCCGGTTTGACTCGGGTTAGACCGGGTTCTTGGCTAGGGTTGGATCAGATCAAGATACCGCGGGGTCAAAATTGATCCAAATATTGTGGTCAAATTTCAAATTGGGTTCGAGTTAGGGCTTAATCTGACCGCGTAGCCCAAGTTGTTGACCCAAGCCCGAATCCTTCCGTGTTATTGAACGGCTCACAAGCCCCAAAAGCCTTGAAACGTCTTCAGCCTCGGACGACACTTCCCCATCAGAGGAGAGGGACGATAACGCTTAGGGAAGAAAGAGGCCGTAGGAGAGAGCATGAAAGGGTCGAAAATGTAAAGCTTTGGGGTTTAATAAGAGGAGGGTGGAGGGCCGAGGGAGTAAACCCAAAGCCCTTGGTCTCAAGACTCGGAAGCCGAATCCCGTCAGCGGAATTTGCTACGTACAGGTAAGTAGTTTTGATCTTCGGCCGGGAAAACGATGCCCGGTTTAAGGTTGTAGATTTGATCTTGTTAATGAGTTTTCAAGGAGAGTTTGAAATGCATCTGCCATGACCCGGCAAATGCAATACGATCGATGGAGTGACTGACTCATTAAGTTGTTGATAAATCTGAATGATAGTGTATCCATTATAGTTCATTGGCTTTTCGCATCCAACGTGGGATTAAGCTTGGGTTGTCACAATTTTGGATGCTTAACTTTGGAGGCATCAATGGATGCTTTTCAGGGTTCTTTTAATTGCAGATGATGTTTAAAACTATTCATCACGGAAATGAGTCATGATGTAGATGTCAAAAACCTTGAGGACAATATAGTGTTCTTGAAATATTGAGCGTTTACTCTAACAGTGATATGCAAATCTATAGGACTACCATTAAGGAAGAGTCGTATTTAGTTCTTCTGATGCAGCTAGCACAGGAAATGGTACATCTTTCTTTATTACTCAGCTATGGTTGTGTGTCTTGTTTGATAGTAAATATTCTTCCATTACATTGCCTTTAATAAATTATAGAAATGAACATGTTTCTCACTTGATAAGCACTTTTTACTTAAATAAGTCCCACATACAAGAAGTTTTATGGCAAGATTGAGATAAAGATGCTGCTTTCACTTGCTCATTGCTTGAAAGTTAGCTTGAAGAGAATCAAGTTTCCAATAGTGTGAGTTGATAGTTTAACCACAATAGAATATCAATTATACTGTGCAATTTTTACTTCCATGACATCTGACACTAGACTTGCAAACTTTATTGTTTTGCTATCTGTGTTCATGTCCAGACGCCCAAATTACAATGTATCATGTGCTTTTTGTACATGGTTACCTCGCTGGGTTGGAACCTGTAACATTTTGCCCTGGATTTTTCTTCCATGACATATTCATGTTTGCGCAAAGCGAAAGTTCGTGAACACCAGTGATTAACCTCCAATACAGTATATATACTTGCTGATTATGTTTAGCTGAAATTTCTCAACTTAGATTATCCTATATCATGATTCAGTTTCTGTCACCATTTTGTCATCGGTCATATATCTCAGCAGGATTACCTTACAAAATGTATAATCTACTGTCTGCCACTGCAACATGGAAGATGAAGTGATTGCATGGATGATGGAACCATGGCACAACAAAGGAAGCTGTTGGAGTTGGTACATCAGCGGGTGCATATCACATTATTTTTACTCATTTTAGCCAGAGATTTGAAAATCTCAGTTTTTGATGAGGCTGATATGCGAAAAAAAAAGAAGAATATTGTTTTCGACTTGATGACTCTCAACCTGTAAGATCTTAATGATCCAAAGTTTCTTCCTTTCTTCACTCTTTAGAAAGAAATTGCAGTTGAATTAGACGACGACTTTCACGATTCTTGCAAAAGTTTTATTTAGAATTGATGCTGGCCTCATTTTTTGTAGGCTTATTTATGCTATTTGATCATCACGTTTCACATTTTCTAGTTTACAGCACTTGATTAGCTTTTTTGTGTTCTCACAGAATATTTTTTGATAGTGAAAGCAGAAATCAAATTTGAATACAACCTGGGTTCATCTTCCTCTGATTTTATGGTGTATTGTAGTTAAGTTCTGCGGACTGTTTACCTTCAGCAACAATTAGAAATTTCATTTCTAGGGCATCTGTTTGCCGATTAGTGAATTGTTCGAAATCATTTTGCACTAAATAGTCCACTTGGAAATACTTGATTTTCTATTCAAGTACATCACTTGCAGTGTGTGTATGTGTAACTAGACCTTGACATCCTGCAAGTTGACCAACAAAATGCATTGAAATATGTGAATTTAGATACCCTCTTTATTCTCTCAAGCATCATCTCCTCATATATTTTTTTGTCTTTCCCTACTTTAGTCCATATAGTCATCATCTCCTCCCTCTCCAAGCAATGTGGTTAGCAAATATAAATTGCTATATGTAGCATTTGGTTTTTTCGCTGCAAGTGCTCCATGTAGGATCAAGCAAACATCCTAATCAAGAAAGCATACGAGTCTTCAGCCTTCACTATTACAGACTACTGTGCACAATGAAGACTTGTTCTTTTGACCAAAAATAACATAGTTTTGGAGCCACTACCGTACACAATAAGAAGTTGCATGCGTTCACTGTATGTAAATCTAATACTTGTGTGCTGTTTTCCCAGCAGGAGGAGCTGTGCACAACCCAGTTTTAGAGAGTGAGACCTGTAACTAATAACAGAAGACATTTCCCAGGTTTTTCTGCATCATTTGCTGAATCTCTGCTATTTGCATATAAGTCTCATGCTAAAATTATTTTCCGAGTGCAATGTCAAAATTTGATTTATTTTGAACGTACAGAATACGGATAGACAGATCAACACCACAACTAGAGGTGTGCTCAGAAAGAAGTACAAGTTGCAAGCTCTTTCCTGGTACGATCCCTATTCCTTGTTTCTACAGTTTGCAGCATCATTATGCTCAGTCTTCGCACAACTGCTCTGCATCTTTGCAAACCTTCCTCGTATACGAGGTTGACTGTCGGCCAAGGCCTTTCTGCATGCATACTGCACAATCCACATATATGATCACTGTTATTCAAATTAGATGAATTCATCTGAGGATAGAAGGCTGTTAGGTGGAGATTTAAGATGTGTTGTTCCTCAAAATGCCATTCCAGGATTTGCTTAGAGTAGCTCAATTGAACTAACCACGTAGCTTGAAAACTGTCATCAAAAGCTAATATGTGGAGGGGTGGGTAATATCACTTTCAAATGTAGATGATTCATTTTTTTTATCATAGGTGTGTCAAAATTTTAATCTGATTAGTGTAGTTAACTGTTGAGATCATATAGACTACAAGTACTATGTGAGAATAGACTAGAAACTCACCTTGATCTTTCTGTGAAAATTTCTTTTTGTTCTTTTCTTCCTGTACCTGGAAAGCTTTTGGATTCTTTCTTCAATCTTCAGACCCTCATTTGTTGATAAAAGCTTAAAGGAAGGAACAATGTTCATATGACCATGAACTAAGTTATTGATGATTCCAATACTCTGCCAGACAAAAAAAACTCAGAATCAATGACCTGCCACATCCTTTGGAAATTGGCAGGACCTAAACATATCTTAATATACATGATATGAAGACTAGAAGACAACTGTCATCATTCAGCTAATCCAGTTATCTCAAGATCAAGTTGAGTTGATGATGCTATTAGACTGAAGAACAATTCACAACTAAAGCTAACAAATTCAGGAAAATTACAGAGAAAAATGTAGCAAAACCCTCATATTTCTTATGATCCTGGATGATTGGTAACTATCAGAGATTCACTATAAAGTTGAATAGTCTGATTATGTCGTAGGGGCATCATTCATTGTCTCTGAACTCATTACCAGGTAAGGAGAGGATCTGCAGCAGTTCTGATGACACTGCGACCTGTGAATCTGAGGAACTAAATGATTGTTCTTAATGTTCCTTGCATCCAGTGTTAAAAGCTAACGATTGGTAACAATTATATTCTTTGTGATAAGCTCTGAAATATGTACAGTTGAAAAATAATATATCATATGATAAGCCAAATATGAGATGATCACTTGAAAATTAATAATTCATATTGGAAGTCATGACTTCTTTAATCTGACCTGGATATCTCCTTCACTGTATGTCCTCATTCCAAATGCAGCTTCAAGATTCATTTCGTGAACATCAAGTAAACATGGTCCAGTGCTGGAAAGGCCCCTCTGCAAAGATCCATTTGTGCAGTCTACTGACCTTAGACACCCAGAGCTGACACTCTTCTGCAAAGGCCCCTCTGCAAAGATGTTATTGTTTTCTCCAACCGCAACTTCTTCAGTCTGCAGCACAGGAAGCATGAAGTCTGCTGCCTCAGGAACTGGTGCATCAGTCGATATTGCAAGAAGATCATTTTTGCAGTCATAGAAGACCTCACAAAATAGATCTTCATTTTGGATTGATTCCATGTGAGCTATTTGAATCTTGTCTTCCATGATGATACTTTCACCACCAAATATCATCGAATTTGCTGCTGCCATGGGATCAAATGCAAGTAGTGATTCTTCTAATATGGGCTTTGGAGCTTTGAACAGATCTCCTTCTCCTCCCAGGTCATATTCAGAGATAGCACATGTCTGAAACAGAGTACTCTGTCAAATCAACATCATATGCAAGTGCAAAGAAGAACAGAAGAGCTGCTGGGGAAATCATAAGAAACATGAGGAGCTGCAAATGCAGGGAAGACCACAATGTTGTATAAGCAAGCAATCAAATGTATGTATCTAATGAAATCTTCTTCATGGTGTCAAAGCAAACAGTGAAAAACTTCAAAAATGTACTTGCATAAATTCTCTGTTTCCTTCAAATGAAAAATGCAGAAATTTGATGTTTTAAGACTTATTGGATCAGAAAAGCAAGCTTCCAGTTTTTGTGAAACCAAATTACAAGAAACGATGTAAAAAATATTACATTTGGCATCTAACCTTGTAACAATGTAAAACAATGACAAACACTATAAAATTCTTGCAAATATACTGCTTCTATTAACATGAGACTAATCAACTCAACATCAACATGATATCAGAGAAGTGATAGGAAGGAAAACAAAAGACAAAAACTTTCTTACAGACACAGCACTCGACAGATTGCACAGAATCAACAATCCTCAGAGTTCTGCGTGTCATTTCCCATGAAATAAACGAAGTTCTCTTTGAGTTAATTTTTCCAAACAAAAAAGAAAAATTGTAGTACATCTTCTACATCTGTTAAAGTGGACATGATCACTAAAATATGCCTTTAACATCTATACACTTCTTATGACTTCCAAACGGAAGGAAAGAAAATAATGAAAAGAAATATGTCTATAAATATATATATATAGAGAGAGAGAGAGAGCATAAAGTCAACGATTCCAAGTGTTTCAGTACTGATTTGAGCTTCTTTCATGCGGGAAAAGCCGCCGTATGAGTCAATGAGACTTTAAGCAGCAAACACCAATAAAAAAAGAATGTCCGGTAGAGCGACATGTACCGGGTTGGAAGCAGCATCAGGGAAATTTGTGGTGAGAAAGTCTTCGAGATCTGTGAATGGAAGGAGATGCTGTTCGGCCATTGGTGGAAAGCTTTGCATGAAGGGCGACAGCATCCCGGCTTCTGCGTACATCTCTCTCTCTCTCTCTCTCTCTCTCTCTCTCTCTCTCTTGCCTTTTTTCTTGGCTCGGAACCTGGAACTAGAAGGCCGAGAAGGAACTGAAACTATAAGAAGCGAGAGAGAGAGAGAGAGAGAGAGAGAGAGAGAGCATGAAAGAAGTAGTAAAAGGAAAAAAAAAAGGGACAAAAACCACAAATTAATTACTAGGAAAGAAAACAAAAAAGGTGATGTTAATTAAACACAGAATCAGAAAGAAGAAAAGGTGGATCTTTCCATCTTTACTTACCTAATAATATAATCTTCTTCACCAGTTGAAGATTTGTCTCCAACATGGTCCTCCATCTGGAAAGCTCCTGAACTACTGCTTCTTGGTGAGATGATGTTATAAGATATAACGAATCTCAGCATGTATAAACTGTAGAACGTGTTTTTTTCTGAAAGGAAAACAACAACAACAACAACAACAAAACACTATATTGATGTAAGCATTAGATACAAAAAGGCTGATGAGGCTGCGGATCGGCTGCATGAAGGAAAAAAGTATGAAGCATGGCATCTACCAAAAAGAGCCACTGAATGAATGACTTGAGCACTCATTTACTTTGAGCAAACAAAAGGAAAAAAAACATCACGAATCCAACGAATCCAAATTGATGCAAGTTGCAAGGTGTCGACGATCCTGACTCCATCCAGTGGGATTGTAGCGAGGTGCAGCAAAGAGGTTCATTGTGTGAGTTCCCGATGTGCAACTCTGTCTGTCCGCCTGCAAGAAGATTGGCCGAAACAAAAGAGCCATCGAATTCGAGAAAGAAATCATAGCTTATCTTGGCCATCACCTGTACTCTCATTAGAGCCTTCAAGATTCTGGTTGGACTCGAGAACATCATTCACATACATCGTAACCTTCCTCAAAAGATGGATGGATGGTCTGTAGAGTGTATTATAGAGTTGGGATTGTGTAAAGAATTCTGGACTGCATATAATGAAAGAGCTTTTGATTGAATTTGTTTTCGATTAATGTGTTGATTGAATGAAAGGAAAACCGTTGAGGATATGAAGGTGATAAACTTGAGAATTGATTCATAGTAGTTATCTAGGTAGTTACAATGTTCTAAGTAATGACCCATGATCTAAAAGTTATAGGGTAGTTTCTATGCTTAACTCAATCATGGATGACATAATGGAGTGAGACAGTTACCTCTAAGTCCTATAAATAGGACAATAGTTTATGAAGCAAGACAGGTGTGTGTGCACTTGGGAATATCTTATAAGTATTATATATCTTTCCTCTTGTTTAAATACTACATCGGTTTTTTTTTTTTATCGAAAAGAGTCTTTTTAGTTACATCGTAGTATTATGTTTTTATTGTTCGTTGCTCCTCCATCCTCAATATTAAAATATTCAATTAAAATTTAATTAGGATTAATTCTAAATTTGAACCAAGAAGATGCATTATAGGAAAAGTAGAACTTAAGATAGCCACATGAAAAAAAATATAAAATAAATTTAGTATATTAATAAGCAAGTGGATGTAACTAAAATGAAAAAAGATGATTACTACTGAACCTTTTCAATTTAAAAATTAAATAATTTTAAATTAATTGTAATACCTAAGAGATTTTTTTGATTTAAAAATTATTATTATTATCATCTAAGATATATTTGAAAAAAAAGTGAGATATTAGGATGTTTTAATACTTAACATCTACTTATCTCTTCTACTATGATGGGAAAATGTTCTATCTGAGGATAAAAGAAAATCTATATTTTTTATTCATTATCGAATTTTTTAGAATTTTAAACTCTCCCAATTAGCCATTTCATTTCTCATTTCGATGATAAGATGGAGAATAAAAGAAAGTCTATATAAAATGAAGAAACACAGCGCCTAGAGAGAGAAAAGACAAAATAAAAGAAAGAAAGGGGAGAACTAAGAGAGAGAAAGAGAGGAAGAGAAGAAAAGAGAAATATAGAGAAAGGCTTGACGTGGTGAGTGAGACAAAACGGAATGGAAAGAAAAAGGTTGTGCCAAAGTAAGGAGAAGTAAAAGGGGAAAAGAAAAAGATGGAGAAAAGAAGAAGAAAAATGAGAAAAAACAATATGATCTTACCCATGTCTTGTTTTTATATCAAAATAGTCAGCTTAAATTCAAAGAAATTATATTTATATACATTTTTGAGTAATTACGATTTCCTATTTATCAAAAAAAGTAAGTAGGATTATAGAACAATTGATTTAATTCTGCAATATGATATTAAAGAATAAAATAAAATATTAATATAAATGATTATCGTTGAGGATAGAAAAGAAAAAAAGAGGATAAATTAATGATTAATATGATTTTAGGATTTATTCTTTATTATATTATTTATGCTACTTTTAATGATCTAAGAAATGTGAGAGGATCTTGATCATTGTGCTAGTAAGCAACCAATGGTTGTGTGTTGTTTGTCATTAAAATTAATAATGTACATATTTCCAATAATATGATTTGCTAGTGTTGAATGAATTATTAGTTTTTAAAAATCTATTTTAATATTATATTTATTTAAAATAATTTAAAAAATGTTTGATTATTGAGTTTTGAACATTAGATTATTTGCCATATTTAAGACGATGTATAAGGACTTATGCATTGAAAGCATATATTGATATGTTATCTTAAATGGATTTTAATTGTTTAGCGAGTTTGGCTATGGTGTAGACGTTATTAATTAGTTATAAGATCAAATATTAATTTAGATAAATATGTTATTTATACCAAAGGGTTAGGCATATTCGGGATATTCTCATCGGATACAATTTGGTCATAATTTTTAGCATTCCAACATATGTAACTTTATATGTGAATTTTCATTTATATTTGTAATTAATTAATGATAAACTTTTGCACTAAAATTATTTCTATCAAATTAATTAATGATAAATATGTTATTTACATTAATTAATGTATTGCTTATAAGGTTTGATATAGTAAATATTTATGTGAATGTTATATGACGAACTTATTATTAGGGATAATCGATCGTTTAAGTGCATCGATTTAAGTTTTAAATTTTTATATGGTTTAAATCTTATAAATCTCATAGGAGGAATATTAAGGGTTTTATATATTTATCCATTAAAAAATTATAAATGTATAATGTACCTTCTAAAATTTAATTATATATATACATATATATATATATATATTCAAATATTTAGATATTTCATATATGTCCCATTAACATTGGGTTTGTTAAATATTAAAATATTTATTATTTCAATTCATTATTTGTTCCCTCATATTTATTTTTAGCATTTTTATAGAACAATTATGCTAAAGATAAAAGCAACATTGTGTTTTTAAGAAAGAACAAGTAGTCTTTCTTAAAATATTAACCCCAAGACCTTTTAGTCTAATAAAATATTTCCAATTAAGATGCTCATCACATTTGATAAGTCAATCTTTAATGAGTAAAAAAAAAAATTGTAAGACACTCAACCTTTAATAAGTTAATTCTTTAGTAAATAAAAAAAAATTATTGGATAAGATTTCGAATCCTCGACCCATAGTGAGTCCAATATGTCATGTAAAATATATTAGATAAAATTTTAAGTCTAAGTGGGTTTAGTACATCATTATCAATCAAATCAAAATTATTTATAATCTAGAAGCAAAAGAATGATAAGTATGCAATTTATAGTTTTTATAAGAAAAAAAATTAGTGCTCTTAGTTTGACTATTCAAATTACTAGTGCATGACAAAAGAAGCCATCCACCTAAGTGACTTCAAATAATTGAGATATTTGACTACATCCAAGTGTCCATATGATGAACAAAACCTAACAAATGTAAATTCGACACATGGAACGAACCATATATGTGGTGGGTGGGCCTTACCATTTTTGTGCGGTTATGTCCGACGATTCTGGTTTCCACTTCCCATGGCGACATGAAGCTTATCACCCAATGTGACTAAAGAGGTCACTACAAGAACATCCAAGACCTAAAAGTAATTGAAATGAGCCTAATGCTTGCTATGGGACAAACTCATGACAAGATGTGAGGATTTGGGGTAGATTTCAGATAGATTTCCTCCACATCTCATCTCCAAGCACACCTTTCCTAAGTATATTTGAATTCAGCTCATGCATGCACTGGAGACATCATTGGGTCTTGGAAATGCTTGCTTCAAATCCCTTCATGCATGCATGATCTGTTTATACATACATTAGCTGAAACTATTAGTCATCAAAGACACCCCAAAAAAAAAAGAAATGTCTCACTTTATTTAATTCATGTGACATGAGGACTTGGAATTTTCTTTTGCAGATTTGGTGGCAAGAAAATTGTTAACTAGCTCTTGAGTGGTATGATAAAGGATCATCAACAAAATCTATTGAAATCAAAGTAGAGAACAATCTCAAAGCAAGTTAGCATAAAAAAACAAAACAAAACAAAAAATTGTGGAGAAGGTGAATTCTGTAGACAGTTGACTCAGAGTTGACAAAAGAATCACAATAACTTGCTGCTGTTGCCGACACCAGCAGGTTGGAACTACATGAGTTGTTATAAAATCTTATCACTTCACTGTCTTGTCTTAGATTTGGCTTGGTATGTACTTTGGTGTCACTGGTCCTTAATTAGCTACCAACAGTGACAGATGGAGGAAATGCATCACAAAAGGCCAGATTCATAGATGTCAGGGAGTGCAGCAAACTCATCAATCGATCAGCACACAGAAAAAAAGACTTCCACTTGAATAAATTTCTTGCCCAAGATGAGCAGATCATGACTTCCACTTCAATCTATCATGATTCCTTGTCATGACATTGAGAGGAACTAATTTCTTTTGGACTACTTTTTTCTAAAGCAATTTGCTCATGGCTGAGACAGCACCCTCCACTGAAACTAGTTTGCCAGTAGGGAGCAGAAACAAACTGTGTATCTTATTATTATTGTTCTTGAGGGGTGTCAAGCTTATTATGCTGGGAGTTGAAACTTGTGAGTGATTGGGAACAGCAACAACAATTATAATTCGCTTTGGGATTAATGGAGAACTCAGTGGCCAACATAGAGAAAGAGATTCAAAGTAAAAGCATGGAAATGAGAAGCAAAAGAAACAACACCGGAGAGAAAACTTAGGACCATAGTTTTAATTTTGTGTTTGCTCTCTCCATTTACCTCAGCTCAGCGTAGAGATTTTGGTGACTGAGAGGAGTGGCTTAGCATCGAGATATTTAGGAAACCCTTCTAACTATGATGTTAGATCTCGGCATCTGTTGTTTGGCCATCTAAGAGCTTAGGCTGAGAGATATGGATAAGATAAATAAAAGTAATAGTCTTATCACTCTTTTTTGGAAGATTATAAGCTTCTTAATTATGATATTTCTTCCACTTCCGGATGCCCCAATACTTCGATGATGCCTAGGCCTCATGGCCAGCCAATAGATACTGCTGCAAAGCTAAAAGGACTCGCTATGGACTGCGACAACTCCCGAGTCCAGGACAACTTGTCTCTTCCATCACCTGCGACACAGACTTTCTTGGCTCCGAACCAACCCCGCCATGAAATGATGCGCCGAAGGGAAAGGATTGTAATCCTCATCATCATTACAGCTTTGGTGACATGGTTTACCTGTCCTGATGAGGAGTACACCTGATCTCGAGGGGAGCGCTGCCAAAGAGTAGTGCTTCTTGATGAGAAATGTCTCCTTGTCCACTGCTGTTCCCGGCTTCCCCTATGGAATGTTGTGTTGTTACAAGTGGCCAATTCGCATCTCATCTCGTTTGCTCCTGGCCGTCCGACGTGATCACATCGTCGTCGTCGTCGTCGTCACCTACGAACTCCTTTCCTTCTTCCACCACCCCACGTTTAGGGTCCGGTCCCTCTTCATAGTAGCCGGTCCCCCATGAAACTAGCTCACATGTCCGAGGTGAGGAACTACTCGAGTCTAATTAGATTCATATTAGGAATGCGACGACTTGATCTGAATTCATCATATGCTTTACGTTTCGTCCATAAAACTTATCTCAGGTGGAAGGTATCTGTCCACTGTTCCTTGAACTAAAGGAGAGGGCACGTTTCGGTTGCTAGCATGGAGCCGATTGAATTGGTCTCATCAAACAATCCTATCAGACTTCCTCCTTTTCCTTTTGCCACTGAACTGGTACAGGACCAAGGAAGCTTTACTTTGCCGACGTCTCATGGAGTCGACGCTGTAAACAAGTACAACAACTATTACCGACAACAGAATGAGCACTAGTTCGTCTTTTGGACTCAGTACCTGCATCGCAAGCTTGTCTTCGAGTCCCTCTCAGCTCCATGAAATAATGCAGGTGAGTGAGTGCACTCTGAAACTGCCGAGTCTGATCTCCTCCAACTTGTGCAGAGCCACCGCTGTCTCTCTCTCTCTCTACAATTCGCATCATGAGACTATTCCTCATCACATCTGAAAGCAGTCTGCTGATAGCAGAACCCGAAACCTGACGGACGTCGCCTGTTACTGATGGAATGCATTTATGATTGAGGAGCGATGTGGGAGATGGACAAGTGGAAGGCCTTGCATAGTTCGACGATTCACCATTTACGGATTGGGGGATATGCCCGTGACCTTTTTTGTGCGCAACGCAGAAGCCGTCGAGCAGAAGCCATTGGTGCCAGCTTGTCACGTCACCATCTGTTCTCGGACACTGAACCATGAGCTATGCGTGTCAACCAGTACCTGACGCTGTTCCTTCTCGGCCACCTTGGGATGCAGCCACAATCTCGTCACGGCCGCGACAAACCATGGTGGGTTCCTCACCACCTTGGCTTTTCCGAATATGTAACGTTGATCATGGCCTGGAAATGGTAATATTCCCATGCGATCGCACACCCCGTGCTTTCCCCCCCCTCAACTTTTTCCATGTGCCATTGTTCCCAATCTCAACTCGAAGAGTTTCTTACCGTCCTGCATCAACAACAAGCCTCCATTAGCGGCAACTTTTAGGTGCCATCACAGTCGCAAGCATAATGTCGATGCTGTCTTTTCACTTTTTCATGTGTCGACTAGGGTTTCTGCGGCATGAACAAGGCAATAAGTTTCTTTGATAGAAACTTATGGTGCATTTATACATGCATATGTTTGCCTAGCTATTACAAAATGTATGTTATGTATGTGATAGAGAAAACCTAGGAACCCTGTTTCCGAATGTATAAATGGAATAAATGTCAAGTCAAGTCATTAATAAACTATTTTTTCTTCCAAGTAAGATGGAATTGATGTAGTGATATGTAGGTAGGTTAATATGAAACAAATAATTTTTTTTGGCATTTATGGATGTAATATCTATCTATTTTCTATGGTAGACATAGTTCTTTAATTGGATCTGCCTTTTTCTTTTAAGTAACCCAATTATCATCTTTTCTACTCTATTTTCTTTGTCCTCAGTTCTTAATGGCTTCTTTCGCTATTTCATTATCGTTCTCTCTCTCTCTCTCTCTCTCTCTCTCTCTCTCTCTCAATTTTGCAATCATTTTTTCTCTCGTTTTTTTTAACCATCCTTTTCGTAGTCAATCTCTTTCATGATTATTTGTTTCCTTTTCCTATCACTTTACTGTGAGCACGGGATGTTGTGCCTTCAAGGAGAGAATTATGCATTGATGACTTCTGCCTTCTGATGCAGCAAGTAGTATTGTAATTAAGTCATCGTGGTAGGTCTTGTGGTGGAAAATGCAATGAAAGCTCCTCCACCGTCAGAATCACTTGTAATGTAGTCAAAGTTGCAGTAAGCTTTGCGATCTGCAACTTTTGCATGCACATCTAGTATGACTGTGTTGACAGATCGGGTGGTCAGATTGCTCCAAACACAGCTTCATGTTTACCAAGCTTTGAATATTTGGAAATCAAATGCCAAAGATAGCTCATCAACCAAGAGAAAGAACTCATAGCTTTCATGCCCCTGGTGTGTACCGTGTCCTCTGGTTTGTGTCATTCATACTCTTCCTCCATTTACGAAGCCCAAGGAAATCTAACATGAATGAAGAAGCAGAAAGGAGTATGCTTAGTGCCAGTCATACTCTTCCTTCATCTACGCAAGTCCAAGGAAATCTAACAAGAATGAAGAAGAAGAAAGGAGTCTGCTTAGTGCCGGTCATACTCTTCATCTAACAAGAATGGTGAACAAGAAAGGAGTGATGAACGATGAACACGACGTGAGGCTCAGAACAGTGGCACATCCCAATGCTTCCCGGATATATACGCTCTAGTATTCAAAGTTAGCATGATAGAGGTAAATATAAAAGAATGATTCTATATATTTTTTTATATGTTTTAATTCTCAATTAATATCTGAGTGATGATATAATAAATAAATATTTTAATTTTTAAAAATATAAAATTTTATAAATTTTTTTTTAAATGATGACTAATGTTGTAAGAATAGGATGAGTATACAGTTAATGAGGTAAACAATAGTTGAAAAAACTATTGATTAAAATGTTATGGCATGAATACTTGATATTGGAGAGTGAGACTAGTTTCAACCATGTGTCGGTATTTTTATTTGGTAGAACTAACTAATTGATGCGTGTGTGGGGATGACTCGAGATGTGGTATGCCACATGATGAAAGATAAATTATTAGAGCTTAATATTCACCTCCTCCGTCAAAGTAAGCTATTTTAATAGTTGACTAGAAGAAAACTATTTTAATGGTTGACTAGAAAAAGTTCTTAATCACTTTTTTAAAATGAGTAAAGACTATGACTTCATATTTATATTTGAGATGATATAACCATATATATTTAGCGAAGTAATATACAAAAATGATATAAAATCTAAAATTATCAAAGAAAGTAGTTGAGGTAAAACCAAAGATATTAGTGTAAATAATTTCAAGTTATTTAGAGTATGGTATAAAGATATTCCAAAGGTATTCTATGACTTTTATTACTAAGACAATCATTACAATGAGTTGTGATTCAATTTGATTTGGAAGTTAGAAGAAAGTAATGAAAAATTAGCTATTGTTGAATAGATGATGACGAATGACTAAGGCAGTGATGGCAAATATTGATTTGAGCAGTAATTAAAACATGAGTAATTAGTTGAGTGATTTGTGAAGTTGACAACGACTCGTAGATCATATCGTTTGGGGATTACGACGTAGTGGCCTAGTATATCCGCTGAATTGAGTGAATTATTATAAAGATAATAATTCACTGAGTCATAAGGAGTTCTGATAGGTATGACTCATGACCAGCCCGATATTAGGTCTAGAGGGTCACACACATATGGTATGCGTTACGATGAGTAGATGTTCGGAGATGAGATATCTGCCAAAGTCCATATCTTATTGGATATCTAATAAGTCTTTGAATTATTGGATCCTATGAATGAGATCAAATAAGAGCCAATGAGAGATTATTGGATAGAGATCCACTAATCTAAGATGCTTGAGTAGTTGGATGGAGATCCAACACCCAATAGGGCAGGATCTATTAGGGTTAAGTTGATATGAGACCTCTATAAATAGGAGGGAACTAGTGGTTCATAGGCTAAAGCCTTTTTTGTTGTTATCTCCTATTTTTCTCCCCTTCTCCTCCTTAGATAGCAGGCCTAGAGATTCGAGGAGCATCGTCGTAGTCCTACTATGTTGATGACCACTAGAAAGGATGACGCTTGACTTCCTTCACCCTCTCATAGAGATTTACAGGGATTCAGGGATATACGATCTCCATAAGTAAAATAATCTTTAATATACATAATTTTTTATTTTATGGATTTTATGCACCAATCTTTATATGATGACGAATACATCTTTGAAAAATTGGGGATTTTATTTTTTGTTCTTCCGCTGCGCATGTGATGTCGGCCCCTAAGATTTTCTTATAGATAGCCACTAAGACATCACTTGGCTACAGGAGGGGGGTCGGCGCTGTCTTCATAAGGGACTTTATTGTCCATGAGACATCCTCATCCTTAGGAAGGTCGGCAAAAGGATTCAGCTCGACCTCCAACTTAGGGTACTTTGCCTGAAAGCAAGTCAAAGCAATCATGTACCCATATTGGTATGATACTCACCCTAATCTCTGCAGCCCCAATCGAAAGACGGGGGTCTCTTTGTATTGTGCCACTACCTCCTTCACCCTCTTGAGAGCTATGCATCGCTCCTCGACCAAGGCACTTTTTGCCTCCTAATGCATGGTCTGGACCACTTCGAGGGCGCACTTTGCTTCTCAGGTTTTGGCTCGGGTTGCCTTGAGATCCCTCGATGTCACGATTAGCTCATATTCTAGGGCTTAGTTTCACCCTCTAGTCTCCTTCAGTTGTTGTTGAGATTCTCTGAGCTGGGCCTTTAGTTGCTCCACTTGCCCTACCAACTCGGCAACCTATGCCTCGACTGCGACAATGGCCTCGGGCCTCGACCCCGCCTTCAGCACCTGGACTTCGCCTCAAAGCTTGTCTATGATGTTCGACATATGGTCAATAACCCTCCTGACATTCGGGACCTGGTCCACCAGGCCCATCATGTAGTGATGGTGTGTTGCATTGAGTAAACGTCATTTAGAATCCGAGGAAGAATGAAAAGTGATGAAAAGCGTTCTGAGTTACTCACCATGGCTATGCTCTTATCGGTGCCGTCAATCAGCACCTTAGAGGGCGAGCAGTAGATCTCCCTCACTATGGAGGGGTAGAGAACCCCCCAAGAGTACTCCATCGTACCTAACCAGTCGGACCACACCCAATTACTCATGATTAGGGAAGCCCAACACGGCTCCATTAGAGCATTTGTAGCCATCTCGGGAAGGTCCGCCATCTCCAGGGCCATGAACAGCTCGTTCGTCATGCGAGCTTTAGTCTAGCATCGATCTCGCATTGACAGAGTCGAGACGCCCCCTTTTCCCATCGTTCAATCCTCGGAGTGGGAGAGGCATGCTCCTAAGCACCACCTTCAGTGAAAGTCACTTCCTAGGATGCCTCGGCTGGCTCCCAATCCCCCTAGGGGTCCCCTCGAATATTTTTCGCACCATCATCATATGCTTTTTCTTTGGCTAGTCTGACTCGTCAGACCTTGCCCAAGGCGCTTCGAAGGTTGGGATGAGAGGTTCGCGAGTAAGAGGTGGTCAAGGCCGAGGTGCCAGAGCATCATACATTCCCTACATGGGTCGTACCATGAGGGGGCCAAGCTAAGGCTCGCCTCGACCAACTAGTCCTTGTTCATTGTCCTAATAGCTATGGAAGAGGAGAGGATCTCCTTCAAGGGCAGGGTATTATTAATGACCCGCGATAACCACTCGAGGCCAAACTCCCACCCTCGGTCAGTGCTCACAAAAAAGTGACGTGACTTCCAACCTTTATTATTCAAGGGGGCATCGCTCACCCTAAACCCACCTCGGGTGGCCAGATAATAGCTGCCCTACTCCTTATAGAGCCTGAAATAAGTGAAGAGAAGAGTTCGGGTCGGGACAAGCTATCTTGCTAGCTTGTTATCTTGTATTCTTTTTCAAAAACTTGCTAGCCTTCATACTTCAAAGAGAAGTAACACTTACCAAATTGCTAGCTTACATGTTGTAAAATGATGTAAAATTTGGCTAGCTTGCGCTTTGCAAAGGAAGCAAAAAATTGTACTTCTCAAAAGAGAAAAAAGAACTTACTATCTTGAACATCACCAAAAATTGCTAACTTGCATATCTTAAGGAGCAAAAATACAAACTTGCAAAATTTATAATCTTGCATATCTTTAAAATTAATGATGATTTGGTGATTATGCATGTTGTAAAGTGATGAAAAAATTTGCTAGCTTGTAATATTGTAAAACTTGCATATCTAAAAAACATGCTATCTTATACATTTCAAAAATTGCTAGCTCAAGATGTAAAATTTGGAAACTTGCACATTGCAAAAGGAAGAAAAACTTGCTAGCCTGCACACTTCAAGAAAATGCAAAAACAAGCTATCTTACACTTCTTAAAAGAGAAGAAAGAAACTCACTAACTTGAATGTTCGATGAAAATTTTGTTAAATAGTTAAGCTTTTGTATTTCTAAAACTTAATAGTTGCACTTTTTTTTTTATTGATAATAAAGGGGGGAGGAGATATGATGATATGAGAATCATATATAGTAGGATGTTTTGATATCATGATGATTTGAAATATTTATGATGATGCATGCAAAACTTATGATAATGATGCATGTAATGCAATGATATGCATATAATGTATTGCATATATTCATGATGAAATATTGCTTTAACTTGAATTCAATGTTCTATCAATATGACATATTGATAGGGAGAGTTAAGGTTAACTCCGTCATCAATTGGTTGTCATTATAAAAAAAGGGAGAGATTGTTAAATCTCATATTTTGATGATGAAACCAATTGATAATGTTTATTTGATCTGTGCTTTGAGTGACGCAAGAAGCTTTGATCAGGGAGAGATAATTAAAAGCAGAAAGAATCATGTTGAGCTGGAGTGAAACATGTCAGAAGATTAGACGTCAATTCGGAGGATCGGTCGACGTATCGACAGAAGGCTTCGAGCCACAGGTTCGGGCATCGGGCCAAGAAGAGCAAAAATTACACCAAGGAAATTGGAGTTGCGGAGGTCAACTGGCCGATTGGACAATAGGCCGCAAGAGAGGACGATGAGCTGAAGAATTGGATGAGGCGTCGATGAACCAATGGCATACGGACAATATTTGATTAGCTTTGCAGTAATTATTTAGATCGAAGTAGATTTTAGGTGTAATTGGGTTGAAATTGGGCCAACTCAATTAGGGGTCATTTGGCCCAAGTTTAGGCTATGTTGGGCCAAGTGAAAGGCCCAAATAATAACCCAATATATGGAACCATCGATGACATAGTCTTCGAGACTGTGTCAAGCGATGGTATCGCCCAAACACAATATTCGAGATTGTGTTAGGTGGTGGTACTACCCAGTGGCAAGGTGTCAAGTGGTGGTACTATCAAACTGGGTGGTGGTATCGCCTAGTATTAGTGCTGTAGGCGGTGGTACCGCCCAGCACAAGCGGTGGTATTTCTAGTACCCCAAAAACAATGGATGAGACTATTTTAGGCTCCAAGTTTGAATCCACTTGAGGCCTATAAATACCCCTCTCATCCTTGGTTAAAATACACAAACATAAAGAGCTTAAAAGTAGAAAAATGCTATAGCAATCAGGAGTAAATATAGGTCACGATGATCGAACCACTATAAAAATATGGTTTCCATTTCCTTTATGCTTTTTCCTTATATTACAAACTAAATTTTTACTTTCATTATACTTCCATATGCTTTGAAGTTAAGCATCTTTTTGATATATTTTTTTATTGGAAAATCATGGGGGGCGACATCACATGCACACTGGAAGAATAGAAAACAAAATCCCCAATTCCGAAAGATATGTTCGTCGTTATGCGAAGATTGGTACGAAAAATCCGTGAAACAAAAAATCATATGTGAGATAGATTATGTTACCTAGGGAGATCGTATATCCCTAAATCCCTATAGATCTCTATGAGATGATGAAGGAGGTCAAGCATCCTCTCTCAACGGTGATCCACATAGCAAGGCTGCGACGGCACTCCTCAAAACTCCAGGCCTGCTCTGAGGTGGAGAGGGGGAGGAGAATAAGAGAGACAAGCAAAAGACTCTAGCCTATGAACCACTGATTCCCTCCTATCCTCTATCAATTTAACCCTAATAGATTCTCTCTTATTGGGTATTGGATCTCCATCCAACTACCAAATCCTCTTAAATTAGTGGATCTATATCCAATAATATCTTATGCGATCTTATTGGATCTCATCTATATGATCCAATAATTCAGGAGTTTATTGAATATCCAATAAGATATGGGCTCTGGCGGATATCTCATATCTAAACCTCTACTTATCGCAATGCCTACCATATGCGTGTGACCATTTAGGCCTAATATTGAGTTGGCAATGAGTTATACCTATCAAAACTCTTTCTAGCTTAGTGAATTATTATCTTCATAATAATTCACTCGACTCATCAACTACGGATATACTATGCCACTACGCCGCAGTCCCCAAACAATACAGAGGAATCTAATCCATTGGACCTGTCTGTCCTCAATTACCGTGTACCTATAGTCCCTCATCTATCTAATATCCTAAAGACCGTATATTGGGTATGGTGCTGCCATACTCATATAATTTCTACTCGAGTCTTGCTCTAATCGGATTCTCCCGGAGAACTCTTTCTCTCTCAATCCGAATGACCCTAACCAGGAATTTGTTTGAGCAAGAATACATGGGACATTCCTTTCCTGACACCGAGAGTGGATGATCCTCTATCGACACTTAATAGTTCTCGTATGGTTGGCCACAACTCCTGATAACCGACTGTGCGCTAGATCTAAGATATTCAACCCTATAAGTCTTGTATCAAAGAGTGGAGCACTCATACAAGACATCCTTAGTATCTCAAGTTTAAGGACCAGATACACCACTAGGACTATAGAATCACTGTCTGATAATAAGATATCATCAACCATTCAGCATTCTATAAGCGGATCAATCAGTGAACTCATTCCCCAATGAGCACCTGTATTATATCCCTAGTGTCCCCACACGAGCAACTATGAGACCAGTTGCATCCATCATATGGATAGGTATACAACACATTAGTATGTCCGGTTATCTCGATGTCCCTCTCGAGTAACCTATGATTGAGATTATTTAGGATCTGTGTTTAAAGACGAATTGGTCTCATTAACGTGATCACATCACAATCTGTATATATGGATATATGCAACAAGCAATATAAAGTAATAAATGCTAAAATATAATAAGCAAAAAGACTACGTGTCAAGTCACATGTGCCATCACTCATGTAATTGGCTTGCAGGGCACATATGACTAGCATTTTTTTATCGTATGAAGATTTTCGACTCAACGTAATTTTACCGTTGCACTAATTCACCCCCCTCTCTTAGTGTCGACTCGATCCTAACAACCCCAGGATATGCCTTTGAGGAGGATAAATGATAGAGAATATTCTCGCACTAGCAATAGAGTGACAACTAGCAGCCACCGAGGAGTCGACATGGAATGACCCAACACGTGCCCCATGGGAGTGAAGTTGACCTAGCGGGTCGTGCATAATCGGCTTCGTACCGCTCGAGACCGTATAGGTCAGCGCCGCGTAGTAGAGGTCCGAACGAGTCAACTCGCGCTGTGGAGAACGTATGGGTTGGCCGCCTGCACATTCCTGCTGAATAGGACAACAACAGACATTAACATCATATGTACATTTGGTCCACCTCCACAAGTATAAATGCCGAACCTCCAACTCGGAGAAAGGGATCAAACTTTTAATACGATATCATTCCACTTGCTAACTTAACCATCGGAACGATCGAATAAAAAATTTTCCTCTTGACATCAGCTTGTCATGCAAGAGCACACCGGAAACAAGACCGATCAAATCCCACCTCGGGTCGACCACGAGGATGTAGCAAGACCCCATGATCCGACCCACGACCGATCTCACCCCCTGGCCTCTTTTTCGTTCGAAGATCAACTTCCCAACCACATCATTCAATTATAAAAAACTATATATATATATATATATATATATATATATATATATCATTGCTCATGCTTGCATTACTAAACTTCGAGTGAAGAGTTGACTATAGTCGATTCACTGTATGCCAACCTTGAGCTCTTTATACATGAAAGGTTTGGTTAAAGTAGGCCTTGGCAGGAAATAGTCTAAGAGAAACCATGAGCATTTTGAAGGGATTTGTGTATGTTGAGGTTATGGCAAAGAACGAAACAGGAAGCATAGCTCGTACAGTTTGTCATGTCTTACATTCTCCAAGTGGACAAATTAATTGACATGCATAATTCAATTCACCACAATTCTCAATGCACGAGGCTCAAAGATGAGAAATATATACATCAAAGCTTGTTCCAAGAGGAAAACCAATACAGCCCAACATGACGCCCATAACTATCATTTGAAAGCTGTGCACAGTGCCAGATTTTATCTCATTCCTGCCTACTTACATAACTGCACATAGATACTTAATACAAACCATCAACCAAATTTACCTACAGTGGGAGCTACTTGCCGATGCCACATCTATTCATAGCTTCTACAGGTTGCAACATGCATGAGAGTGTTCAGGTCTTTGCACACCTGCCTTCTTTCTTTGCAAACCTTCCACGTACGCGAGGCTGGCCTTCTGCCAAGACCTTTCTGCATACATACTGCAAAATGCAGAGTTATGATCACTGTGACTGTAATTTAATGAGGGGACTGTTTGGTGGACAGTGTAAGATGTTGTTCCTCCACAGTTGTGTTTAGTGAAGCTCAAATGAACCCAAAGGTTGACTGAAAGATGTCATTAGCATCTGATTGTTTCTACATCAACTGACGAAGTAGACATGATGTGTGATATGACTTATGTAGGTGTATAATTGTCAATCTATATGTAGATTATTTGTTCTTGTTGTGCTTGATATCATAGCCCATAAGAATAAAATGGTAACTCACCTTGATCCTTCTGTGAAAATTTCTTCTTGTCCTTTTGTTCCTGTACCTGGAAAGCTTTTGGATTCTTTCTTTCATCTTCACATCCTCTATTGTCGATGACAACTTAAAAGTAGGGACAATGTTGATATCACCATGAACATAGCTATCAACTCCAATACTCTGCCAGAAAAGCTCAAAATCAATGACCAGTAACATCTTCATGAGCTTAAGGATGCCTCGTAGAAATTTCGAAACCTATCAGGCTTATTTTGTTACTTGTGATGTGGTTCTTGAAATCATTAATTGATGCCAGCTAAATGTTCATCTATCAATTGAAAGATGACAGTTCATACAGGAGGTCATGAATTCTTTAACCTGACCTGGATATCTCCTTCACTGTATGACCTCATCCCAAACGCAGCCTCAAGATCCACTTCATGAACATCAAGTAAACATGGTCCGACGCTGGAAGCATTTGTGCTGTCACTCTTCCGCAAAGGCCCCTCTGCAGAGAAGCAATTCCTTTCTCCAACCGTAGTTTCTTCTGGGAGCACAAAGTCTGCTACCTCAGGTGCCGGCACATGAGCTGACTTCACAAGGAGGTCCTTTTCACAGCCATAGAAGGCCTCACACAGGAGATCTCCATTTTGGATTGACTCCATATCTACTATCTCAATGTTGTCTGTCATGATGCTACTTCCATAACCAGATAACAGTACTGATTCCTCTAGTATGGGTCTTGGAGCTTTGAACAGATCTCCTTCTCCTCCCAAGTCATACTCAGAGATAGCACATGTCTGAACCAGATTACTCTGTCAAAAATCAATCAAATTAAAAGTTCATTAAATTTCATGAACCTCTGAGTTCTCTTCAAGTATCTCTTTTAATTTCTTGTGATCCTAAAACACGACTAAGGAACAGAATGATGTAGCTTAGAAGGAAATGTTGGAATACTATTCCTCCACTGATGAAGCAATGTGCACTCAAAAATCCTGATTGACTACACAACATAAACCATGTAGTGATGAAGTCAGAATGATGTAGTAGTTTATATAGCATGAGATATCTTTCTGCCTCAAAAGAAGACCATGCATAAAACAAACGAATAAAACACTTAATCCATTTTGAGGTACTTCAAAATAAGACAAGCGTTCTCATTCTCTTCCATTCTATTCTGTGCCAAGAAAGACCATTTGCTAGTACCTGTACTGTTTATGACTACTACACCTTCAGACTGGATGAGAATGTCCTTCTAAATATACATTTTTATCACGTGGTTTAATTTGACATTTTTCACTGTTAGAACACTATTAAGATGTTCCATACAAATTGCTGTTTCCAATAACATAGAGACCAATGAATTCAACATCAACATTATATCAGAAAAGAGGAGGATAATTAAGAAAACAAGAGAGGAACAGCTTTCTTTTATATATATATATATGTGTGTGTGTGTGTGTGTGGAAGCACTCAAGATCATAATGCACAGAATCAACAATGCCCAGAATCTCCTTCCTGCAACTTTTCATTTCGCATAAAGCAAATGAAATCATACATAGAAATGATGGTATACAAGAATCCACCATAAACCACCAAATATACTTTACTGTCATGCTTCTTAGGATTATCAAACGAAAGGAAAAAGGAGAAAGATGTTAGTATATGCAAGTGTAGGAGAAGGTTACAGGACTTAGTTGAGTAATGATCGAAGTTAGTGTGCTGGAAATTAAGAACCATGAAATGAAACATAAGCAGCAGAACCAAGTAAACAAAAGGGAGGGAACGAGGGAGCAACGCGTGCATACCAGGTTGGAAGCTGCAGCAAAAGGAAGGTATGTGGAGAGGCCGAAGTCTCCGACATCTGTGAATGGAAGGAGATGGTGATCTGCTACTGATGGAAAGCTTTGCATGGCGTACATCTATCTTTCTCTTGGCTTGGAAACTTGAACTACAAGAACGAGAAGGTGGGAAGTATATAATACAAGAATGATCATCATTCTAGAAATAGGAAAGATAAGAAAACGACAAAAGCCATAAATTAATTACTTGGGAAGAGTTTTGGAAATGTGGTTTTGGTCAAAATCTAAAATATACCATCTTGACTTCAAATATAAGTTCATTAGGGATAGATAAGAAAAAGACAAAAACCACCAAATACATGACTAGGGAAGAGTTTTGGAAAAGTGGTCTTTGTCAAAATCTAAAATATACCATCTTGACTTTCAAGGGAATATATATATTTGTATATGTATATAATATGTATGTATATGTATATGTATATGTATATATTGAATTTTGCTAGCTCCACTTCACCCAAATATAATAATTTTCTTGACCAGTCAAAGTTTAAGACTCTTTGACTACTAGTCTTTGATAAGATGATATTATTGGACTGCAAGTATATCTGTGGGGGGCATATTTTTTAGATAGATTTATATAAGAAATTCTTAACTACATAAAAAGATAGAGCTATAAAGATGTAATTTTCTTGTATCAATCTTACAAAATGTTTACTATTTCTTGTGTTGAGCATATTAAGATATTTCATTGAATTCATTGTAGATTTGACTACTAAAAGTAAAAAAAAAAAAGAAAAAAAAAAAGGACCACGCAAAATTGTCTAAAGATGACTATATGTGTGTAGACTAAACCGAATCGAGACTAGCGATTTAATGATACGAGAAAAGATAAAAGAAAACTTAAAAACTGTCGTCACTAGATAAAATGACAAAATCGAGGACTCATGATTTGATAAGTAATATTACTCTAAATAGTGAATAATGGAAAAAAAATCTTTAAAGGAATTACATTAGGTTATGGGGAAAAAAATCACATCATAACCTAACAAATAAGAGATGTAGACATGTTATGTATGTGGTGGGTGGGGCTTTATGTTCTTTTATCGTCTTATATGCAACAATTTGGCTGGTTGCAGATTGCCCATGTTTTGATGTAGTCTATCTGCCAATGTGTCCGTAGAGGTCACTCAAAGGCTACAAGTTACTGAAAAGAGCCTTATGCTTCCTATGGACCACAAGACGAGATGATTAATGTTTATGAAAGAGAGGGGACGAGCAAGAACAGTAGGAAGTGATGACAGATGGAGACGGAGGAAGACAAGCAAAGGATAAAAAAATTGGAGTGTCGAAGATGGACGGAAAAAGACAGTGCAAAGGAATAGGGGACACGAAATAACTGGCGCACGACAAAAGAGAGTATCGATCGATCGAGAGAGAGAGAGAGAGAGAGAGAGAGAGAGAGAGAGAGACATGAGCAGGAAAAATAAACATGAATTAGTAGATTTGTTGACCAAATGACTCAAAGGTGACAAAAGGAAGAACAATATGTTACTGACACTGCTGACTACAGGAGGTTTACAAAAGTATTATCACTTCGCATGCAGTTCGGCGTTATTGATGTCTTACCAATCAACAAGGAAGAACAAAAGAAAATTCTGAGATATATTTCAGGATAATCTTTCACGTGCCACTACTTGTTTCTAAAAGTAATTTGCTTATGGCTGCGACAGCACAATCCACTGCCTTTAGTCTGCCCGTGGGAAGCTGTAACATTGTTCTTAAAGTCATTTATGAACTGTGCCCTTCACTGCTTCTTTGTCTTCTTCTTCTTCTTCCTCACGAGGGCTGTAAGCAGTATTCATACTGTGCGAGGAGAATAGGTTGACTGACCTTTCGAAGGGCATAGACTAGTTGTGGAGTTGGTACAGCTAAAAACATGCCTTTAGCAAACTGGAGAGCTTAAGGTGATAGTTATGATCTTATTGGCTCAGCTAAAAGTTTAAGGTGATAGATATGATAAGATAAATTTAATAGTGTTGTTAACACTCTCAAACATATCTTGAGTTCATATATTTGTCCTTGTAGAAATTATATTACGACTAAGCTTTATGGCCAACGAATGAATATGATAAAATTAATTTAAATAGTTAAAATTAGATAAAATAAAAAATAAGAATTTAGATTAAGATAAATAGATGAGTGATTAGTCTTTTGGTATGGATGAGGATGAGGATGGGAGATTTGTTGGACTGTCACTAGTATTTTTCTTATTTAAAAAAATTATATTTTATTCCTTTCGCTAACATATGTATGTGTTCTTAGATGAGTCCATGCAGATTGAAAATACTTATTGTTCCTTTTACTATATTCTTCCCTTTCTTCTTGAAGTTCTTCGAGAAGTCAACAAATGTGATATCAAATCCTAGTTCGAAGAAGATCAATAGGAGTACGTCGATTAAAAAAATAATAATAAATTCAGAAAAAAATAAAAATATCGTAGACATTGGAGTAAGTGTTTCTAATCAACTTCTTCCTATCTTCAAAAATAAAAATTATCAGTTTTAGACTGTTAAAATGAGAACTCTATTTAGTTCACGAGGATGAATTTGATATAAAATAATTTTATTGAGTATAATCTGTAGGATCCCAATATTACTGAAGATTATGTAAATGAAAATATACAGAAAGATGCATGAGCTCTCTATATACTACAAGCAATAGATGAGTCCTTATTTTTTTGAATTATATCGACATCAACATCAATAGAAATTTAAAAAATATTAAAAAGTATGTTTGGAGGTATAGATAAAGTAAAAACTTTAAAACTTTAAATTATTTGACGTGAATTTGAAATTGATGAAAGATTCTAAATTTATCACTGATTTTTTTCTTAGAAGTCTCTTATATTGTAAACTAAATGAAGTCTTATGGTGCAAACCTAAAAAATCAAATAATAGTAGAAAAAGTTTTACAAAGTTTATCTTTAAATTTTGATATGATTCCTACTACTATAGAAGAATATAAAAATACAAGTATATTGATTGTTGATGAATTAATGAGTTCCCTTTTAGTTCATGAACAAAAAGTAAATAAATCTTCAGATAAAATTTAATAATATGCTCTTCAAATGAAAATAGATTAGAAGGATCAAAAAAAAAAAATTAAAGACTAGATCTCAATGAAGACATCATAGGAGTTGTGGATAATCCAACACTTAGGTAGGAGATGAGGTTGATCAAAGAGTCAAAGGAACTCTAATTAAAGTAATAAAGAAACTCATTAATATTTTTATCGTAACAAAATTAGATATATCGAAAAAGATTGTTAGTACAAAATTATTAGATTGATATTTGAGCTGAAATTTCAACATACCCTTTAGTAACTAAATAGATTTTATATTTTTTTATTATTAAATTTGATCTTATACACCCACTTAAGTCCAATTTCTTCTTTTCATGGGGGCAAATAATTCCGGGGTGATTTCATGGATAACAAAAAAAGGACAAATATGTTGCTCTCTCAAGCTCTAAAGCGAAATATGTTACGACCCTAAGTATGATATGTCAAACAATTTGGCTTTAAAGAATTTTAATAGATCTTTAAGAAAAGCAAGATAGACTAACTAAAATCTACTATGATAATATGTCTATTATTACTTGACGAAGAAACTTATCTTCCATGAGCATACTAGACACATCGATATCACTTTATTTGTGGACTGGTTGATAAAGAAAAATTTTAAATGTATTACTGCAACATCGAAGATTAGCTTACTGATATCTTTACAAAAGCTTTAGCAAAAGAAAAATTTTATTTTTTCTATAAACAACTTCAAGTTACAACTATTTTGAATTAAGGAGGTGTGATAAAATTAATTCAAATAATTAGGATTAGATATAACAAAAGATAAGAATTTAGATTAAGATAAATAGATAAGTGATTGATTTTTTGGTACATGAATAAGGATGAGAAGATTTTTTACTTACAATTGATTTCTTTCTTATTTAAAATTTTATATTTTATTTTTTTGGTTAATATAAATACATGCTTTTAGATGAGTCCACTGTAGATCGAAAGTATATTTTATTTTTTATTATCTTTTTCTTTTCTTTCTAGAGTTGTGCAGGAAGCCAACAGGATACTGCTGCATAATTGAGCTAAGACGCGTGATCGCAAACAACAACAACAACAAAATGCTCCTGAGTTCATGACATGCCTTCTTTTTACTGATACTGTTCGTCGTCACTATCGCTACCTTCCTCACAACGTTACTGAGCTCCCCCGTGAAGTGATGCATCTAACAAAGGATAAGGATTCTAATCATCTGGTCACCTTTAATGAGCCCCAAACCCCAAGTCTAAGGAGGAGGTACCAAAGAAATGTGATGCTGATGAGAATTAATGTGTCTCTCTCCTTGTGCAGTCCTATTCCCAGCTTCAATCATGGTACGATGTGTTTTGTGTCGTTTGATTTTGGCCGTCCGATGCCGCGGTCTTGTTACCTTCTGCCGGCCTCCCAAGTGTCCCGGTCCCTCATCACGTTGGCCTGCCTCCATGGGACGACAACCAGATCTCCTGTTCCAGCTCGGGCATCCGAAGCATGATTCATGAACTGCTTGAGATGATCACCCAATGCTGTACATGGGGACAAAGAAGTGTCCCCAAGTGCAGGACAAGCTTTCTTCGCCGCCAATGATGTTCGTCGTCCATTTCCACTGCCTGCATCAAGAGCTTGTTTCCATGAAATGATACTCTGGCGACTATTCTAAGTGCATTATCCGTGACTTGAATCTTCTTCCACTTGTGCAGATCAAGTTATCTCCCAACTCTATGTCTTTTGTCTCTTGCTCTGAAGGTGGAGCCGTCTTTGACTCGTCGAGTCCCCTC
The DNA here is from genome assembly GCF_036884655.1 of Musa acuminata AAA Group. NCBI lineage: Eukaryota > Viridiplantae > Streptophyta > Magnoliopsida > Zingiberales > Musaceae > Musa > Musa acuminata. Next base: position 48,249,623 of record NC_088335.1, read on the forward strand.
AGGAAGTATGGTTGAGATGCGAGATGGGAGATGAGAGGAATTCGATGGTTGGATACTTCTCCGTACACAAAGTGGATAGAATCCAATTTAAGTCCACCATGTTTTGGACGATTGTGGGAGGCTGTGACCTTTGTGCTTCGCTCGGAAACGGCCAAGCAGAAGACGTTGCTCTCTTCACGTCAAGTCTCGATCCGTCCTCAACACCGAACTATGAGCTTCATGCATCACACAGCATCTAGGTTGTTGATTCTCGTGCACCACCTTTGATGCATTTGTAATGCCGTCATGGCCATGGGGGGGATCACATTGCCCCACGACAGCTTTGGTGGGTCTCTGACCGTCATGGGTTTTCCGAAATGGTAAGGTCCATCAGTGCCTGGAAATGGTAAAATCCTCATTCCATCGCAATCACAGCTACAGTGCTTTCCCTCAACTTTTCCGTACGTAGTTGATGCCACTCTCAAGTCTAGGGTTTCTGCATCAAAGACAAGTCCACAAGCATAATGGTTTTTCCTGCCCTTCTCCCTATCTGAACTTTTTCGTAGGAGCCATGAAGAACGCCCTGCAGCTTGAGCAGTATTCTTATTGCCTTCAAATTTAGCTTGCCGTGATCCTAGTTGATAAATTTGATTGTGGTGGAAAAACTCTCTGAGATCCTAGCTGCTCTCTCTTCTACTGTGAAGATATGCTAAAATGGACTACATGGATAACAGTTTGCCTTCATGGTGTCTTTGGAATATATGGATAAACAGATTCTACTACTAAGTGAGCCCATGGCTGTAGGATAGAGTAGCAGGTAGGAATTGACTTGGGATGTGATTGATTGAATGATTCAGTCACAGGATATGATGGAGAAGCTAATGGAGAAAGATGAAAGGAGTAAGGTTGCATCACAGGTTAGGATGGAGACAAATGTCTATGGCCAATCAAGTTGTGTGATTAGTAGATATGCGAAGAAAGAGCAACGGTCATATCTTTGCCTCAATTCTTGTTTTATATATATTTACCGAGTCACGCTTGGTGAGTCAGCTCGGGTTAACTGCCAAGTACCAGTTGAGTGATAAGGAGTCCGGAGTTGAACTGCTGTGCTGCAGCCGGGCCGAACAAACCCGGAAAACTATCATGTGTGTGGTCAGCCTTCCACTGTTTTAAGGGTGACTCGATCCGACCCAATCGCAACACGGACTCGATTCCAATCTCGATCTTGACGAAAGCGGTTGTAGACGGCGACGAAAAGCCCATAGACGTCGATGGCTTCCCTGACCTTGGACAACGCCCTCGTCTCCCTCGTGGCCCTTCTTCTCCCCCTCCGGCTCCTCCCCCTGGGTTACCGTCTCCTCCTCCGAGGAAGAGGAAGATGGCGCGGCCTCGGCCGGTCCGGATCGGCCCGATCCATCGTCCTCCTCGCCTCCTCTGCTGTCCTGCTCACCGCCATCTTGGGGATCTCGGACACCTCGCCCTCCGGAAGTGGTGCCCTGATCTCCGAGATGGAGGACCTGAGGCTCAAGACTGCTCGATTAGGTTGTTCATCCTGAAGCATAATTCCCACTCCCTCCTTGTTCATTTGCGATTCCGTATTACGTATGCTTCGATTCAAAAGATGAGAAGTGTTCTAGATAAAGAGGAGATATTCCAAAGTTAGGACTACGTTGGCTACTATTCAAAAGATGTTTTTGTTATGGTAATAGTTGATATTTTTGTTTAGAATTGTTACCGTTGAGAAGATTAAGTTTCTAACCTAAGAAAATGTTGAAAATAGGTAAAATTAGCAAATGTCTTTGAGAAATTTCCCATTCTTTATAGGGATTTTCTATGAGACCCTGGGATTTTAGGGAAACATTTTTTAAAATCCTACCCAAGAATTTTACTCTTCAAGCAAGTTTAGTTTTACAGGCACTACTTCTTTTTATTATCAAAGATAATACTTTGTAAGCATGTAGATGCAGTGGAATAGAAATTTTTTTTTTTTTAATGTTGCAATAGATCATCAGCATTGATCAGTTGATACTTTTAATTTCCTGATTGAAATTGCTAACCCTTTTCGCAATTCATGAACAATGACCAGAGTATCCATTTATTGAATTGGAGAGTTTGACATTTAGTAGGATGGATCAGCTAATCTTAGAAATATATATGTCACTTAAGGGACTTGAATAACATAAATATGGTCAACACTACTTACCTTTTTCTTGTGTATACAGAAGTATTGTAGTTAAACAAGAGAACCTCAGGATAATATGAAACTAGCAGAAAGATGATAAAGTGTTCATGATATATGAGATAGCATTTTTCACATTAGTTATGTTGTATCTGACAACATTCTAGCATTGTCAGAGTAGTTCACCAGGCCTTGATTTGCGGTGAAACTAGGTGGGCCATGGTAAATGTCATGAACTTGGGAGAATCGAGTTCTCTGTCTAAGAAACAAAAATTGGCAATTGTGATGTCATCCAAAAGGTTTTTGCAGAATACGATTATACTCTAGATTTTGTCATGATGTTTATGCATTTGAAATTGGTTATCATAAAGATGTCAAAAGTCAAATATGTAGAACTCCAAAAATTCTATTATACTTATTTAAGTGAGTTGTTGGTAAACATTGTAGAATCGATTCTAGAAGAGAGTATGGAAACCATAAATTCCAAAGAAGTTCATTTAGAAGAGAAGTATAAGCTAATTGGGGAGATGGAAGAGAAAATCCAACTTCTACAGAATGCTCTACATGAAATTAAGGTATGCATTTGATATTCCTTAGCAACCATTTTTATTGTCCCCAGCACTACATTTTGTTTGAACACATTCATATTGCATTTTTGTTTAGGTTTTAAGTTTTACGAACTTCAATGTGTACACATTTTGTATTTGAACATTAAATTGATACATGGCTTAAACATATTGACGTAGGAGTACAACAAGTTTTGATACCAAATTTTATTTAGGACAAGTTCATGACAAGTAAATGAAATATTTTCTAAATTGGGAATAAAAGAAGGGAAAGAGAGGGGCAAAGTAAAAGAACAATAGCAGTGAATGATGGTAGATAACTGAAAAAAAAATTCCATACTCACTTTGACTCAAGGAGAAACTCCCAGTGATAAAGGTCACACACCCCTGTACGACTCTCATGTTGATGATGGAATGATACATTAGAAAAGGAATTGCGGTTTTACACCACTCTCACATGATGTGAAAAAAAAGAAAAAGTAGCTCGTGATCATCATTTTACATAAATGTATAGTAGCATGCTTAATCTCCAAGCCTGCCTATCCTAGATTCTGATCATGGTTCCAAATAAGCAATTAGAGTAACATTAGTGTCGTTCTGAAACTTGAACCAAATAGGAAAAAGAAGCAAGAACAGCTTGCAATTTCGAAGTGAATACCAACTTGTTTAATCCCCAGGTCATTCCTCAGGTGGCTTTCAGTCAGATTGTTACTGCAAAGAATTTGATAGGACATAATATCACTATCCTTAAACTTTGTCCAGAATACGGTTTTGGGAGGCTGGTTTAGAGCCAAGTCATCACTTATCTTGAGTGTAAGGAACTTATTGTATGACATAACTTGATTTGACAACGAATGAGTGAAAACAGAAACCATTTATCTTTGGACTTGGTTGTGCTAGTTGGGTTTGTGGTTGTGTTTTTAATAGGCGCTATGGCGCTCAGGCACTCGGGCTTCGCACGACCTCCAGGCAATGCAATTCATTGAAGTGTCGCCTGAGCGCTTCTGGCAAGCGCCTGAGTAAAAGTGGCATAGGACAAGAAATTGGAAGAGAAAGGGGCACTAACCTGAACTCCTGAAGGCGAATATAATAGAATCGATCAGTGCTCGACGACAGAGAATCGATCTGTGCTCGGTGGCGAATGGGAGGGCAGAAGATGTGATCTCATTAGAAGGCAAAAAGCTACGATTTTAAAGGCAAGATGGGGGGATGCAATGGCAAAAGACGTGATGGATGGGAGGGTAAAACACAAAAGTGATCTCATTAGAAGATGAAAAGATAAGGTTTTGAAGGCGGTGGATGGGAGGGAGAAGTCTTGTTGGAAGATGTGATCTCTCTCCTCTCTCTTTCTCTTTCACGGTATACCTTTTCTCACGCCCAAGACGCGATCTGTGATGGACACAATAAATAGCACTCTTCTTCTAATTTCGTTGCGTCAAGATGCCAATTGACTCATCTATTTCTAGATTTGGGTCAGAAATCATCCTCTCGAATGGGATTAAGCTCAAATTATGAGTCAACTTAGGCATAGCAGTCAAAGAATTAAATCTTGTAATATATATTTCAAGTCGGCTATGTGATTTCAATTTGATGTGGTATTTTTATTTTTATTTCTATGATCATATTTATTAATTATAATATATAGCTTTTATATTTTAATATTTTGAAACACCTTGCTTCACTTGGGCCAATGCCTAGTGCCTCAAGCTTTTTGAGACCTTGGCATCTTTTGGTGCCTAGTGCTTTTTAAAATACTGGTTTATAGAATGTTGCAAATGGAAGAACTCTTAAGCTCTTAAGTGTAGCATTAGGGGAAGGATCTGGAAGCACCTTTTGCATTTTAGTATCATCACATTTTGCAATTCAATGCCCCTGCCTGGGGCTAATACAAATGGTAATAATGGTCTATGAATATAAACAATGGTCGGAAACAATGATGTCAAGAGATTTGTGACACGACATAGAGGAATGGATATATGACGCTATTACAGATTCGAATCTATTGCCATATATAGATGGAGAGATTTTGAAGTGGTTTTCAACAGTGGTGAGGTTGGATGAAGGGGTAATTGGGAGTTCATTCTTGAAGGTTCATATCTAATTGACTTGTATGTCCTATGAGTAGACAGTTGGATTGGTTGTTCAACTGATTGAAGTGAAGTTGACCGAGCTTCTAGTTATATTTTCGCAGCAAAAGCTTGGTTCAATTTGATTAGCAGACCCAAGCTTTCTCAAGATGTGTTGGGTTTCGATGATTGAGGTTGACCTAACTGATGTTGCAACCTTTAAGTTTGCCACCCTCTCCTTTTTTTTTCCTTCTCCTTTTTGTAGTTAAGTTTGTAGTATTTCCTACTCCCCTCCTGTTGTTTCCTTCCCTTGCTCATACTTGCATTATTTTATTTTGACTACTACTCTTTTTCTTCTTATCCCTATCCTTTTTACTTGTGTAGTGCCTCCTTTATATTGAAATTTTCTCTAAAGATGCCTTGTTAGTCTCCATCTCCTTTGCTTAATTTTTTAGAGGTCCACTACATCACACTTACCCATTATTGTCTGGAGCAAACTAAAAACCTTTGTTTTATTAAATAATAAAAAAATAATTATGTCAAGAAGATAATTTATGAAAAATTAACACTAGGGATTAGTGAGGTCGATGACTAGTGCAAGTACTCTGACCTGCAAGAAATTATTGGCTCTAGGATTAATCTCATACTGTCTTGCCCTTTCATGGTGGACCCTAAAAGAAACTCTGAAGGTATTGTAGTGACTAAATGCAGCCTCGTTAGGGAATAAATTGTAGAACACTACTAAAAGTTGTGAAGCATCAACAGAGCATTTTTGAAGAATTTATTGAGGTATTGAGTATTGGCTCTTTATAGGGTATTGAGTCTCCCTACTATTCGATCATTATGAGACTAAATGCAGCCTCGTTAGGGATTAAATTGTAGAACACTACTAAAAGTTGTGAAGCATCAACAGAAGATTTTTGAAGAATTTATGTTCAATTGTCAGCTTAACATAAGCATATTAATTGGTCCAAAAATTCTAGTCTAAGGAAATTTTTGCCATGTTCTATTTGTTCCATATTCAAAGTGGTTATTTTCAGTTTATTGTGCTTAAGTTTAATTGACCTGTCAACCTGCATTTCCATCATGGATTAGTAGAGAACTGAGAAATGATTTCTGATGTTGTTTAAATCATGATTAGAAAGGAAAAATTAAGGTCTTGTTCTTTAGTGGGCATAATTTGTATCTTTTAATTGATTCACGAATTAATTTTCTTTCAATAATTTAGCTTGTGACATAGCTAGGTAGTCAATGGATGGATGATAACTATATTAAGTTGTTTCTTGCAGGGATCAGTTAGTGACTTATTAAAAGCTGAAGACCGGATTAGTGCTCTGGAAGAAGAGGTCTCTCTCTCTCTCTCTTATTTTTCCTTCATTCAACTGTATATGAATATATCTGCATGATGTATGCCTGTGTGGTAGGTGGGAATGAGTCTGTTGTTACATGGAGCATGCTTCTCAGTTTGTTGTGCTTGTACTCCAATATCTTTGAATTCAACTCTCGAGTGCTGTCTTTGAGCTATCTATTCTTTTGATACATGAACTTGAATTGTTTGCAGGTTCAACTTCTATTAGAGCAGTCAATGAAGAATGAGAATAACATCCAGACTTTAGAGTCATCAGCAGATGATGCAAGCCAAAAAATGGAGGTCACGGATTATGAGATCAAAAAGGTCATTTTTTTGTCATATGTGCTTGTTTTTAGCATTATATTTCAGTCAAAAAGAATGCTGATGTGAAAATTATGCTGTAAGAATAAAATGCATCACTGTTGTCACTGGTTTTATTGGTTGCTTCAATTTTTTTTTTTTTCGAATTACAGGATAGCTATATCTTGTGGATTTCAAAATATTGCAGAACGAACATTTCTGAACATATTGGCCTGTCCTAGACAATGCAGAACAAACTTTTGAAATTGTGGAATTTTAGCTACTGGGACATCCTGGTCTTTGGACTGTTAAATTATATGAGGACTCAAGGTCATGCTGCTGGGTTGGAAATACATGTCATTGCTGGTATGGTATGGCATGCAGTATGTACCTTAATAATGGTCTTTGGGCTATGTAGAATTTTCCACCAGAGAGAGTTAAAAGCATCTTGAAATCAGGGATAAAAGTTAAACTAACTTCAAACAAGTAGGTGGGAGTTTAGATTCAAAAATCTTTTTCATCAGAAAGGGTCAATCAAGGGCAAAGAAGTTAAAAGCCCATTTGAAATTTGGATACATCTGCCACCTTGACAAATCATGATAAACAATTAGTATACTGAATACCAATTGTTCTTCTATATAATAGCCCAACTACATAGTTAAATGATAGGGTGATACATTTAGTTTATTGATGTACAGGAATAAAGTGTCTATAATTTTGATACACAATCTCGCATTTTTTATCCTTTTGTTTAAAAGAGAGCGTAACCTTTCATTTGGAAGCAGTTGTATATGTTTGACCTAGACCTGAAGATGCTTGTAGGACATTCAAATAAAAAGTAAAGTGAATTCATATTAGTTTTGGTTAGCCTTCTATCAATGAGAAGTTATAAAATTCCACATCTTTACTTTTAGCTAATCAAATTGTTTTCCTATGATATTAGCTTAACAAACAACATAAATATCTTTTAACATCGCCTATGTGATATTTCTGAAATAAGATGAGACATAGCATGCAGTTGACTAAAATTATTCCTGCAGAAGCTTTCAAGATGCAATTTAGTTTTTAACTCTTTTATTATCTTTATGAAAATTAATTCTTATTTTCTAAACTCCATTTTGATGAAGTCAAAACCATTTTTATATGAAATAAATTATTAGACTTTGGTACTTTTATGACCAGATGGACAGTCTTGTTACAGAACAATGGATTCAAATACGGCAATTAGAGCAGGCATTTCAATTAACAAAGGTACATTGTTACTGCAGTATATGTGGTTTTACCATGGACATACTTGCTGAATACTTCCAGTTATTAACTATAAGCTTATCTATTTCCTATGTTGTTACCTAGATGATGACATCAAAGGTTCTTAGAAGAAGTCTACAGAAAGATATGAACAGAAGTAGAAGGCCTAGCAAGTTTGCCATGAGCAAGGTACTTGAATATTGGACTTTCATTTCTGTTGATAGTCTAAATAATGCAACTAGAGATGGTCCTTTGGTTTCAAATATTACATTATTTTGGACAAACTTTTGTGTCTAATTAATTTGGTTCTAACTAAGCTATGAAATATTAAAAATTATAAGTCCGGAAAACATGTATATGGTATACCATGTTTCAGTGTTGTGAATCACATCATCATCATTGGAATAGGATAATATAAAATTATAGAAGTTTGTTGAAAGATCTCAAATTTGTTGCACTTTGTTGAAATTAAGTTACATACAGTAGTAGAATCAAGGATTTTTCAATTGAACTTTGAACAACAAGGAATATGTTTTGGTGCTTCACATAATTTAATAAACTATGTGAAGTTTATTTGAGCCTTTTATTCTGTCATGCTGATTGCAGTTGCAGGCTAGATTTTTTTCTGCTTATAAAATGGTTTAATACATTCAATTGTAAATTTTTGGAAGTTGTAGAAGGCAAGAATAGGTGCTACTGGAAGATCAAATTGTTTTGTTTTGACATCTTCCTAGTTGATGCTGATAGCAGACTTTGGATCGGTTGTTCCTGATTAGTCCAATGTCATGCTAGGTTGTGCAATTCATCAGGGGCATTTGTCGATTTCATCTCGCAGAAGTTAATCTACCTGATTCATTCTTTCTGAGGGCTTCTTTTTCAAAATCTTCTATATCTCGAGCATACAATCAGCTCAAACTCTTGATGTCAGTTGCTCAAGAATTTCACTATGAGGTGCTAGTCTTTCACATTATTCTCTTATTGATTGTCAGATATAGTTTCTTTATCTGTGTGAATTGCTTTTACCATACTAATATCTGGATATTTCTGCATCTGTAAATATAACCAATGATATCAGGATAGGATATCCTATAATGATAAGGCTTTGTTTGATAAGTATTTGTGATGCAAATTCTTTTGTTTCTGGAATTTCTTATAATTTTTTGTTCTCACTAAAACAATAGTGTTTATCTCATGCATGTAGCTCTTTTAGCATATCAGTGAATAACTTTTTTACATAATCAGCTGCAACCATTACTATGTACGATGGCTTCCTTGCATGTCAGGATTTGTTTTATGCTTTTGCACCTGCTAGATACTGTCATATACCAGAAGTTTCAGACTACTTGAGTTATACGGATATAGCATCCAACTTCTGGAGATATGAAAAAAAGTGGTTACAAGCTTTCAGCCTTTTGTTTATGCTTCTTATAAGTAAAACATTGTATGCTGTGTATTTGTCTCTTTTCCTCTCCTCTGTATATTCTCTTCAACCTGAAATGCTTCCTGAGGCCTTTTTTTTTGGGGTTCTGCTTGATGGAGTCATCTTTATGATTGATAAGAAATATAACAAAACTCTACTTAGGCTTTCCAAGTAGGACATCAGCATCCTTAAGAATTTCCCGTGTGGCAATACTAGCTACGTCTAACATTATTCCTTGTGCAATTTTTCCAACATGTTTATATTGCAACCTAGACTAAACTTCCTTCGTAGTGTCCCCTGAACTATGCTCATGTAAGTATGCTTCAAATGACTAGTCAATTCATACTGCCCACATATCCTTCATCCCTCAGATATCTTGCTGGTTGCAGTCCTTTCCCTCCCTATCAATATGTTAACTAGCTGCCTCATGCTCCTTAATGTTGTTCAAAAGTCTGGAGTGAGAATACCTTTACACTGGAACCAATGCTACCAAACTATAATATTCTCGGTGATCAATCTAAGGGACTTTGGCTGATAAGTTCAAGGTAAAGGTTAGTTCTGTTCATAATGGTCAATTCTTTTGGCTGATGAAACTTCAATCAGTTAACATGATGCTGGATTCTTTCCCTGTTAGATGCATTACTAATCATCGTCTTTGAAGTTTAAACTTGACCTGATAAATGTCAGTTCATTTCTTTCAGCTACAAGGTTTTATTAAACATGAGATGCAAATGCATGAGCTCACTGCAGGTCTTGCCAACAATTTGGTCATCTTTATTCTGGTAAGTCACCTCAACTTTTTGCCGTCGACCAGTATCAAATCCTTTGCATCTTCCTTTTGTACTTGCTAGAAGTTCATATCTAACCATGCTTTGGTGATCCAGGCTTCAACTTTGATGATTGCACCCATAATTTTTGCTTGGAATGTCTCTTCATCATGCTTCAGCTTATTGAAAAGATGATACTTGTCGATTTAGCAAGCAGAGATGAAGGTCCACCCTTTGTAAAACTAGTATATAGTTGTGTATGTACTTCCCTTAGTGAGCAAGTTGGTTTTTGTGTTGCATAAAATGTCTTTATGTGAGTAGGCATCGTTCTTAGCTGTACATGGGGTTGAATCTTGGATTAAATTCTCAATTTCGAACATTTTATTCACTCACATTACGTGTTTATGCAGCTGATGACATACAAACCCATTGGATTGTGTACATGCAGCAATCTTTGTTGGCTAATTAGATGCAAAAATTTAATCAAAGTCTCTCGTTGACTGAGAGAAGATCTATAATCTCTTAATCATGTCATGTATCAACACATTCGTATCTCTCAATCATGTCATGTATCAACACATTCGCATACCCATATATCCACGTGCCTACATATTCAATTATTGTATATTTATATTGTATTGAGTCCGTAAGAGATACTATCAATTTTATAGTCGGGAGTAGAGAGTCTAAGATAAGTAAATAAGAAAGTTCTTCCCATCAAGATCATATCTTAAGAAATTCTACCATAGAATATTTTTCTATTAGTTGATAACCATAATTAAAATTCAATCATATCCATAATATATCTTACCTAATTAAATAGATCAATATAATCTAACATATGAATCCTTAACCAAAATAAATGGATATTTCACTTGCCAAAAGTTCTTAGTTTTCTCCAATAATTCATCTATCAATCACTTGAGATGACAAATGAATAGGAAATAACCAACAATTCCAGAAAGAAATGAAAGACCATAAAAAATATGAACTCTGGAGTTTATTGTATTTAGAAAGATACCAAATTCATGACATAATAGTAACCTCACATAAATCTGCAAGTAGGATGTACAACGCAGTTTCAACAATGGGTTGCTGAACATATCTTGCAAGCCTACTAAGATATCTCTGCTTGCTTGTTTTTCTGATCACCATATGCAACTACAATTATTTTGTGGAGTCGAGTTGTTGAGATCAATTATTTTCTGATCACCATATGCCTCCTAAGATATCTCTGCTTATGTGCTGTTCTTCGTGTGCCGGTGGCAGAAGGATTTGAGCCTACCAAGACCTTCTTCGAGAGAAGAAGGGTCCATCGCAAATGTTACTCGGAGCCAATTTTTCATCCCCACTGTTACCCCTGCACCGAACCTCAAAGTGGTAAATCTTTTACTTACAGCAATACTAACAACAAGAACAAAACCTACACTGATAAGAATTAGCAAATAAAAAGAAACAAGCTACAGGAAGAGAGACTGGTTCAACATGGTCTTCAGTAAAATATTTGACAGCATTGTCAATAAAGAAAACAAACAAAGCGATGTTTACGTACAGTCTTAATGCAGTAAACAACCAAAGATGATGTTTACGTACAGTCTTAATGCAGTAAACAACCAAAGATGATCAAAAGAAAGTGTTACACAAAATTTCATGTGTACCATAGAGAACTCAGTTATAGCCGGAGTGTTTTTTTAAATTTAATATGTATACCATATGTCATAATTGTAGATTTTTTTTAAGAATAGGTGCAATGATCAAACAAATCTTCAGTAAATGGGGATATAAATTTGTAATTACCATATCAATCATATGAGGTCAAAGAATAAATCTGAATTTGGACACGTAAATTACGAGGCACTGATGACCAAACCTGCATGCAGTTGATCAATAAAAGGTCAATGGATAAATCTGAATTTGATGTTTATATCAAGCTTGGTAATACCGAATGATACCGCCCGTACCTGATCAATAAAAGGTCAATGAATAAATCTGAATTTGATGCTTATATCAAGGTAGGCAATACTGAATGATACTGCCCGGTACGGGCGGTACGTACCAGTCCGACAGCATACCGGTACGTGGACCGTCCGTTACCGCCTGGAACGAAAAATAATAATAAAATAATAATAAAAATATATATATATATTTATATTTATATATATATTTTAGAAAAAGGCGACGTTCGGCGATGTCGTCGAGGCACCTATTTCGGATTATATATATATATTTAAATAAACGAGGCGACGTCGTCGAGACAATGCGACGTCGTCTTTTAAATATATATATATATATATATATATATAATCTTTTATATATATATTAATATATATATATATATATATATATAAACGAGGTGACGTCGTCGAAGCGACGTCGCCCCGCTTGGGAGAAGAGAGAGGCGACGTCGCCGAATTATATATATATATATATATATATATATATATATATATATATATATATATATATATATATATATATATATATATATATATATATATATATATATATATATATATCAAGGTATGCAATACCGAATGGTACCGTCCGATACGGGCGATACGTACCGGTCCGACGGCATACTGGTGTGCGGACCGTCGGGTACCGTTATAGTGCTACAGTATTATACTGTAGTAGTGCTACAGTGTTATAGTTGTTAGGATCGAGAGCACTAAGAGGGGGGGGGGGGGGGGGGGGGTGAATTAGTGCAGCGGAAATCTTTCAGCGATTAAAAACGAAAGTTGCGTTCGTTTGATAAAAACTATTTTGATGCAAAAGCCGATTCTAAGAATACTTATGATTAAGTGCAGTTTATGTCTAAACACAGTTTGCGTCTAAGCGCAGTTTACGCAGTTTGCGTCTAAATGCATATTGCGTCTAAGCGCAGTGCAGTTTGCGTCTAAACGCAGTTTTACGTCTAAACACAGTTTTACGTCTAAACGTAGTTTTACGTCTAAACGCAGTTTGCGTCTAAACGCAGTTTTACGTCTAAACGTAGTTTTACGTCTAAACGCAGTTTGCGTCTAAACGTAGTTTTACGTCTAAACGTAGTTTTACGTTTAAAAGTAGTTTACGTCTAAAACACAGTTTTACGTCTAAACACAGTTTGCGCAGTTTATGTCTAAACGCAGTTTTAAAGGGATCTGAACTTAGAAACTTCGTTCGTAAAAGCGCAGAAGACAGTTTTGCAGAATCAAAACGTAAACGTAAACTGTAATGTATGAAAACACTGATTTACGTCTGAATGCAGATTCGGAAAGATCAGCACTTAGAAACTTGTTCGTAAAGGCGCAGAGAGCAGTAGCTATGTAGGAGGTTTGCAGTAATGATAAAGTGCTCAAAATAAACGCAAACCAAAGATTTAGAGTGGTTCGGTCAGTCTTGACCTACTCCACTTTTGGCTTCCTCCACCGACGAGGTCACCGACGTCAACTAGAGGCCTTCCTTCAATAGGCGAAGGCCAACTACCCTCTTACAGATTCACTCCTTTTGACGGGCTTAGGAGACAACCCTTATAGAAGTTTTCTCTCCTCTATTTACAACTCAAACTTGAAGAATAGAAAGAGGAGAACTAGCAGTTTTGAGCTCTAAGAAACACAGAAAGATAGCAAGATTTCGAGTGTGTGTTCAGTGCTTTCAGTGCTGAATGGGTGGGGTATTTATAGGCCCCAACCCAGTTCAAATTTGGAGCTCAAAACGATCAAATCCCGGAATTCCGGGATCAGGCGGTTGCACCTCCTGACTGGAGAGGTTGCACCGCCTTGCAGAGCTCGAGGACTGAGCCCAGGCGGTTGCACCTCTCTGTCAGGGGCGGTTGCACCGCCTGAGTCTGGCTCGGAGACTGAGCCCCAGGCGGTGCCACCTCTTGACTGAGGCGGTTGCACCTCTTTGCCAGAGCTCGAAGACCGAGCTCAGGCGGTGCCACCTCTCTGTCAGGGAGGTTGCACCGCCCAGTCTAGCTCGAAGACTGAGCTCAGGCGGTGCCACCTCCTGGCTGGGGCGGTTGCACCGCCCAGTCTCGCTGGGAGGCTTAGCCCAGGCGGTGCCACCTCCTGGCCTAGGCGGTTGCACCTCCTGGTGCAATCAGGGTCCGAATGGTTAGCTCCATTCGGCCCAATTTCAGTCTTTCAAGGGCCCAATTGCCCCAAGATTAAGCTAATAGGATCACCTCCCATTTTCCAACTTAATCAATGTGCTAACTACGATTAGATCTAAGACAATTTCTGCAGCTTTGCTTCGGTGCGTCAATCGGTTCTTCCGGCGAGTTTCCAGCGAACTTCCGTCGATCATCCGATGAACCCTCGGTGATGCTCCTGCGGACTTCTGGCAAACTCCTGGACTTTGCGACGATCCACTTGGCGAGTTCCGACCATAGTGCTACAGTAATAAAAATAAAATAAAATTATTCGGTACACCAGGGTATACCGCTCGGTATACTGATACCGTACCATACCGAGCCCGAGTCAAAACGCCAGTACGATATGATACGACGAACCTTGATATATATAATATATATATATACCGAGCGATAGACCGCTCGGTATACCGTTTCGTACCGTACCGAGCGAACATCGAAATATCGATACGGTATGATATTGCGAACCTTGGCTTATATGGACTGTACTAATAATTAATCTAATATTGGGTTGGATATATAAAACATCAAGTGAAAACTTACTCCTAGCAAATGTTGCTCACCTGGCAGTATTATAACAGACTCCTCTTTGGCTAGCTTACTACAGAAATCAATATCATCATGGATGCCTTCCAAGTGAGACAAATTCAGCTTTGCCTGCATCACATACCATCGACTTAAGAACTTTGATACAAGTAAAATTCTTCTGAGATTTGGCTCTGACCCCTCTTACTTTCAAATCCCATCTTGCCTAGATCAGCTCATCTATCATAGCATGCCCCACTAAAATGTGGTGCCACGTAGATGGATGGCTGGATATTGAAACAGAAGTGCAATTAAAAACAGATGCTCAAAAGAAAATGGGTCTCACCATTACAAACATAGAACCTTCTGGTTTACGAGGGCATGTAATGCAATCAATCTCCTTTATTTTGTCATAACATATGTCTGCTGTTTTCCTCAGCAAATTAATGATTTGCTCAAAGAAATCATCCTTGGTGTTCTCAAGGATTTGAGGAACAGCTCCCTGAAAGAGTAAATTTTAGGTTATACCAAACTAAACTGGAAAAATGTCCACCGAAACAAAACAAAACAAAAAGAGAGAATCTATTCAATAGATGATAACGAGAGATAAATGACTTTTTATATTCATAGGAAAATGAATAAGTTTAAATAAACATGTTTTTTCTTGAACGTCTTCTTGGAAATTTCACCAAAAAAAAAACATGAAGTTCATTGTTTTCAAACAAAAACCATTAAAGAACATCAGTAAGAGCAAACTTAATGATCCACATTAAAGAACATCAGGAAAGAGTAATTAATGATTATAATAAAAAAGACTTTTTGAATACTTAACCAGGTCTTAGGACAACAGAATCAACCAACATAACAATGTAATAGTGATGACCATTAATAGGAAATATAAAGAAAAAAAGCAAACTTTATCCATCTGGAGGAATTTTAAGATACCATTTCTAGAGAAATAATGAGGTGAATTTTGGAGAATAAAGAGGTCCTTCACACAAATATAAGTGTCAAAGATAAGAATAATTCTTCACATACAAGTGGCTACATTGTATTGTCTTGAAATTAACAAAGCGATCGAATTCCATTTTGTTCTTTTGGATAAAAAAGAGGTCCCTCCCTTGTTGAAGTTTAAAGTACAGCTCCATAAGCAGAGGGACCACCAGGAGACTAAGTTAGTGAAGAGCTGCTCAATTCCTAAGAAAATGTATACATGGGTAGGCGATACACGGGTAGGCGGGGGAGAGAGAAGGAATAAACGGATTTGACTCCTTCCTCAAATAGTGAAAGAGCAGAAGCCGTAGAATTGCCAGATTATGATGTACCAATAAATGGTATCGGTGGCTGGACCCATACAAACCAATCGATATCGGTGTACCAATAAACGGTACACCAGTATATACCAAAGATTCAAAGAAGAGGAGAAAGGAGGAGGAAAGGGAAGGAAGAAGAGAAGGCAATGAAGGAAGAAGACGAAACACAAGGAATAAAGAAGAGGAGACAGTAGAGGAAGAGGAAGATGGAGAGGAGGCAGTGGAGGAGGGAGGAAAATACCCGATCGGCAACAATGGTGCACGACAAAAAAAAAAAAATATATATATATATATATATATATATGTATATATATATATATGTATATGTATATATATGTATATGTATATATATGTATATATGTATATATATATATACATATATATATACATATATATATATATACACATATATATATATATACACATATATATATATATACACATATATATATATATATACATATATATATATATATATATATGTCGTCCCAAAAAAAATAATATATATATATGTATATGTATATGTATATGTATATGTATATGTATATGTATATGTACATATATATATATATGTACATATATATATATATATATATATATATATATATATATATATATATATTTTTTTTTTTTTTTTTTTCTGAAGAAGTGAATATTATAACAAAAATCATGACATGATGCAAGTATACCGATTGAATATAGCACGACAAACAATCATTTAAGGTTGTCATAAAATCAAGGGAACCTATAAATGTCATAAAGATGAGTAAATTCATGTAGAGCAGCAAAAGCAGATTTGGTTAGATATAACAAAGATAAACAATATGGTCCAAAACTGTATAGTGATATTAAATGGTGCTTAACGGTAAAACAGTTGCTGGCATCGAACCCAAATCATTAGGATAATTGCTATTCCATTTGCTTTGACAGCTATTGGTAATTTTATGGTCAGAAGAAAACTCAGAGAGCAGAGAAGAAGGGGTTGGTGTGGGAAAGGAGGCCATTGAAGCAATGAGGTTTAGGTTTGCTAATAACTTTCAAGCCATTGTATTTTCAGCAAAGGATCCCAAATTTCCTTATCTTCAGCAATTTTGCCATCCAGTGGCCATAAACACTAACAAAGTGAACAACCAATGCATTGCCACTAATTTTACCTGCTTATTACATGGCTAACAACCTTTTTGGCTTCTCTGAATTTGTAGAGATGTCCTACAGCATGATTACAATTAAGATTCTCAGTTCAGTTTAAATGCTTAATCTCTAAACTTGACCATGGTCATGTCTTAAGTGTGGTAGTCAAGATTCTCTGCCACTCTCTTTGTGATGTTGTTTCATGGGAAAAGTGACCAACAACAGAAAGAGGGAAAAGCAAATGTGACATAACAAAAAGGATGCATGAATTACATAAATCATCTAATTATAATTACACATGAAGCAATAATCAAGAATAAGGGATGCATTGTTTTACCTGAATAAAGGTTGCAGGATCTGTTGTGATATTCAGCATGATTGTGATACTGTCAACAATCTAAAGAATGAAGCATGTAAGTATTCATTCATATTGCTTAACAAAGTCAATAAGAAATCCAAGCTACCATACTCCAAAATAACGATTAAACCCAAAAGGTATTGTTATGCCAATAAATTTACTGGTTTTAGCACGAATTTAATGAATGGTTCAGATTGTACTTTAAACATTGCAGGTTATGTTCATTGAACATATAGATAGGTTGGATAACCTAATATATTCTATCCCTTTGCTCCTTATTATCTTAACTTCCAAGCTTACAAACACCTCAGTCAACTATATAGCACATGTTCATTGACCACAAGGCTTCCATATTTATTTAATTCTGAACCAGAAATATCAATCTAAATTGGATTCAACTGAGGCAAAAATAAAGTGCAACTAAATTATTGTCTAGTGAACAATTTTCATTGCTACATTTATGGGGGTCATATGAAGTCAGCCAAAATTAGCTAAATCAATTAGATCAATTGATTTCCATCCAGATAGACTGTCGTCTCAGCTGATCTGAAGCTGTATCAGAGCAGAATAAACCAATTGCAACTAAATTCAGCATGTCTCAACTGATCCTACCAATTACAATAGATTGCTAGCCAACTAGTGTAGTCACCGGATACCCAGATGCTCGCCTAGGCACTCGGGCGAAGTGAGGCATGGCCAAGCAACTTCACTCTATTGAATTCTGGATTTTGATAATGAAATCAATCAATAAGTTTATTGAACTAATATTTTTTTAAGATAAGTGACAAAGAAAATATATTGATCATACACTCGGACCACTGAAAGGGCAAATGTTGAGCCGAATGATTGGTCAATATGCTAGAGAACAAACTTTATACTAAAGGTTCAGACATCATGTCGAAAAGAACGGATATTACGTTGGAAGGCCAAACGATACGCCGGAAGGAGCCAACGATATGTCAAAGGTTTATATAAAGGGTCGTAAGATCAGAAGACATGGCAAAAGCTTCGATGTTATGCCGGAAGAAATTGTTAAATTGAGATCGAAGTGTTTTATATAAATTTAAGCCCAAGCTTATAGCAATCTTTAGGCTTGAGTCTGGGCTGAAATTGAGCCCATTAGAAGGCCAAAGAAATGACCTATACCAAGTCTGGGTGATGGTACCACCAGGCCCATGAGATGGTACCGCCTAAGTCAGTTGATAACACCAAAATGTTGTCAGCACTATCGATGGTAGTACCGTCAGTTTAAGTGATAATACCACCTAGGGCAACGATGGTACCGCTTGAAATTCAAATTTTACGAAGGTGGTACTGTCGGAGTATAGATTTGCAGCTTGTATCAAAAGTTACAATAGTAGTACCATCCAGTTTTAGTGGTAGTACCACCCATACTTCAAAATTTTAAAAATTTAAATTTTTAACTATATTTTTAAAATCTTTTAGGGTCTATAAATATCTCACTCAAGCTTGGTTGATAGATCATTCATTTTTTAGATAGTGAGGTGTTGTAAACTCTCATTTTAAGCATAATTTGAGTCGAATTTGGTCATAATATTAAGTTATATAAAGTGAAAGATCTTTTATTAAAAATGAGTATGAAGGTTATTTTCTAAATCTGAAAAATGAAAAAATTATAATAAGGTAGTTGATCATCATCAATTGAAAAAAAAAAAAAATCCAGAAAGATCATCCTTTTTAAAACCAACAAGTTGTTTAGGAAGAATAGACCTCAAGAAGGTACTGAACCTAACTAGAAATGCTTAGGAGTTGTATCTAACCAAGAATGGCAATCACCTTAGTTTCTTTGAAAACACCATTTGGGTCACTTGTCACAATCCACCCAAGACGCCAACCAGGTACCACCCATCTCTTTGATATAGACCCCAAGGTAAGGACAGGAACAGTGGACCCAAAAACACCCATTGGCACAAAAGGGTTACTCCCAAAAACCAAATGGTCATACACTTCGTCTGCAATGACCATTATGCCAAGTCTCTTTGCAGTGTTGGCTACCTGAAAAATAATGACCACATTTTATGATTTAATATTTTCAAGATCTGCCACATTAGTCGAACTTACAGGATCAGAGTTTCATCATCTAAAACTAACCTCTGCCAAGTGCTGATAGGTGAAAACATTCCCACAGGGGTTACCAGGGTTGATGACCACCATAGCGACAGTGTTCTCATCTGCCAGAGCTTCCACAGCTTCGAGATCAATCTCCCAGCCCTTCTCTGGGAGAAGGTCAAAATGGCGAACCTCTAGACCATTAACACCAGCTCGAGCCTCGTAAAATGGGAATCCAGGTCTAGGCAGTAGTATGTTCGCACCCGGACGGGCAAGTACAGAAAGTGCTATCTCGATTGCCTGGCTGCAGCCCGCGGTGAGGAAGATGTCATCGGTCGACAGCTTATAAGGGAGGTCACGTGAAAGGTACTCCGCGATAGCGCTATCATCAGGCCCACAGCGTCAGAACATTAACCATACAAGAAACCAGTGAAAACTTTAAAGCATTTGATAGCGATCACTACCAAAAAAACGAACATGTTACAAGGAATGGCATTTCGTGTAAAGAAATGACACCAACCATGAAAAGGAACAAAACAAAACCAAAAGAACGATATATGAATCGTCTGGAAGATGGAATATTCTTCGAAAAGAACTGTCTTTTTAATCAAAATATCATCTTTTTAAGAGGACCACTGAATCCAGCTTCAGAAATAACTAAGCATCAATGGAAACTCTAGATTACCGAGGCAACAACATGAATAACAAACAGAACTGAGACAAAGCAACGGAGCACAAAAGAACAACGAAGATGGACGAAAATTTTTCATTTGTTTCTTTCTTGGTCTTTCCATTAAGGTGATATTGTTTTCAGGGAGAATCACCGTCGAGCGGGAGGAACCCCGACGTTGGGGGCATAGCAGTTGAAGTTGGCGGATCGGACGGCGGCGACAATGGCGTCCTCGGCCACGGCGGTGGTGCGGAAGCACGGGAAGGCGGAGGGGTCGCCGTGGCCGAGAGGGAGCACCGGTCGGGGGCCGTCGTCCCGGATGTTGGCGATGACCTTATCGAGGACCGCGCGGATGCTGGAGGCGGAGACGCTCGCCAGCGAGGCGTTGGGACCGAAGCGCCATCGCCCCGCCGCCGCTGCGCCGTCGACACCCCCGTTATCCATCGCGAACCTGGCTGTCGATGGTGGGACGGCACGAAGGGTTAGGGTTCTCGAGGGCTCATGAAGGGCCACCTATCGCTGGCACTGGCGACCGAGGGAGGGGGGGACGTCAGGTGGAGAGGCGTTACCAACACGATTTATTAGGACCGTGAATTGCTTCTCACACCCTCCAAAGAAGCCCCACGACGAAACCGGGACGATCTTGACCGTCCACACCATCATTCTCTCACAATCTTCGTTGGTTTGTTACGCGGGAAGGTCTCTGCTGCTTGCGGAGTACGTTAAGGTCGAGTCGGCTTGAAAGCAAGGAGGCGTTGGGCCTGTGCGGACGCCGACCGCCGTCGACCCCTGCGCACGAGCTTCCAGATCAGCGTCAATCGGTGGAGCCCACCGTCGCAGCCAGAAACAATGAAAGCTGCTTGGAGTTTTTCGATGGACAGCGATCACGAATTCCGTCATCCTGATTAGACGACGTGGACGCAACGGACGGGACAAATGGGTGCGTCATGGCAGTTTGTCCTATCCCATTGGTGAGCCCCACATGGCTTGTCCTATCCCATTGTTATAAATATATTTATGATGTTTTTAGTAGAACGAATTCTTAAAAAATAATTTAGTTTTAATTTTCAAAATGATCTTAGACCACTAGTTTTCTATTTTAGAGAATTTTTTTGGTATTTTTATGAATATTATTTAAGCATCAAAATAGTGTATCATTTTTTCTATTTTCTACTTACTTTTTCTCTTTATATCTCATTATTTAAATCAAAATTTTCTTCTTCATCTTCCTTATGAGGAAGAAAGTGAAAACTGCATCATGTTGCGTTACAGTAATGCCCTAAACAATGGGGACGTCTCAACAAAAATGCATTAATAATACATCTGATCCTTCAAGCAGCCAAAAATCATTCGTAAAACATCAAACATGTACTTGTTATTTCAGAAAATGTGATGGGAGTAAAACCATAGTTTGAATGGTTTCCTGTCTCATGCAGTTCTGAGATGAAAGATCAATACAAATCTTGGTTGAATTGTGGCTTCTACAGTACAGACATCGCATAGATAACCATGTAAAGCCAATGGAGTGTAACACTTCCCGATAAGCAGCATTACGACGAGATCAACCGTAAGAGCACAAACCTTGCTCCAATCTGAAATCGGAAATCTTCAACAACTACAATAATACAAAGCATTTTTCCAATGGTGATACGTGTAAAATTTAGTACCACAAACAAATATGGTAAAGAGTAATGCGAGCAAGGTATCATTCAGATATGATCTTGCTGGGTTGCCTCGTCGTCATCGAGCACAGAGCCTGTATTTTCATCTCTTCAAGCTACTTGGTCCTTGCTTTTTCTTGCTGCGTGAGGTTAGAGGACCATTAAGCTGATAGAATATAAACTGTTCATTAAGCTGTATTAACAAATAAGACTGCAAGTTTCTTAAAGAAAACCCAAAATGTTCATCATGAACATCACGGCATCTCCTCTCATCCCTTCTTAGCACAAAGTCAGACTGGAATGTTTAACAGGCAAAAAAATTTCAAGGATTACAGGCCAGTTACTAATTGTTGAATTATCAAGTGCAGGAACCTAAGTTCAAATGCCATGTTGATTCATTTCACTCGAAGAAATGGAGGAAAATGAGATTCGATAGACGATTTCTATCTCCTCTCCTCTTGCAATTAGAAAAAGCTTTCTGCATCTTTTACCTTATATGCCAAAAGAAAAACAAATCCATGTGTTTGATGGCCATTTGACATAATGACAATAATGGAAATAAGTTATTTAGAATTTCACATAAACCAACATGTCCATCATTTAAAAAAAATATAATCGAAAATTTGCTTCAAGTTTTTAAGCATTATACTGACAGATGATGATCGAGATAAAATAACTCAAAAGAGATCAAGCCAAATGATGAACTGAATGTATAAATTATACATAAACTTAACAGGAAAAAAGGCAGTTTGTTTTTTTTTTTTTTTTGTGACAGATTAAACTGCAGATAAAACAGACACGGAAGTTTAAAGAAATTATAGGAGTATCCAGACTGTACCTTTAGTTAGGTTTATTAATGTTCTTGGTGGACATCTCCCTTTCCCCCCTGCCAAATGCAACCTCGTCCATGCTTTGCCCTTGCCTCCTATATCGGCCACCAGATGCCACAAATCCAGGGCATGGCCTAAAGGCTTTTATCGGCCACCAGCCAAAGCCCGGGACAGTGGCTATCCCGCCCTGAATCCGTCCCTTGCCATTGCAACCTTTCTCAATTTCCTCTCTTCCACAGGTCTTGCAGGCCCTTGAGATATAATCTCACACCATAAATAATTCAGATAGCAGAAAATAGCTGTTTTAGCAAACTAACACCAAAACAATACTGTAAGCTGCAGATGGTCATAATAGACTACTATTATGGGTGATATAAACATGACAATCAAGAAGATAAACATATTGTAGCCAAAGAATTTATTGTTGTTGGAAAATTAAAAAAAAAATCCCAAAACAAGTATGATAAATGAACTTGTACATACCTTCTCTTTAAGGAATTTGTGTCCCAAGAAGTGTCGAATCACCAACTATTTGGATCAATATTGCGGATCCAAAATGTAATCACCAATAGGGAAAACACCTTCTTTTTTACCACTCAAATGTGTGATAATAAGAATGATAATTGGAATGCTTTTGCAATTCTCTTAACCCCTATTTATACGGTTCTTGGCATGAGGAGGTTATATTATCGTAATTTTCCCTCATGAATTATGCTCATTCGTTTGAGGATTTAACCTTTGTAAC
This sequence comes from Musa acuminata AAA Group, assembly GCF_036884655.1. Taxonomy (NCBI): domain Eukaryota; kingdom Viridiplantae; phylum Streptophyta; class Magnoliopsida; order Zingiberales; family Musaceae; genus Musa; species Musa acuminata. The sequence goes on from NC_088335.1 coordinate 48,272,934, forward strand.
TCATCCAATGAAGGAGGGGGATTATTCTATATGACACCTACTCGGTGAATGTGATGACTCCAATGAACGAGGGTAAGGAGTCACTTGGTGAGAAGTTATTCTTGTAACTCCTCCATTTGAGGACTCAACCAATACGAGTGGTTAACCAAATTGACCCAACCCATCATGGGTGGACCGATCCTCCTTCCACTTGTTAATCATTTAACATTAAAGAAGATGCAGGCACTGAAGGAAGAAGGACAAAGATACTCCATTCCATCTTCAGCTTGTACAAATTTCTGTAAATTTGAAACAAGAATTTTCCGATGTTTCAACTTGCAATCAAGATGCTTAAGCCTTAGATAACTTGAACAATTGATTACAAGATTTAGGTTTTTAAGATTTTACTCTCCCAAGATTTATACCAAATGTTTCCAATAATCTGCGCACGGCGAGGATTGGCCATAGCCGGTCTTAAATGCCCCAAAGAAATCAGCAGCCCTGACTTCCAATCGATCAGTACACAACTTCGTGCAGAAGCACCAATCTATATACTAATAACAGGTTCTACAATGACATAATACAAATACAAATGTGCTTACTATTCGATGGCACAAACATATAGAGATAACAACCCAAAAGAACTGATGAAATCATAGCAGAAGTTCATACAGTTGAGTTGTTCAAGGGAAGAATTTGAATCGTATAGGATACCTGAACTGGGGACCCTCTGGGCCTTCAATCAGTGATTCGGCTTCCTAAGGGGAGAATCCTTCTCTAGGAAGAGGAAGGGTGGAGCTATCGTCTTCTTCCTCTGCTGCTTCTTCGGTTACAACTGGATAAGAAGCATCTGCGGAAGGAGTCGAAGAAGAAGAGCAGCAAAGGGTGGACTTGCGAGGTGGACTCACGAGTTGAGGATGAGGAATAGGTGGAGGAGGAGGGGAACGGCGTGGAAAGAGAAGAAATTGGGAAGGTGGAAGGGAGATAGACGCGGCCATCAGAACACCAAAGAGGAGCTGTGGCTTCCGAAACCAAGAACAGGGGAAGAAGGCACTTGTAAGCCACACGTGTTACGAGACGACAGAAGACATCAATTCCTGTTTAATCTTACAAACGTAAAACATTTAATCCCAATTCTTTTTTAAATCATTAATTTCATCGATAAAAAAATATTAAAAAAATAAAAATATAATTTTATTATTTTTAATTATTATATTTATATCTATTTTTCACCCTAACTGATTTTTCTTTTTCTCCATTTTCCGACTTACTTTCTATCGCTCGTCTACCGCACCCGCTCAACCTGCATCGCTCGATCGCCGTCGCTTCTACACCACTCGACCACCACAGCATCTACACCGCTCGTCGTGAACACTCCTACATTGCTCGACCATCATTGCTCCTACATCGCTCAGTGTGATGGTGATAAACGATATAGGAGAGGCAATGATTAAGCAATGCACGGACGACGATCAAGCGATGTAAGACCGACAATCAAGTAGTGCAAGTGCAATAACAAGAGTGATGCAAGTGCGATGACGATCGAGCGGATACAAGGGACGAGCGATAGGCAAGTAAGTCGGAAAAAGAAGAGGAAGAGAAATAGATTAGGGCGAGAAGTGAATATAAATTTAATTATAAAAAAAATAAATTATATTTTTATCTTTTTTATTTATATATATTTTTCTTTGCATATTATTTTTTAAAATACATGGATCAAGATGCTAACCATAGTTAACTACTGAGAATACCATAATCCATAGTTAACTATAAAGGATACCATAATCCTGAAGATGGTGAGGCCTCTTTTCATATATGGAGAAGAAAAAAAAAAACAAAGACTTCTCAGCGAAGAGTCAGCATAGCATATGGTGTCAAAACGGCTAAAAGCTCGCCAAACATACAAGATCACGGTTTTCTAAAAGAAATTTTGGTATTCGTAAAGCGCACAATATTAAGTGAATGCACACAAGAATAGTTTGCATCCTTCAACCACTAAATGCTTGCCATAACAAAGAACCAATGGGGCTTCGCAAATTTCTGGAAGTAGATCAAACCTAAAATATAGAGTTCTGAATAATCTTCTGCAATGCTGGAAAGTACATCTGAACCATATACAATCATGCCAAGTTGACAACAAATCAGCCTTCTTATTTAGTGTACTGTCAATATCAGAACTATTACTCGTACATAAGTTTAACAGAACTCGGGCAACATAACACCCAAATGACTTGTTTAGTTCCTCCTTCGGACTTATAGACCGGAGCCTCAGCTTTGTATACTCGAGGTGGAAATGTCAATTGATTGCCAACATTACAGCAGGCAAGTTAGTTCTTAAACCTTTGACATTAGGGTTTAAGTTTTCCTACAATGCCCATTCACGACTGCTCTTGCAACACTCCTCTTGTATGTGCAAAAATTTCTCAAGTAATCATAAGATCATCTGATTCGGTTGGTGAAAAGAAATTTCACATCACCTGGAGCTGAAGAACTCCTCTTGGCAGTAATTTGCAAGATGACACCATCAGCAAGCATACGCTGAAGAACTCTTGCTATATTCTTAGTGTCGTCAATCCCAAGGTGGTGACTTCCCAACAAGGGTATTTCCAGTTCCCTCAGCATTGTCATCATTCCTGTTGCCTGTCACGAGAGAGAATTAATTAATAATATAGGATTGCTAAGGACAGACACAAATTTTTAAAAAATGTTAGTTCCTCCAATTATTGCAGTATCTGTGGAGAATAGACAATAAAGGAAATCTGCTCACCCTTCTCTTGTAAAAATTGAGGTATATGTCCTTCAGATTGATCCACTCCATGAAGTATGAAGGAGTCTTTATCTTTGAAACTTTGCATTGCTCAGGAATCTTCGTCTTCAAGTCCCAGTTCCCACTGTCATTATAAGGCAAACTAAGCATGTATGATTCTTACGTCATTAGGTTATTTCCTAGGTTAAGGAAAATTATTTGATGCTTAAGTTTTCCCAAGCAACTTTAAGGGTGACAAGTTTAAGATCCTAAAATTTTATGCTTATAACCAAGAAGCGAGCTTTAAATTTCATATCTATGTGTTACATAATACATGATGAATTCTGACCTATAGCATACAGCATACTCATTACACAAGTAGTGATTTTTAAAAGCAATAAACAGGGGAATATCCTAAAAGTCAATAACTCAGACTGAGTAGTTTAGTTGTCAATAAAGCAAAAGCAAATAAGCATATTAAACACACATTTCAAGAGACTGATTACAAGAATCCACAATTCAACCTATGAAAATATCAAGGTGCTTCTGCATGATTTGGTCAATTACCCTGTTCATTAGATGTATGTATCTGTTCGAGTTATGAATAATATACATGAGGTAGTACGCATGAAATAAATGTAAAATAGTGAAGCAAAGAACAGTCTTTGCAACAAATCAAATTCAGTGAACAAAAGTAAATGAATAATTCAAGTAGCAGATACTTGCCAAGAAATGTACAAAAAAAATTCCCATTAAGAACTCAAGGCAACACCTTCTTTGCTATAGTGGACTTGTGTGGTCTGCATCAACCAGCACAAGCAGCCACCATTTTTAAGGTGTGAGAACACCAGCACATGGCAAGGACCACCTATGTTGATACCAGGGTCTGCCATACCGAGCCGTACCGCCCGGTACGACAGATTGTCGGTACACGGACCGACTGTTACCGATCCGAGAGTACTGTAGTACTTATAGCACTGTAGCAGTGCTACAGTACTCGGTACACCTGGGTGTACCGCTCAATATACCGTACCGTACCGGTACCGAGCCCAGATCGAAATACCAGTACGGTACGATATTGCGAACCTTGGTTGATACGATATCGGCACAGTGTGGCACAGTCAAAAACTTACCTGAGTTCTACAAGACTCAACAGAGTAACAGTAGATACAAAAATTGTGTATGTCCAACATGTATAATTTGTACAAACGAGATAATGAAACATTTGTTAACTAGTGATGCAGAAGGAATGCCCGCAGGTGGTGTCAAATCCAAATAATACAAAGCAAAAATTCTAGCTGACTCAACTAACAGAGACAAGCTAAGAAACACAAAACCATAACATGAAGCCAAAGACAACATACAGTTATTCATAATAACAACTAACCAAGTTACAAAAGCTGCTCGATTAAGTAAGCCTCCTTGCTCCTTCACCCACAAGTGATGTTTTTTCATCCATAGTTCAAACTCATGAAGCACATCTTTAAATGGGATAGCGGTATCATGCCACACCCTGCAAATCAAATAGGTAGTTTAATCCCTGTTCTTCTGTAAGACTTCTCTAAATTAAATTTACCTAAAACAACAGCACTTGAAAAGAATTTTTAAATGTTCACATTAATGTTTCATGCATCTTGTCATTTCGCTCTTCTTCTACACTCTTCTGAGTCTAATAATACAGCTTGGAGATCATCTCACAGAAGAGTATATGTTTGGTTACGAATATGCAAAATTAAAATTGGATTTGTTACAGACTTAACTACGTAAGCTAAACCATGGAACATTACTTAGCTAACCTGCACAAAGTAACGGATAAACGAATTAAACAAAGAGTAAGATTTCGATCATCCCCACTTTCGCAAGGCAAACACGGAAGCATGAGTTTGGCATTTCAGCTGTTGGAATTTTTACTGATAAGTGCAAAGCATTTAACCAACAATCAGAATCTGACAACACCTGCACTCTCTTTGTCATGACATTTTCTATCAAGGTAAGGCTATTGGTGTTACACAATGGTCTCACATCAACAGAAATAGCAACACTCTTGCCAACTTTGGCAGGTTGAATTCTGCTATATTTTGGATAGGTGATTAACCTCCTAGTGGTCTCTATGAACTCTTGAATTAATATAGTTTTTACTTCAAAAAAAAAAAACAATCAGAATCTGACAAAGGGGACTTTGAACAAGGAAGCAAAATGATCATAAAAAACAACTAAGCTACAACAAGGTTTGAATCCAGGAAACGGATCTCTTGTCAGATTGGAGATCCAAAAACAAAGTTGAATAATATAATATGGTAATACAAACCTTTATATATGTATACAGAATGTAAATTGATTGAATAAACATTTAGAACTTCTCTAAACAACTAAGAAAATGGACAATGGTTGTTCTCCATGATCCATAATCCGTGTGGTGGCTGGAGGATAACCTAAGATGACAAAAACATGATGAAAATTACCATTTAAGGGCTACCCAATTTTAACAATTGATGGTGATATATTTCACAATATTTTAGACTGGAGGGTGGATTCTGTCTTTATTTTATTTGATAAGATATGGATCTTGAACAGATCAATGTTAAACAACACTCCTAGTTACACGAAGTTAATTTGAAAATAAGAAGGCAGAACATTTTCACACATCTAGGATTTTAAATCATCTACAAGGCCCTCTCTAGCTGAAGTTCAGTGTCAACTTTAGAATATTGGGATCTGATTGACCATCGACCATTAGTTTCATTAAAATTTTCACAAATCTTTTCCAATTAATTTGCAATCCATATTCATCCACATCCATCCATCGCAGGGAACTCAGTTGGATTCATACTGGGGGCTTATGTTTTTAACTAAAGAGCATTTAGGATATTTGTCTCACAATGAACTCATAAAATTAATATCCTGAGCCATCTAGATCTGCAACAACTTCTTAGACTACAACCTTGCTAACAAGCTTAATTTGTGTCTTTGAGATAAGCTTTAGGCTCCTACTTTACCACAGATCTCAATTGTTACATGACAAACTTCAAGGAAGAGCATATAAAAGATTGAGTTTTCTAATTCAGCAAACTTCCACACGCAAGACCTAAATTAATGTTCCTAAAATAAACAATCAAATTGCACGCTAGTGAAGGACATATGCTACACATCTTTTATAATTTGCAAAACTATAAGAAATGAGCAGTAAACTTTTATCCATTACAAATTAAAGAATGAACATAATTACTGCTTATTGCAACCATAGTTTTTATCTAACATGCAATCAGAGAGTAAGCACTTGGCGCAAAATAAGAAATACACAATAATAGTTAGCAATTATTGCAAATACCTGTCAACCCCTAACTTTCCATATTTTCCTTCAATATATTCGTTGATTCTTTGCTCGCTCATTACTGCTGGTCGTACAAACCTATACAAACAAAATATACTTTAGTGAAGATAATTATAACCAAGTTATTGCCAAAGCACAAGACCAAGATTTGATGGGAAAAAAAATATGCTTGTTAGGTCACTAAGTTTGGTGAGTTATTTGAGTCATACTTAGTCCAATCTACTGCTCATGTTGGGCTTCTTTGTTAAGTTCAACAGCTGCTGGAATGAGGTAGCTTTCATACCAAATCACCAACATATACAAGCCATGAGGTCCCAACTATTTGGTCCAGCTAGATAGACCTTTTTTGCCATTGAGCTTTGGAAGAAGCATCACTTGGTAACTAAAAGCCATGAAATTTCTTTCTAATACTTCATATAAGTTCTCTTATGCCATCCTCTACCTTACCTTCACCACTATCATTATTAACTCTACCTCATTCAACAGTGAATTAAGTTTCTTTTGGGCATGATCCAGAGTTCCAGACCACCTTAAACATTATTCACTCATCATATGAGTCACCATATTCACTTCCCTCTATTTTTGTACATCTCCTCGTCATCAATTTTAACACCCTAAGGTTGCATCATTTTTGTTGGAATAATATCCATGATAAATAAAAAGTGGCATTAATGATTCCTTTTATAGCTAACTTGACACCTTGCAATAAGGGCATTGCTTATTCAGTTAAAACTTTTGAAGACCTTATGATGAAATGTTGCATGTATGAAAAAATCTACAACAAGATAAGGTAAGAAAGAATAATGTTGCATATGGTATCTTCTATTAGGTTAAAAGGGAAAAGTAGAAAACTATCTGGATAAGAGTGACAAGGTTGTAGTATTCTCAAAGAAATTTTACCTGTGGAATGAATCAATAAAATCCATGTTCTTGGCATCGATCATTAGAACGGGAAATTCAAGAATCTCAACTCTCCCTTCTAGGTCGAGAACTAAAAGATAATCCAAATTCTGAGGCCTCAGTTTATTCAGGCTTCTCGTGCTTGCTTTAAGGTCCACCATAAAATCATGATTGAACTTCGCCAGATGCAAAGCATCATCCATCTACATTCAAAGAGGTAATAGTTAGGCGTATATTTTGTGATATTACATGATATTTTCGTATTTAAGGAAATTAAAAGCAAGGAGTTTGCATTTAATGTCACAATCCTCCAAGGCATTTATTTTACTAGGACTTTAAATCATGATTGACCTTCAGATGCAAAGCATCAACATCCGACACACAAAGAGAATACTCTAGGATTCATGGTTTATACCATACATAACACAAAATTTTAATTTATATTATAAATTTTATTCACTTTCCATTTAGAGAAATTCAAACCAAGGGGTTTGCATTTAGTGTCACAATCCACCTAGTCATTTATTTTATTAGGATTTTTAGAGATTGTTCTATGGAACTTCCTTCAGACACCATAAGAGAAAGCCAAAAAGACAAAAAAAAGCCTACACTAGTATGATATCGTTCGGGAAAAACAAGAAAAAATAAATCTTAAACCTTATAACAACACACCTAATCTAAGATTGGCATGCCATGTGCCAATGATGCATATGAATGTTGTGCTGTCATATCTATATCTTGTGTTCTGAAGCATGCCAAGGCCCATTGACAAAAAAATGAATGTGTTATGATATGCATCAACCTGTGCAAGTGTACACTATGCCCATGCTCATGCATGCATAACAGTTACATAGCATGCTACCTTGGGCCAGACAGTTTGATATGCGCAACAGATGGATGATTTCTGAGTTCAGCTAATATATGACGTGCTTCAGAGAATGCGCTGGCACAACCATATTGCATGCTACATCTTCAACATGCTGACCTCTCTGGAAGTTACAAACAATAAATACCTCACCACATGTAAACCATATATCAGAATCATGTTACCTTTCTCACAAATAATAATGAGTTTTCCAATTCTTGAACCCAAACAATTTTTTCAATGTCTCCAGTTAAGCCTATCTAGTCTATCCAACATAACTCAAGCTGTGTCACAAGGTAAGTCGATCATCACATGGCATTGCTAAAATGGATTTATAGGTTCAGACAACAAGTCCTAAAGCCATGAACTAATAAATTTCTAACACAAACTTAAGTTCTAAATGGACAGCACCTTTTCGTTGAAATACGTCCGCTCCTCATTGGTCATTTATCAATACCGTTTATGTGTCTTCTCGTAGTCAATAAACAGAAGCTCCAACTGTATTGCTCTACTTCAATTAGTAATGTGACAGGTAAGCTAGTTCCGATGCTTGATCAATAGCACGTAAACAAAGGAAAATTGATGCAAAATCTGACCGATTACGTTTGTGGTAGTTGATACCATCTCGTGCATTATCCTCATTCCTACATAAAGCCAATGGCAACATCTCAAGGTTCCGAGAAACCGAAGCTTCGTGATTGATTCATTACCGTCCAGCAGAAATGGATCCGACGACTAATGTTGTTACAACTACTACCGCCAGATGCAGAACAATCAAACAAACCTTAAAGTTCATCAATGATACTCACCAAAATAAGAACAGAGTCTAGGAATAAGGACCTCGAATTCGTACCTTGGTGCACTTACCCTGGGTGTGATAAAGACACATGGGCTTCCACCGGCCGGCCGTCTGGGCATCGATTACGGCCGGAGCAGAAGAGCTCAGGCAAGCAGTAACCGCGCGATTCCGAGCGGGAAGGCAAGGGGAAGTGAGGGACGGGAGTGGGATGAAGGCGTGAGCGGTGAGAGGAGATGGGAAGGGCGAGTGGAGGTGGCGGGAGAAGACGCGACGAGTTGAAACCCTAGCGACCAACGCCATCCGACCTCTGGAGATATCGGAAGCGGGAGCGGAAGGTCTTAGGGGGATGGGGAGATGATTGCTGTATAATACTGGGATTTTTTCTCTTCTCCAATTAATTAATTAATTAATTAATTTTTATATGCATTAATTTTTCATGTCTTAAGTATCACTTTATAATTTCCATCTTTATAAATTGTTCTTTTTTTATTTTCTTCCTTATAAGAGTTATATTTGGTTGTTCATATTTATTATCATAAATATGATATCAAATCATAAACATAAATAATTAGGGAGAATTTCTGTACTGTCGTCGTCAATTAGTCAAGTCCCGTTTTGATCCCATCAACGAGTGCTCCCATTCTTACCTTCGTAGTCATCGGAAGTATTTTCGGGGACCATGCCGGGCCTTCAATTCACCAATAACGTAGATGGTAGACAAGCGTCTAATGGCCCCACTGAGGAACGTATTACTCCCATGCCGTTACACGTCCGGTCGTCGACAATTAGTCAAGTCCCGTTTCTATCTCATCGAAGAGATACTCTTGCGTTTACCCTCGTGGTCATCGAAGCTTATTCGGGACCAAGTGGGACCTCCCATTCTGCTCAATCATGTGGACGGTAGAAAGAGGGTTTCGAAAACGAAGGGTACAAGATCATGAAATGGCTGGTACCGCGGAAGCGTTGGTCGGCGAAAAGCAATCTAAATTGTCAATTCCCGTTACGGCCATCGAATCCAACGCCCGATCCTTCTTTCTCCACCCTTCGATTTTGCGTCATATATATCATCCTTCGATTTAGATTGCGAAGCCGTCGAATCCATCCTCCTCCTCCGGCTTCGTTCGGCGCTGCCGCCTTATTTTTTTCGAGATCGGGGGAGTAGAAGATGATCCAGCTGCTGTTCACGATGGTGTCGGCGGAGGTTGGGGTGGCGGTGGCCCTCCTCTTCAAGACCCCGCTCCGCAAGCTCGTTATCCTCGGCCTCGACCGTTTCAAGCGCGGCCGCGGGCCCGTCATGGTGAAGACCGTTGCAGGCACCGTCGTAATCGTCCTCGCCTCCAGCCTCTACAGCATGGCCAAGATCCGCAGCCGCTCCGCCGAGTTCGGCGCCTTCACGCCCACCGACCAGGTCCTCATGAGCCGCCACCTCCTCGAAGCATCCCTCATGGGTATCCACTCTACAGTCTCGCGAAATCTTGTTTTGTCCTACTGCTTCTTCTTCTTCTTCTTCTTCTTCTTCTTCTGTTGTTGGATTTGAATCTAATCACCATGAATGTAAAATAGCTTGGAAAAAATTTTGTGATGCTGATGAACTGTTTGTGAAAAAAACATATTTGATCTGTTGAATTGCTCTGCTCGCCTGCATAATAGAGAAGAAAAGAAGAAAATAATATTTGATGAATTATTATCTGATAATAATGTTGACAGATGAGAAACCTCAAAGGTAACCTGAACTAAACTTGATTGGATCTTGTGAGCCCTTATTTTGATTATTATTACTTAAATCATGTAAATTTATCCCTTGGCTACCAAAAGTCTCATCATTCTCTTTTGAGTACAATTTGACTTGCATAGGTAGAAGCCCTGTGATTAATTGTCATGGCATGTCTGAGAACTTGTGCAACTGCTTTCAGAGGGGTAGCCTGAGGACCTGGTTGTTTAAAATTTATCATTGGGAAATTTCTTTCATAATTCACCTATACATGATATTTGTTATAATTTTCACAAGGGTTGCAAAATCTTGGCAAAATACAGTGATGTTATTCTTCTTTGGTATAATAAGAAAACAGAAAAAAGATTTAAAATCAACTTTGTAGGTCTACGCACTATGGTTAGTCGAGCATCTTCTCTCGGTTAGTCTTAGCATTGATGCCTATTGAAAGAGCACCAACATCTAATGTGAATATGAAGTCTCTTTGGTGTTGTCATATATATCATGTGAGTGTTGTGGAGAGCTAATTGTCAGTATAGATACACAACATGACTTCAATTTTTAGGAAATTTGTTGAGGGAATGAGATCTAGTTATCAAATCCAAGGACAGAACATGTGAACTATATAGGTTCTAAGGCAAAAAAAATGCAGTTGCTGTAATCTGGTGCTGAGTAGTTAGGAGGCATCAAATATGTGGTATTCTTGAATAATGACTAAGATGGCAAAGATGTTTTTGTGGATCTGTTGTTGGTCAAGAAATAGTAGGAGTCTTGAATGATAACCAAATGGTAGGAGGTCTCCAATGACAGAACTCTAAGCCAATGATGATGATGCTGGATTGTGTAAGTTATAACCACCACATCATGCTGGATTGTCAAGGCTCGGTCTGATACCATACCGGTCTGCACTGGTGTACCCAATTGTCAATGTGTTGGTATGTATCGAGTCCTAGAAAAAGACCAAAGAAATTGAAAAAACAAAGAAATTGCCTGGTACATGGCCTGTACCATCCTATACAGGTCAGTACAGGTCGTGTGCTATGTGATACAGGTCATCTACTTGCTAGCCAATGTATACATGCGTTCGCTACACACGTCACAGAACTAGTTTGATCGAATGACCATTCTCTTTAATATATAAATACCTAAAATTTTATTAAGAGTGGAATCCTTGATTTGTTACATGTGCTCTTTTCATGTGGCATCTACATTTTCATGGTGTCTTGTGAATCTTGAAGCCATGGGCAAAAGATTTGTTATGCTGATTCTGCTAATGCAAGAAAATAAGAATTTATCTTCTAGTTTTACAATATTTAGTCGTTAGTAACCACACATGACAAATAATTTGCTCGTTTCATATATGAGGTCAAGTTCCATTCCAAATTCAAGTCAAGCTTGAAAATGATGTTCAAGCTCAGCTGAACCTTTAACGAGCCGAGCACCAACCTGTTTGCTAACAATTTGACTCACTTGAATCTCTAAACACTTGAATATCCCTCTGGTTGTTCTTGATTTTTTTCTATAAACAGCTTCAAGGTCATTTGTTGTTATCATTTTCTCCTTGTCTATTTAAATTTTTTTTCTACAACTATTAGCTCAAGCTCATTCCTTAAGATATGGTAGATTTGGTGGAAACTGCTGATCATTGTTTTGAAGATTCATATTCTAATCTAAACATTCTATGTTGCAAACCAGCATCTCATGGTGATTTCAGAAGTAACCTATTTTGGATTATCATATCAAGAGCCTTGCACTCTGCTTCAAACTGTTGATTCTGTACAAGGAATTTACTTGTGTTGATGCTGTGTCCCATCTACATGTTGCAGGTTATTCCCTTTTCCTTGTTCTTATTATAGACCGTCTTCACCATTACATCAGAGAATTACGTGGGCTAAGAAAGAGCATGGAGGCTGTTATGAAGCAAAACAGGGTCCTGGAAGAAACAAAACGTGGTGGTTCAGACGAAATAAAAACAAGGGACAGAGAGATTGCAAGCCTGAATGAACAGATAAAACATTTAAAATTCGAGTCAGAGGAAAGAATAAAGGAAGCCAGAGCTGCAGAAGCAAATGTGATGGCTCTGAAAAAACAATCTGACGATTTGCTGATCGAATATGATCGCCTCTTGGAGGACAACCAGAACATCCTCAACCAGTTGCATTCAATCGATCACTGATTGTCACTTTCCGAAGGTATGAAAACAATCTGAACAATTATTGACCCCGCTGGTGTTGATCCCTTGATGAGCTATTTCGGTATTTGTTATGCGGAAATAATACTTGTAGCTGTTCTTGGACATGGAAGGAGTTGGAATTGGTTGCGAGGAACAAATAAAGAAAATTGTTCTACCTGATGTTGGTTTTGTACTATTATCTGTGTAACCAATGAGTTGTGCCAATTAGATATTTTGCTGATATATTTATTTGCATTCTTCACCACAGATGTCTCAAACCAGAATATTTATTTAATTAGTTTGGATACATTTTGAATGCATGACATTTTGCTTTCATATCAAATTTTTAATCAATATTATTCCATCTGAAAACCTAGGTCGATAGATGAGACAATTAGCATGGTTAATTTATTTATATTTTTCTTTAACATGTCTAATTGATTTATATTATTATCAATATATGCTTGATGCCAGTATCATTTTTGTATAGTAGTACCAGGGGTTCAATGATATAGTTTTTATGATGACCAATATCTGATAATAAATTATGATGATTTCTCTCTAGGGAAAAGTTCATAAATGTGACTAGAAAAGTTGGGAAAAGATAAACAAAAAGAGATTAAAGAAGTTATTTGTTAATCATAAATCAACTGAAAAATTATAAAAGCTTCAATATTTATCCTATGAATCATTTATCTTTATTTAATTCTATATTAAGCTGAACAATATATATATATATATATATATATATATATATATATATATATATATATATATATATATATATATATATAAAGAGGGAACTCAAGGCTTAGCCACTAAAGAATAATTAAGGAAGAGATGACTATTAAAGGATACTATTAATGTATCTTGATGCCTAATTATATCCTTGGACCTTGATATCAATAATTATCAGATTCTTTATCAGTTAAAATAGTTGACATCCTTGACAAATGATGTGCTAATATTACAAAATAATTATTAATTAAAATGATGAAAATTGCATAATAGATTCATTTATTTGAACAATTGATGTTTTATATTATGCATTAAAGTTGGTCAATTAATGATGTCCAATGTAGGCATTTAAAATTGTTTGGAATGCACATAGATAACACATATCTGTTCAATTACTTTGTTATCTGTGTGACTAATGCAGCACTAATGCTTCTCAATGTAAAAGAAAAAATCACTAACAAAATTCTTGTGTGAAACAAAGCCATATATTTTATGAATGAAATTTGACTGCTATAATCCAACTTAATAGGATATAATTTCATTGAGCCTAAATTAATGATACAAAATATTTAGGTCAAAATCAACAGTATTATACCTATCAAATCCCTTATAAATTCTTGTTGCTAAACTATACTATGATGTCACAATTAAGTATTAAAAGCTAAATTAAATAAAATATCTACTTTTTTGCTATATTATGAACTTGATAAGTTGATCAAATTTAAGTCAAAAAGATGCTAGCAATTTAAAAAAAAAAAATAATTTGCTAACTAGGATATTTGTGAAATTCATTTTACCTTAATTTGAATTTCTCTTAATTAAACTAAGCCTAGTCATGATACATAAGTATCCTAAACATAATTAAACATCCAACTTGATTTGTGAGGCAATCTAATACATAAAAAATCAATCTTTTTTATTTTTATTCAATTCTAAGTGGTTAAGTTGGAATTCATCAATGACAATTAGTTTTTCTCGATGCATGATTACTATACTATACATAGGTTTATAAGTAGTAAAATGAGGATGATAAATAGTAATATCCTATTAAGGTGAATGATGAGATTTATTATTGATAATTGAACTAATTATATATTACCCCTTTAGCAGTCCGATTCATTTATTTTCAAAGATTACATTGGGATCCTTATACTTATCAAAGCGAAATATTTAACTTCGTTTCTTCTCAATTCTACTAATAGAAATGACTCTATCTCATTTCGGTTTATCATTAAATATATATGATATTTTCATCAGTAAAATCGATGGCGTATGGAGAAATAAAATTAAATATTTTATTTTCGTATGGACGATGAGATTTGATCGAAGTCTTCGTAGAATGCATCAATGACCACCAAATCATAAGTGATAGTGATGATATTTGATTCAACACTTTATTGAATGCATGATCACTAGAATAATTATTTGGATTTGAGTTCTCCATGAGTGCAACATTATTGGAATGCACCACATAACAGTTCAATCTTAATGGGGGATTCATTGAAGCTAATTGAAGCCCATACAATGCGCATGCGTGCGGGGTGCAGATTTGTCATTCGCGTCAACCCGAAACCATGGAATGGGTCGCGCGACGAGTCACGAATGGGTCAAGAGTACATACAACTAAACAAAAACCAAAATTCTCTTACCACCTAATAAGACGTTGCCCACTGTCGTAGCCGCTTCTTATTGCATGTTAATTGGGTCCCACCTATGCGAGTCAGACACACGGTTCACCTGGTGAACCGTAAAGAGGTACGGGAAGTGTTTGCTGGTGGAATCGATCTCCCTCGAAGCACGTAACACTACACTTTACCTCTCTCTCCATTGGAAATCTGATGAGGGGGCCACCGCGTCTCCTGTTGTTTCCCTCCGGCGTCGTCGATGGGGAACTTTGCAACGACCATTCACGGCTCGACTTTTCCCGTGTTGGGTTTCCTCTTTCAGCTACTTTTCAACGCTGGTGATGGCGAGTTAGGAGGAGGAGGAGGAGGAGGAGGAGGAGATTCGTCGTGTCGTGGATCGCTCGCCGCCGCCTCTCGCTTGCTCGACGAGGACGAGGCTAATTCCATAACCCTCGGAGGCGGTTACCCGCGCACACATCGCGTCCACTCGCGGCAACCCCCTTCCCCTCCCCCGCCCACTCCTTGGGCACGTAAAGGCACTCTTTAGTTCGAGGGAGCCCTCCAAGTTCTTCCCATAGAAGAGACAGAGAATAGATGGGCACCGAGGGTTCCCGGGTGGTCGGTGCGGCCTCTGTTACATACACCTCCTCGATTTCCTTTTTCGTTTTTTTTTTTTCTTTCCCAAATTGTTGTTTTCTCTTGATTTTGCTTCTATTATGGGGTCTTCGAGGCTGGATTTCTCTGCGGAAGTAGAGATTTTGATATGGTTGGTAACCATTTGGGCACTTTCAAATTTGTTTTTTTCGTTTCTCTCGAATTTTCAAGGGGGATTGATATGCGATGCGTCATTTGAGATGCTCGTGGTTGTGTGATCATGTTGGGGAGCTGATGATCTTTGAGGTAATTTTCTCGGGACATGGGTTTGTGTATAGCGGCTAGAGGGTTTTATTAGGGTTTGCGGAAATGGATTGCATGCCTAAAGAAAGTTAAGGGACGTTGATGTGTGTTGACTCCTGTTCTTATGAAAGTTCCAACAAGAGGAAACTTTGAAGAGTTCGGCTTTGGAAACATGTTTTGGTTTGGTGTCAACATTTTGTATCATTTATTCTCACTCAAAATCTGTGTGTGAGTGCAGGTGGTAAATAAAGCATTATGGCGCAGTAATTGAACAAAGATTGGAGTGATTTGAATGTGTTCTTATCGACGCAATTTAGGAAGCTTCTCCTAATTTTTTATTTATCTGTTTCCTAGACCTATATAAGGCTGCTTTCATATTGATAAATATTTTGGCCAGTTACATTAAAACTGTTTGCATTATGGTTGTTATGTTTTCTTACACTTGCTATTGTTGACAAAAGGGGTCTGCATTTTCTTTGTTTACGAGAAACATGTTTAAACACTTTGAATGACATGAGGGACTTGAAAATCGTATGAGATTAATCTTATAACAAAGCACCTATATTAGATTTTTTATGCTTACCCCCCATTATGTTGTGTAACAAGTATTAACATAGCACTTTGGTGTGCATCTACTGAAAAATTCCAAAAAATTAAAAGTATCAACTACTAGTGGGCGCACATACACGCCCGCTTGTGCTCCTTTATTATTGAATTTGTGTTTGAAGTGTGTTAGTGACTTTTATTGAGAACAAACCTGATCTCTCTTGTTTAAACTTGTGTAATATATTCCCCGGAATCAGGATGCAACTACCTTTGGAACTAGCTGATGTTTTCACCCACAATGACCATATCAAGATTTTATAGAGCCCCAATTAGTGCTTGCTTGGTAAAGCCAAATGTAGCAGTTTAGAGAATAAATATGGACATTAGTTGGAAAGTTTCCTGAAGCAAAGACAAGAAAAAGCAGAGAATACTGTTAAGAGAATTTATCAATATGTTAATTGATTGGAAGAGTGGTGACTTGTATCTCCTTCCAGGAGTCTATGATCACTTATAGGTTGAGTTCTTACATCTAGTTCTTCCCTTAACAATTATTTAGATCAAACTGGTTACACCTAGTGCAAGTCAAATACAGATATGCTTAAACAGTGAGGCATATAAAATTCACTAACCATAATAACTTGTTAAACGCTAGGCTAGAATTACAATTGAAATTACTCTGTCTACAAACATATGCCTCGAAGCTTTGATTGATCAAACTAATTTGTCTTATGACTTAAGCTTCTAAGCCTAGTTAAAAACTAACTTCATGCAGTGGAGAGGAGGAGGCCCTCTCACTCCTCCTCCAGTACTTAGTCCTGGGAAAAGGAGGGACCATGGTTCAGGTTTCAGAGTTTTATTCTTTCTTGTGAGTTGGTTGTTTGGTGCTGCATGGGCACTCGAGTTGTTCCCACTTCCTGATTGCTTGGTGCTTTGGATCAGGTGCTGCTTGAGTGGCTAGGTAGTGGCCCGAATGATTATTTAAATGTCAATCTCCTTTTTCCATTGTGACCACTTATTCAAATTCTTACAATTAAAATGGTTCATGGATGAGGGTAGTTTTGATATGACAGTACAATGCTCTTGTACATGGACAACTAAAAGTTGCTTTATAACAAAATATGGACTTGGTATGCATATAATTTAACTTATTGTCATCATTATGTATGTTTGGTTTTGTTAAACACCTATCCATATCCATGCTGTAGCATTACTTATGATTTCTAATATTCAACATAAACATTTCAAGTAAACTAAACTCGCCTATGTCCGACTTGGATGCATTTATTTTCCTTTGTTTCATTGATCTTGTCCTCAATGTTGGCTATTTGTTGCTTTAGTGAATCATCATTCTTTATGATATAGTGGTCTAAGGAATTGTCACATCTATTTAAGATTTTTCTACATTGTCCAAAAATCATCCAAATTCTATTGCATGTGGAATGATTTATATCCTTGCATCCTCGAACTGCACATCTAGCAAACCATAGGAAGGTTACAATATCTTCAACAAATTTTGCAAACTAAATATGGATGTTTGCTGATGATAATATGTTTCAATTTGATAATTCAGATTCTACAACAACAACAAAGTTATAGGTCTCAACAATTTAGGGTCGATTATATGGATCTTTTACCATCATTTAGTGTATTTAAATATTTATTTATAGTTTCTATTAAGGTCTTTTTGGGTCTTCCTCTTTCTCCTTGCACCACTAATATGAATCATTTCATTTCTTCTGACTATCGCATCCGGAGGTTTTCTGAGCATATGTCCGTTCCATCTTAGATGATTTTTTCTTATCTTATCCTCTATTGAAGCGATAACTAGTTGTTCACGAATAAATGTATTTCTTTTCCTGTCTTTTCTAGTAACTCCATACATTCATCTTAATATTCTCATCTCAGCAACACAAACTTTTCATATATGTTGTTTTTTAATTACTCAACACTTAGATCCATAAAGCATTGTTGGTCTCACAACTGGTTTGTAAAAATTTTCTTTTAATCTCAAAGGTATTTGATGATCACACAAGATTCCTAACAGCCTTCATCATTTTAGTCATCATGTTTTTACTTTATAAATAATATTTTCATCGATCTCTTCATCTTATTGAATAATTGATCCAAGATACCTAAGACTTTTATTTAAGGGAACTTCTTGTTTATCCAACTTAACTATATTCTCCCATCTATTCCTAGAATTACTAAAATTGTACCTTATATATATATTCAGTTTTAGTCTACTTAATCTAAACCTTTAGTTTCTAAGAATTGGCTCAATGGTTCAAGTTTATAATTAATTCCACTTAGACTCTTATTAACTAAGATAATATCATTGGTAAATAACATACACCAGAGAGGATTATCATGTAAATGACTAGTAAGTTCATCCAGTATCAATGTGAAAAGGTAGAGACTTAATGCGGATCCTTGATGTAATTCTATGCTAATAGGAAACTCACTGGACACATTTCCTATAGTTCTAGCACTAATAGTTACATTATTATATATATCTTTAATAATATCAATATAATTAGTCGATACACCTTTCTTTTCTAAAATCACTAGTCATCGTTGTCTTGTTTTATGATCATTTCCCACCCATTGAGAGAGATTATTTGCCATTTATAAGCCAAGAAAATGCTCACAGATATATCGGAAGGCTTTCCCAACCTGATATTTTACTCTGTTGTGGCCGTGTTAACAAAATTCAGAGATGGTCCCTTGGTATTTTTCTGTTATTAAGGGATAAAGACATCATGCTTAATTTTGTTCTGCTTACCTCAACTTTCGGCCAAGTTATATTGGTTAAGATGGATCTGGTGCACTGAAGTATGATATACAACAGAGCTATTTCTTCTTTTTCTTCCTCTCACACATGACATGTTGATGCAAAGTTAAATTACCTTTTTTTTCACTTGTTTTTCCTGCAGTTCCAAGAAACTTCAGATTGTTGGAAGAGCTTGAGAGGGGAGAGAAGGGTATTGGTGATGGTACGGTCAGCTATGGAATGGATGATGCTGATGATATTTACATGCGTTCCTGGACAGGGACAATTATTGGTCCACACAATGTATGCTGCAGATGTCACTAGCTTATATATGCCTCCGAAAACTGAGTCAGTTGAAGTCTTCTTTTTTTGCTCATTCTGTTTGCAGACTGTTCATGAAGGGCGGATATATCAGCTGAAACTGTTTTGCGATGAAGACTATCCTGATAAACCCCCAACCGTTAGGTTCCAGACGCGGATAAACATGACATGCATCAACCAGGAAACTGGAGTGGTATTTACTTCATGTTCATCATCCACTGTATTATGATAAAGAATGAGTAAAACCTTTTAGCATTATTCTTTTCATACGTGCAGGTTGAACCTGGCCTATTTCCGATGCTTGCAAACTGGCAGAGGGAATACACTATGGAGGACATCTTAAGAAGCTTAAGAAAAGAAATGTCGGCTCCACAGAACCGGAAACTTAACCAGCCTCCAGAAGGTATGTTTACAAAAATTTGCACTCGATAAAATATCTCATATTTCACCATATGGTGGATTTAAACTGGCATGTAAAACAATATTCCAGGCAATGCCGATCAAAGGATGGAACAGAAAGATTTAGTGCCGAGGTGTTTAATCCTTTAGAAGGGATGGGAATCTGGTCTATGAAGAAATATCATCTTGACTAAGCCTATGATATTGGTTATGGAACATCTGACGGCGACTGCTTGCTTCTTATGGTAGCCGAGGTTGTGGAGTAAATAAAACCATCTTATAACTGGTAGTAGTGTATTTGTGCATAATAGTGACTTGCAATCATGTAACGAGAACAGCTTTTTATTTCCCAGTCATAGACTAGTATGCCATTGTAATTGAGTCAGCTGTCAAATGATGGTAAGTGCTATTGTTTTCTTTCTTGATGTGAGCAGAGGCCATGAAATTTTTTGACAATTTTGTTTAGACTTTTTACAGTAAAATGCTGTGATGGTAATACATCTCATATTCACCTAAGCATGATTTAGAAAACGACTGCATAAATATTAAACATGTTTGTACTCTCGTCTGGTCATATAAACGAATATATATTCTTTCATCTTGTCGTATGGACGAGTATATATTCTTTGATTTCGTGTTGATTGTCGTTAAATGAACATTATTATCCTTTAAAATATTTGAAAATAATAAAATATATTTTAGATATTTAAAATTTTAAATATTAGATTTCTTAAAAGTACTCATTCTCCTATATCTTTTTTCTTTTTTTGCCTAATAACTATAGTATTCTTTTCGTGTCTTTTCATATGAGCAAAGAAGTAAATGAGTTTAATTATAATATTTTTATATTATGTTATGAGATTTTATAAGCCACACTTTCTAGGAAAAGTTTAAAAAGAGAAGTTGAATGGAAAATTCACCCTAATAAATATTATATATGAATAATTAACTTGAGTTTATTAGATCAGTATTAATGAGAGTGACATATAACAAAGATATGGATATTTGATGGGATAAAATTTTTAGAGAGATGCTTGTGTAATATAAATATTTCGAGGGACAAATATGTCATTTCGAACATAGTATGTATGTATATATATACACATATGTATGTATATATATATGTGTATATATATATACATATATATATACATATATATATATATATACATATGTATATATACATATGTATATATATGTATATATGTATATATCGCCCATTCCCATTTGGAACCTTTGTCCTTTCGTGGCCATGGCGACTCTCCGTTCCTTCTCCTTTAAACCCTTGGCTCCGCCGGGACACCTCCCCTTCTTTCCCCTGCGTCCGAAGCGCTGGACGCTGGAATTGGCCTCCTTTTCCTCCAGCTTCTTCCCCGGGAGACTGCGCTTCGTCGGCTCCCAGTGCTTCGTCTCGAGATCGAGCGGCCGTCGCCGCAGATGCACCCCGATTAAAGCTAAGGCGACGGACTACTACGGGACGCTGAACCTCAGAAGGAATTCTACACTCCAGGAGATCAAGAGTGCCTACAGGAGCCTCGCACGAAAGGTAAGAATGTTCTTTGTTCCTTACTCTGTTGCTTCTTCTTTGGCGAAAAGCTATTGTGATTTATTTTTTAGATTTTTATTAATTGAAAAATGGAAAATTTAACTAGAATCTTTGCCGTTGGTTGTTTCTGGCGTCCTTTATGTAAACTGATATTAAAGAATGTGGAGATTCCTACATATGATGGAAATTTAGCAAGAGTACGAGTGTTGGTTTGAAATTAAGCTAACAATTGATATTTAGTGTCTGATGCTAGCGAACTGAAAGGAGGAACAACTTGGTGATTGTACGATACAGTTTCAACTTTCAACTGCATGTGAACCTTGTCATGACTTACGATGGAGCAGGTGTTATGCACACCATCTTCATTTGCAGCATATTTACAATGGAAATTTTTAAATGTTTAGGTACACTATACTTATGAACTCAGCATTGTCACAAAATTACACAAAATGGAAACTTCCCCAGTTTACTGATATCTACAAATTTACTCATGTATGATCTGTCACCAATTATGACCAACAGAAAAAAGTAAAGAAACATTTCAGTGTTTTGTGTCTAAATTTATAAGCCCTAACGACAACACTCTTTTTTATCCCCTCTTCATCCCATGTCTTCATCTTGCTATCAGTTGTAGTCCTTTTCGTGGAGAACGCTGCATGTTTTAGGTACTGTAACTGTGGTAGTTCATGCTTGCCGCCTTAAAGAGGTTGGTACCGTAATTGTGCAAGTTCAAGCATGTCACCTTAAGACACTTCCATTTCACAACATCTCATGCATGACAAGAGGTGTTGTCGAAAAATTGAACTGTCTAATCTGATTTCTTTTCAAATTTATACATATTATTAGTATCATTATCATTGAAAAAATTGGAAGTATTGAGTTTAGAGTGAAAAAGTAAAGGATTAGAAGGGTGTTAAAAAACAAGGATTGCAGCAAGAAGAATACGAAATAAGAGAATAAAGATGATGATGATAAAAATGGTCAACGGGCTATTCAAAGCAATCTTTTTCCTGTTCAAAGTCGATATTACATCCCCAAAACAGATAGTTTTAGTTATACATAAACCAAAATGATTTTATCTTTCTCAATGAATTTCTCCTTTAACCAAGCACTCAAAAACTTGGTTTGATTAACTAAAATAAATTCTATTAGGATCATGTAAATTATTTTAAAAAAAGATAAGTATGAAAATCTTAAAAAGTTCAAAAAAAGATTCTGGACTTGAACTGAAAAACATATTCCATGTGAATCTTCAATCTTGATTGGATTGTGTGTATATCAATCTTATAATCCATCTAATAATTGATAAATTGTGTGGTAAATTTTGTTCTACTAATAGAATGTACAAGCAATTTTATAAGGTTGCTATTTTTGTTCCTCATCTGTTGATGAATTATTTTGTTTGCATTTAGTATCATCCTGACATGAATAAAAGTCCCGGAGCAGAAGAAAAGTTCAAAGAAATTAGTGCTGCATATGAGGTACTTGTTTTGTGTTTCATTGCTTTCTTGTTCTTTGGTTTTGTTTTGAAAAATGTATAATCTTCCATGAAAGAAAAGCAAGTCATGGAATACTGGTGGCAATTAAAATTTTATTTATGTAAAATGATATTATTTTTTATATGAAAACGACTTTTGATAAAATGTGTGTGCTAAACATAATGGCATAATGGAACATGTTTCAAAGCATGAAACATCAATAATTACACATGCACAAGTCATTCTATCTGTAGTGAGTCTAAGTCTAAATATTCTACTTGTTTATTTCTTCATTTTGAGATTGTATTGACTTTTTATTTGCATTTCTGCATTATGGTAATGAGTCCTTATTGTAGGTGCTATCAGATGAGGAAAAAAGATCTTTATATGATCGATATGGTGAAGTGGGTTTACAAGGAGAATATGGAGCTGCAGGTGTTGGTCCACAGGGAGTAAGAATATCTTAAGATTCTATTAAGCCCTATTACTCCTCAGTCCTTGGTGTATGTTTTATCTCTTTGTTTTGAGGCATCAAGTTGTTTTTATGCTTTAAACATATGATTTCATGCTACTAATGATTTATGAAACAACTGCTGAAATGTCAATTTACAATTTTGTAGGTTGATCCTTTTGAAGTCTTTAATGCATTCTTTGGTGACTCAAGTGGACTTTTTGGGGGTGACATGGACCCTGGGGGATTCGGCATGAATTCAAGATTCACTCGCAGCCAGGGACTTGATATTCGGTAGTTGACCTACTTCATTAGCTTTTATTGACTTCTGATCTGTTTTGATTGTTTTTGATCCAGTCTAAAGAAAATTTCTTTTGATAATAAATAGTTCTTTCAGACCATATATGATTTCTTTAATTTCAAATCATCCCTAGATTTTATACGAAGAAAGACGTCTATCTGCTTGACATTAGCTCTATGCTTTCAAGTTTTTGTTTGTCTACAGATAAAACTTATAACCTAGGAATAGATTCGGAGGCTTCATAACTGCAGTTTGATTTGTCTGCTGTTTCTTCAGGTATGACGTTTCTTTAAGCTTTGAAGAATCAGTATTTGGAAGCCAGCGGGAAGTAAATGTTGTCCGGTTTGAAACTTGTGACAAGTGCAACGGCACTGGTGCAAAATCTAGCAGTTGTATAAAGTCTTGTATGGAATGTGGAGGTAGGGGTGGCGTGATGAATTCCCAGAGAACACCATTTGGCATTGTATCTCAGGTGAACTGACAACATTACGACAAAGCTAACATTTATTGCTTGAAATTGGAGACAATGTAACGATTCTGTTTTTTTCACCCTGGTTTCAAGTCGCTCATTCTAGGCTTTAGCCTAGACTACTGTCTAAAGTAAGGTTTCTTGTAGGTTCTTTTTTTTTATCTATGTATTTTATGTGCTGTGAAACATTATAATTCATATAAGTTTTAAGTGTTGCATGATCATTTTTAATATATTATGCCGATTATAATATGGAGATGCCCTCCTGTATCTTGTTGGTTTTGCCAGCTCATATTTAAGTTTATTTTGTCCCAGTCTATGTTGGTCACATCTTATTCCATGCTGGTATGGTGGCACCAAAAGTACCAGGGGTCACAACCTTTGTATGGCCTCCATTCTGATGTCAGCACAATATGTGCTGGGTCGTATACTTGACAAGTCAATCCTCGTGAGAAAGCATATTAGGAATGATGATCTACGTTCTTATTTCTAGAAGAATCTATATCTGTATCATATGTTTCTAGAAGGATGTATATGTACCAAGCACCAACATATGTTTTCTTTTTCAAAGTAGTATAACTGCCTAAAAATCCCTTGAAAGAATCAAAGGGTTCCTATTTTGGGCTGAGTTTATTTGTTATAGAAAAGTGCATAAACTTCTTAATGTGTTATTCCTGCTCTCCTTGGGGTGCTCCTTTTGAAGTGATATCTTGGGTGTGTGTCATAATCTGATATATTAGTGACAGAAACTAATACTTAGTTAATCCATTATAGTAGTGGTATTACTCATAATCTAAAGTGTATGGAGTTGTATATCATGTAGTGGTGACATGATAGTGTTTAAACTATAACATTCATGTTGTAATGATAAATGTCTGTTCTTGATGGTGCATTAGACATATAAGATTGCTATAAATTTTTGTAAACTCCATCAATTTTTTTTAATGCAGTCTATTGTCGGATACCTTTTTTCCCACGAGATCTATGAAGGTTTATGCTAATAGTCTCATGGTATCCAAAGACACTTCTATTTGATGTGATGTATATAATAAAGTTACATGCTTTCAGGTTTCTACTTGCTCGAAATGTGGTGGTAATGGCAAGCTTGTTACTGATTTCTGTAGAAGCTGTAATGGAGAAGGAAAAATAGAAGGCCATAGAAGTATAAAAGTAGATATACCAGCTGGTGTTAATGATGGGTATACCATTCAAATTAATGGAGAGGGAAGCTATGATAAGAAAAGGTAAGTATTCAGTTAGATCCATCATCCATCCTTATAGATTTGTTAATAACAGGAACATCTTTGGTTAAATTATAAGTTTCTTGATTCATAGAGCTTCTGTAATTTAGTTTGGAATGGTCATTTTAATTACTATCCTTGTATATTCTAGTGAGATTATCAGCTAAGAATGGAGATAGCATTAGAAACTTAGATAAAAAAACCAGTTTGAGCTAATCTGAAGTTAATAAATTTCTCCTGACTATTGTTTTTAATCTATAATATTAATCTGCTTTATATATATTTCATATACCTAAATAATTATACTAGTTAGACATGAGGATTACCAGAGAAATAATTGGTCCACCTATGAGTGAACCACTGTAGTTCTGTAAATTGGTTATATGAAAGGATTTAAATCTCATTTTGCTGTCAGTTTCACTACCATAATAAAATAGTCAAAAAAATGTGAGGCATAAGTATTATAATTGTGTTGAGCTATATATTTTAATACCAATACTGTCAGACCAGTACCAGTCAAGATTTGCAACCTTGGTCATAAGGTTTACATGAGCATGGATTCTGGAATCAACTGGATAGTTGACATTACTGTGCTTTAAGTTGAATTGCAGAAGATCTGAAATTATTGGATACTTGGGGTTCCATGTGATTTCTGAGTGATGTTGATCATTGTGTCTTCATTTGCATAACCTTTTGCTTATTTTTGCGTGTTAGGCACAGAAATGATCTCAGGTCCACATAGCTATTCCTTGTTCTTTATTGCATTACCTGAACCACAGATTTCCTTGGCCTGTATGTATTCATCAAGTTTTATGTCATGGATACATTGTTGTGCTGTCCTAATAATTATTCATGACATGTGTTTGATATGTATACAACATTTTTAGCACTCTTATATGGCAAGCTAATTGAGAATTAGTATTTTGCAGAGGTGTAGTTGGCAATGTTTATCTTTTCCTCCATGTCAATGAAAAACCAGGCTTCCGAAGAGATGGTCTCAACTTATTCTCAGAAGTCAGCATAGACTATACTGAAGCGATACTGGGAACTGTAGTCAAGGCAAGCCTCTTTTTATCCTTCTGTAAAAGTTATGTGATGATTCCTCTTTTCCTCGGTATGCTTTCTTTGCATTGAATGTCAAAGGAACATGCATAGTTTAGTGCATTTCCGATGTCTAAGACTTTTCGTATATACTATTTTCAATTTTGCTATCTTGTCCATATTACTGAAGTGATGTAATCCAGCTGCAAGAGGAACTGTTAAATAGAAGGTCTTGCTGACTTCTGTACAGGAAACTCTCGAATTTGATCTTCTTTAACTTCAGGGAAGACCATTTATAGTAACTTGGTGATATAAATAACATCTTGTGCAACTTGATTTGTCTCATAAGCAGGATGCTGTGAACCACACTGGAAAAGTTATTAACTTTTATATAAAAAATCTTATCCAACAAGCTTGTGTTATTTTGAAAGCTTTAAGTTATAACTTGATTTTATATTTGAGAATTTATTTTAGTTTTTCAACTTACTGTTGTGCTGTTTGCATTGGCATTGTAAGTGCTGGTCAGCATGGTTCATCGCAAGAGTTGCAT
Source organism: Musa acuminata AAA Group (assembly GCF_036884655.1). Taxonomy (NCBI): domain Eukaryota; kingdom Viridiplantae; phylum Streptophyta; class Magnoliopsida; order Zingiberales; family Musaceae; genus Musa; species Musa acuminata. The sequence goes on from NC_088335.1 coordinate 48,299,811, forward strand.
CAGCTATCTTGGACAATGTGCTAGCAAATTCTATTTGGCAAGCAAGCTGATGAGCTGTATTCTTCTTGTTTGCTTGTACAATGTCAGCACTTAGTGATTTAATCATACCAATAATTTTCACCACAGTTATTTTTTACTTTTTAGTTTAGCCATGCCTGCATGATTTCAACAGTTATTTAGCAGAACTCTTGTTGCAAACTATTGAAGGCTTTAGACCCTTGTTTCCACTTGACCTGAATTTGGCTGTGATAGGAATACCATATGGTCACAATGAAGGTGAAACTGTTGGAATTGATTTGTTTGTAAGTAAAATTTTTTTTCAAGCATTTGGAGTGGTTTCTGAATCATTTTTTAAAATAACCAAGAAGGTTATTCTTACCAAGAGAATCACCTTGTTCAAGTGATTATGAACAATATTGACATGGATTGGAACTCAGAACTTCTTCAAGACAACTGGGACCAAAGTACCAAACCTGATTGGTGCTGATGAATCATATTACAAAATTTTTTCATGCAAAATTGAAAATCAGGAACGCTATTGATTTTCCATTTTTTGAACTTAATTCTTTAAATGCATGATGGTGAAAAAATTAAAAATTGCACCATTTGTCAGTTAAATAGACTCAGGAGCCAAGGTTTGACATAGTGTTATGAGTATTACCTCACTTTATTGTGTAAACCACAAATAGTTTATCGACAAGTGAAGAGGACGAATTAGAATTTCATATTCAGGATGATTGCAACATTTAATCTCATTAAGGAAGGCAGATAAGGGAAAAATTCAATGCAAGTACTTCAAGTTCTTTAAAATTTGTTTAAAGGTCCAAAGAAAAAAAATATACATGCATCTAATATAGGTTTTTGTTTCACATTTGATGCATGATTTATCCTTGATGATATTTGATTTAATGTATCTGTTGATTATCAATTTCTTTTCACAAAGTTGAGAGCTAATTTGTTATTTCAGGTTGAAACAGTGGAAGGATATAAAGATCTTCAAATTCCTTCTGGCACACAACCAGGAGAGACATTGAAGTTCACTAACATAGGAGTTCCAAACCTTAGGAGGCCTTCAGTTAGAGGTGATCATCATTTTGTTGTAAGGGTAGAGATTCCGAAGAATATCAGGTTCATATCTCTTTTGACTTTTGGTACATCTACCATGTGCTTCCTAGTCTATCGAGGATATCAAATATAGCAGGATTCACTTTCATTTTCTTTTTCATTTATGTGAAATTCCCTGGAACCACAGAATTGTATTTATCCTTGACATGTTTTTTCTTGGACAAAACAGGATTTTGCAGATGGAAGCAACATATTACTAACAGAATTTGTGTTTGACTTACTAGCTTTCTAACTGTTACAGTGACGAAGAGAGATTACTAGTTGAAAAGTTAGCATCTTTGAGGGCTACAAAGGATAGTTCTATCGGATCGAAAGGTATTGCATTCTTGTAATAGAAAAATGGACATTGCATATATTTGTGACAGTTCATCTCTTTGATTTTGTTTTTCCTTTTTTGGTATCTTTTGCTAGGGATGCATCAGGATAATATGTATAAGTATTCTGAAAAGAGAAAAACTCGGGCTTCACGAAAAAGGATGAATAATTCATTCTGGAGCTACATGAAGAACTTGTTTGGGTATGTTACAATGTCTGAAGTGACATGAGCACCTTTTCTTTTAATGATAACCTGAATCGATTCTTTTTTATAAATTCCTTCTGAACATTAAACTTCCGATTAAGTGTAATTTCTGAGTGACGCTAGTTTTTAACAGTTTAGTTCTGTGCAATTTATTAGCATATTAGGAAATGTAATTTCAGAATTATGTGTCAAGTATTTCTAAGATACAGTATGACACATGGATGTCGAGCAATTTTGGAGTTGCTCTCTTGACCGGGAAGTTGTTTATTGGAATTTCGCCAGCATGGTTGGACTTGAAATATCACAGGTCACCTATTATTGCATAGGCAGCTGGCCAATCTTTTAACTTCAAGAATTCTCTGAACCCATGCAAATGGTAATCTCCTTGCATGTTAATGTTTTAGGTGATAGTGCACTAGCTGGAATCCTCAGCATAGCTGATTTTTAAGTAGCGTATTGTTATCACTGACAGATAGCTAGTTTTAAGTGGTCTTTTCATGATGCATAACCCATAAATTCTTCTGCAACTTGAAATACAGGGGCAAGTTGTGGCTTGTCTTGAGCAGATATAGATCAAAGTTGAACTCAGGTTTTATAAAGTACATATTTGATAAATGAAAGGTTAAGTGCATGGGCATCTTGCAGTTTTTAAAATACTCAGCTTTTATAAAATACATGTTTATAAGAGCTGATAAAATTTCACATATATTGTCAGTTGTCTTATATGAACATTACCATTGTGCTTTTATTTAAAATAACTATTGCAGAAAGAAAAATGATGTTTGCTATGATTAGAATGGTTAGTTAGATTACTAAATATATGGTTAAGCTGTGAGAGCCTACAACAACAGTATCCCACTTTTCCTCCCTATCAGTTCCTCCTGATCATGGTCTATGTTCTCATGTGACAACGTAATATAGCTTATGCTTTATGGCAGCATGTCTGCTCTTTGTCTGATTCTTTGTTTACAAGAATTTCTTGTGTCTGATTCGCAGAGCAAGCCAAACTGGAACTGGGATTGCATCCATTAGCCTACAAGCACCAGTACCAGCATGGATGCCTCATCACAAAGCTGATCCCTCCACCGTTGCTGCTTATGGAGCTTTTGCAGTGACAGGCATCTTGTATTTGATATGTAGAATTAGCGGCATCTTATCAGTACCACAAAAGAACTTTTTGACTCCACAAAAATCAGAAAAAGAAGATGAGTAATAGGATGCCTCATCGCAGAGCATATGGGGTTTTTCGCCGTGACATCTTATATTGATGTGTGGATTTAAGGGCTTCTTATCAGTATCACCAAAAAACTTTTTTGACACCAAAAATATCAGAAAAGAAAGATGAGTTATAGGATACATTTATATCATTCATCAAATTTATAGTTTGGATGGCAGGTTTTGTTGTGCCAATCAGAATCATATGGTTCAAACTAGATAGAAGTTACTGTTTTGCAAGTTTTGGTTGAATTCTTGTCACAATTTTTTTTTCCATGCATTACATAAGCAGAATGGGAATCAGGCAGAAATTTTCAACAAGGGAAAATGCATATGTTGTTGTTGTTGTTTTTCTTCCAAATCAAAATTTTGGTATCAAAAGGTATGAAAATTTTCCAGCATCTTGTTCTCTATGTATTAGCTTCAAGGCACAAATACTTTTTTTGAACTTTATATTAGCTTATTTCGGTTGTTGTAATTACATGTTAACATCCTTTGTTTCTTTTCTGATGTATATATGCAAACTTATCTAACACTGGTGATTTAGGAAAGCATAATAGTTAACTTTAAGATTACCACAATAGAAATACTCTCAGGTTTTGCCATGCTTAAAATGATAAACATTATAAAAAATAATAATAAATGTCATTTTGAAGTTATGAAATAAAAAAATATATATATAAATTGAAATCTCCCAAAGTCTCTTTGAACAATAAAATGATAAAAAAAAAGCATGCTTAAATTGGTATCTTATGTTGTAATCATTTTGAAGATGTGAATTTAAAATATTATAAAGAGAATAAACAAATAATAATAGTAAATGTCAGAATGAAATATTTCTTGATAATATATATATATATATATATATATATATATATAATTTTCTTATTAGTATATAAAATTTACTTTAACCATCACTAATAATTCAAAGTGTCTTAAATGCCTATAACATTATTGTCATGGCGGCTATCAAATCATACAAAGTTTTATAGGATATTATCAATTAATATAAATCACGTGCTTCACACGTGGGAGCAGGTTGGTCTATTTGTCCCGTCGGTTTGGCTCGCCGCCCTCTTCGCCCGTGAATCGAATCCACTCCAACTCCTCCGTATCGCCGCCTGCGCCGGCACCCGATTTATCATCCTTCTCCTTCTCCTCCTTTTCCTTATTCCCCGCCTGTGGTAAGCTTCCTTTTCTCCTATCCCGGCGCTTTTTTCGATCGCTCTGTCTAGGAAAAGAAAACCCTAAATCGGAAGTCAATCCAAGAACGGACGGGACCGGTGAAACGAGTCCTCCGGATCTTCCTAGTAGGTTATTTTCTCTCTCCAATTTTCTCTGATCCCCTTCTTTTTCTTTCTTTCCTCCTTTGCCATTTTAATTAGTATGCCCTAATTGTTATTGGAAGTTTGATTCTTGATAATTTTTCTTTGAGTTGGATTTCTTAGTCGTGCTGGGAAATGAGGATCAGGACAACTACGAGAACTGCTAATATCTTCTTCAAAACACCGCCTAAAGCACCCTTATAGTAAAAGAGCGAAACTTAATCAAAATTTCGCTCATTTAGGGTGTTCTTATAATTGTAAAGGGCATAGTTTCGGTTTCTTGTGTAGCTCAGAATAATATAGAAGGGATCAGGGAAGAATCACTAATCTAGGGCTGATGGAAGCTAGGCAAGAGTTACGTAAGTTGTCTCAGATAGTATGGTTTAAGAATTTATTTGACGAGACACTATTGTAGAGGCTCTGAGAAAAGATGGTACAAACTTCTGATTTCGTTGGTGATCATATGTCCAATAATTATGTTGAGTGAATTTAATCTGTTTCTTCTCTTGAGTGAATCCAGTTCTGTTGTTTTCTACTTGCAGGTTGTATCGTCATTTGCATTGCTGAAGGGATTGTTCGTTTACTTTGTGGAGTAGGAAGTTTTCAGTTGACTATAAGAGGAATGGAAATACAAACTTCTGACAGACCTATTGATACTTTGCTGGAGAAGGTTCTTTCCATGAACATTCTTTCTTCTGATTATTTCAAAGAGCTTTACAGATTGAAGACGTACCATGAAGTTATTGATGAGATCTATAACCAAGTCGATCATGTCGAACCATGGATGACTGGAAATTGCAGAGGTCCTTCCACGGCATTTTGTCTACTTTATAAGTTCTTTACAATGAAACTCACTGTCAAGCAAATGCATGGGCTTCTGAAGCATCCTGATTCGCCTTATATAAGAGCTGTAAGTGTCTCTACTAAGTGTTGTGTGCTATTCCTTGTATTGCTTTATCTTATCATATTTGTGATTTCATTTGTACCTCCAAAATTTGAAACCATTTGGATGTTGATCAGTTGACTTCACATGTTTCCTAGCGAGACTTGTTGATGCAATTTGTTGACCTTTTGGCAAAGAATACTGCATGTTTCACAATTTCATGGTTGATTCTCCATGTAGAGAATTAGAATATATTTTGCCTTACTGGCTATCACATGCTGTGATTAATTCATGTTGTCTTTTCAGCACATTAATTGAGATCATGAACTGAATTTGTTTTTTCATCTGTAATGTTTTGTTGGAGCATTCAGGAAAGATGTCATATATGTTACATCATCTAGGCCTGTTAGCTATTTATCATTGGAGCTTTTTCATTATCTCACAGACAATGATATTATTGGTTGACAACATAAAAAGTCTTTAATGTATGGCTTTGGACTGTACATCAAGAACCTTACATGGTCTCATTTGAGTTGTCAACTTCATTGTCACTTGTCTTTTTTGAATATGTTCCATTTTTCTCTTGGTTTGAAATGGTTGGTCTTTTGTGGGCATGATATGTGGTTGGTTGCAGACGTTGATGGTGAACTTGTCTGTGTATGCAAGCATTTATTATTTATCTCTTGATGGCTAATTTAACATGTGTATATGATGCTATAATAATAATAATTAATTAAGTTATTTCCAATGTACTACTTATAAAGCTGAAGTAGCTACTGTTCTTGGTTATTCAGATTGGCTTTCTCTATCTGCGTTATGTTGCAGATCCAAAGACATTATGGACTTGGTTTGAACCATACATTAAGGATGGCGAGGTATTGTCTCTTTATCTGCTTATTTCAATTCTTCACCAACTACTTGCCTTGAAAACCATGCTTTCTGTTCTCCTAACAGATACTATATGTTGGTGCATCCCACAACTATAACTCCTTGATAAAATGATCGATAGCAAGGTTCTTGATGAACTTATTGCTGATAGTCTTTTGATTGTTGCAATTGTGCTTAATCTTTGTTTTATTATTCAATAATTTCAGCATATCTTTTTCTGCTCTAATATCTTGTACTGTTGTCTTATACGTTTCCTATTCTACTTTTGTGTTGTATATTTAATTATTACTATGCTATGTGCTATATATTGCTCTATGTTGTGTGAATTTCAGTCGTATAGATTATTCATATGATAGCTGTTTTAATTTACTTTCCCTTGTAGTATGTCAGATTTATTACATATAAATCATGTATATTCTCCTTATTGTCCTCTTATTTTGTGAAATTTTATGTTTCTTTTTGTTGTTCCCTACTAAAATATCAATATATGTTCTAAACCGATTATATGCTTTTCAATATACAATTTATTTCCATGCATTACAAATTTCCTTTGAATTTAGTATTTTCGATTGTTTTCATTATTACAATTGCATGTTGGCTATTATCTTATAAGGGCCATGCTTTTTGAATCTAAGGAGCATTAGTCTCATGTTTTTACATTGTGATTGGAGGCAATAATGGATCCATTTGGGACCAACTTGTGGGATCATCGCTGTCTTCGATCACAAAACATGTAGGTGAGATAGCTAAGCCATAGATGGTAGGATAAGTATCTGTCGAGCATAAGCTCTGGCTTTACCCTTGGTGCTATATGATTTATGGATATTGTTCATGCGACCAACCATAGAGCTCTTATTTATATTTTAGCTAATTTCAGTTCTGAAATTTATCTTGAATAGTTACAACCATATGCTAGCATTTGGGACACAATTTCTAATTTGTACTTGTTAGTGAATGCATTATTGTAAGGAGATAATGTTTCTTGTATGATCAAGATTAATGATATTAGACCTTAATAATTGTACACCATCTCTACTGGAGAACTTATTTGATACAGAATTCATATCAAGGATTTAAATCTTACGCCAATGCTGGTTTTTGTAGCCACCCTGTACTGATTCAGTATCGGGAACTGGGTGGTCTCCTCTACTGCCCGGTTCATTGAATGCAATAAAGAAAGTAAAAATGAATTTTATTGTACCAGAATATAGATATATGGTTCGATAATGGTACTTAAGTCAGTAAAACCACCATCGTCGATACATGAAACCTGGATTTAGATGCTTATTTTTTGTTGTGAAGGAAATTTCTCCTGGTTCTAATGGTCGCCTTACAACAATGGGAATATATGTGCGTGATCTTCTTCTTGGGCAGGTCAGTTGTTTGATTCCTTAATTGTCTATCTGTAATAGAATATGCCTGTCAGGCATAAGTCTCTATAATTATGTTCTTTAGTTGAAAATATTCACTGATATATTGAATCAACAAATTGCATACGTGTTCGCTAAGCTAATGATTTGTTTTGGTAGCTGAATTTTGCTAAATGTCACACCTGTTCATTTGAGATTCTGAGCTTGCGTTACCTTACAGAGTATGCTTTGAGAGGAGATCTCAGTAGATCACATCTTTATCAACAGTTATGTTCAAGGTTTGTGATGTTGATCTTGAAATGAAGTCATCTCTCAAAGGGCTTATTGCTATTTCCTTATCTTGTTTTACTGAGTCTCTTTCCTGCCCATGTTTCAGTCACTTCTCTTGACTTGGCAGTGGTCATGTAAATTGGTACATTTTATGTATATTGCTAGACTCTCTCTGTTCTATGTGCAATGTTTTTGATGTTTGGGTATTTGATTTCACCATTTAAGCTCTCTAGTGGAAGATGTTTGGTTGACATGCTATAAATCAGTCAATATAAGCTAAAAGATAATGCTTGTAATGTTCAGTATCTGTTTCTTGGTTTTTACAGTAATCTATAGGTCATAGAAATTTCTAGATATGGATTGGACCACATGATAACATTTGAGGCATGCGATGTGCGCACGGATGCTGATTAGGTTTTCCAGAGGTGGTTTGATCAAAGGAGGGTCAACAAACCACAATGCTATCTGATTTAGGTGCTCGCATGAGCTGCTCGACACATGGGCTTAATCATGCGCTTGGACTGCACCCAATTAAAGGTGCTCTCTCAAATCCAAATCCAAGTGCTCGGGACTTGCCTCGCCTCGCCTGTGTGCCTAGGCGAGCACCCGAGTGCCTCTTGACTTCCATGGTTTAAAGGTAACATTAAATGACCTAAGTGTAGAGATTTATATTTTATTTAATACATGTAAAAAGCAACTGTAATATTTGATAATGGTAGATGGACTTCTTTGCAACTAGGAGGTTATTCTTAGTTCGATCTTTGATGCTTATAACACCCTTCCTAAATAAAATGGTGCCTTCTTTGACAAAATTAAGTGAAGGAAGGGTGTGCTTGTAGGCATTTCCCTACATAATGGCCAGTGTGCACATTTTTCGAACTAGGTCTGCAATTGGTTGAATCTTTCCTGATCTGATCCTAGTTTCAATCTGATTAGGTTGGATTTGGATCAAGATTTATTTTGTCTTTGTTGTGGAATCCAATTTAAAGATTCTAATGCTTTTGAATCTGGTACATATCTGGTTATGATCCAATTTAATGCTCATTTATCATGCCCTCATTCTTCACACTATTATGGAAAATCTATGTCCAGTTTTTAATTCCTTTTTGCTTGCCAATACGTTTGCTACCTCTCCATTTGTCTTAGAAGTTAGAAATCCACCTATCCTGGTTGCGCGGCACCAATTTTCAGATAAATGGCATCTAACCAAAAACCTTAACTGCTGGAAGTCCTTTTCCTTTCATCATCACCGGCCATTTGTGCCATCATCACTACCCAAGATTTCATCCAATTCGAGGCTAATAATTTTTTGTTTGTTTATAGTACAGTTTTAATTTGATTGGATAGTTTAGAATTTTGCTTAGCTTTATATCACCGGGGTTTATTGTTTGACACTATGACTGCAGCGAGTAACCACAGTGCACTTTTGGAAAATGGTAAAATTTTTAGTTCCTTTCTATTGTGTTCTGACCCCTGGAAAGTTGTTGTTCTTATGCTTAAAAAGTAAAGAGGGTTATTTTTCTTACTGTTCTGCATCATGGTTATTTGCTCATTTACCTATACCAGTAGTAAGGAAAACATTAGTATGTTATTGGGTTGAATGCCTGGATTGGAGCTTTGGTTAAAAATTAGGATTAGAGATGAATTGGGACAAACAGGTCCAATTGGATCTAACATAATACTAATTGGATCATAAGGTTTCTGAAGCATCAGTTTTATTTTGATCAACTATGATCTGAGGTCTTCTCCTAATGGTTTACACCTGGACATTAATTGGGTGAAAGGACATGATTTAGTTTCTGAAGCATTAGTTTGGATATGATCAACTCTGATCCGAGGTCTACTCCTAATGGCCTTTCCCTTACATGTGGTGGACACTAATTGAGAGAAGGACATGATTAAGTTTATGGTATTATTTTACTGTTTGGTCTAATAGTTAATAAATCAATAGTCATTGCTTATGTTGTGTACTCACTATTTTGCTTCTATCACCTCTTCTTGTCTCCTCTGCTCTTCTTTTCTGGCCTCCATGTCTCCCTTCTCTCTCTTTTTTTTTATCTCTTGGAGAAAACAAAGGAAAGTATTCAAGGGGAAGGCTAATATCCTGCGTAACTCACCGTAAGGTTCTCATATCAGTAATTTGTTCAATCGTAGGCTCATGAATTATGGCTTGTACATATTTTGTGTTTCCTTGTTGTTATTGGTTCTGCTATCTCCATTATGTTCGACACAATGTGTTTTTTGCCTTTCTTTTCAGTTAGTTAAATGCTAAATTACTTACATGGCTCGTTAATCAGGATACAGATGTCACTCTACTACTGAAAATACTACTTTTGTGCCAAAAACACATTTGTTTAGAACTCTATCTCTCTTGTTGAAATTTTTTTGCAGGATGTCTAGGATATAAGTGTTATGGATATGCAAAAAGTTTGAATTGATTGTACATGAATCTTAACTATTAATAGTCGACAGTTGTGCAGCTGCCATTATATAAAGGACTTGCGACAGCACAATAATCTTCCACACCCTCCTTTTTTGTGGCTCAATTGGTTGCTTTGTGGTCTTTTTGGTAATCTTTATTAAGTTTGTGGAATTCTCTTCCCTACATGTCAATTTATTCATTGTGATTGTGCAATAACTGGTCTCCTGGACACATTGGATGCAGTTTTTTTCTTCGTTTTAGTTGGTATGCTTCATTTTGCAACTTTGCAATGTTGGCAGTAGGTGATCTTGTGGATTGACAATATTAGTATTTTGTTCTAACCTTTTTCTGACAGCACTTGAAGTTTTATATTTTGGTGCTGTTCATAATGTACTTGTTGCTGAGCATTTGCAGCAGAACTTGTATGTTTAATCTTAACTTATATATTCAATCTTCTTAATATCATGGATCTTATGATGCAGTACTACTTTGACACCCTTTTTCCACGTATTCCCATCCCCGTCATGCGCCAAATTGTTGCCAACCTGGAGAAACTGAAGCTCCCTACCAAGCATTGTGGTGTGACTGGAGAAACTAGTCGGCAGGGTTCAGATGATGTTGCCCGTCGCCCTCCTTCGGTAAAAGCTGCTTTGTCAGTTTCTTTTGGTCAGCGTGCTCCACACCGGGCATCCACCAGGGATTCTTCACCTGTCAGAAGGACCTTAGCTCCCCTACATGAAAGGAGTGATGGTGATGACCATTGGAGATCATCTCCAAGCACTCGTCGCAGTAGCAGCCATGAACGACCTGATCGTGATTGTTCAGATCGTGACCATGACCGAGACCGTTCAGAACGTGACCGGGTTACGGATCGGGATCGAAGGCATAAACATGACCGGTGTGGTGATCGTGACAGAGACTCACTCAGATCCAGGAACTCGGATAGGGATTACGGGAGAAGAGACCGTGAAAGGAGCAGGCGAGACAGTGATGAGTACAGACGATCCAGCTCCCGACGAAGCAGAAGCAGGAGCAGGAGCCAGAGCCGGAGCATGCATATCCATGGTGCAGATTCTGACAATCGTCCTAGTCCATTCAGAGATGAAAATATAGAAAAGACAAAGACTGCTTCAAGCAATCTGGCAAAGTTGAAAGATTTATATGGTGATGGAAGTGACAAGAAGAGTGATGAAACTGCTGATAGGCTGCGGAAAGGTACCAGCACTGAAGACGTTATCAGATTGGGGGGATCTACATGGAAATGAAGCCGAAATGAGTTGTCCTTGTAGTGATGTGATTTTGTAACGTCAACTTTATCATATTGGCTCAGTGGCCTTGCTATGATCTGTAACTTTGATGCGTCAGATCCATGATTTCAAGTTGGAACTAGTTGCAGGTTAGATCATTTTCTCTTGTGCTATCTACTTGTATAAATACTGGAAAATCCTACAGGCATGATTTAAGAAATGTATGATGATTTCAGTTTCAAATTTACCTTAACGTTTGTGAAACATATATGTCAATTTACCTTAACGTTGTTGGTTTTATCAATAAAAATATGAAAACAAAAGATAATTTTAAAGTTTTAGTTTGTAGTGGCAAACGATAGTGTCGTTGGGAGTCACAAGTGGTTGTAGGAGAGACACAACGAGAGGTGAGGGATGTTCTGTATTTACATTGATGTCAATTGTAGGAGAGCGACGACAAGAGATGAGGATTATTCTACATTTACATCGATGTCGACATAGATACAGAGTGACAAAAGAGCCACTAGCATCGACATTAGCATCGATACAAATGTAGAGCAGCGTCGTTCGATAACTGTGTTGGCATCGACGTAGATGCAGAGCGATGCTAATCTCTCATCGTTGCTCTCCTCATCCACAGCAACCACTCACGATCCCCAACAGTACCATCATGCATCACTACTAACGTCATCCGTCGCCATCAACGTTGTCCCTCGTCATCAACTAAAACGTTAAAATTATCTCTTTGTCTTTTATTTTCATGTTTCCTTTCATAAAATCGATAACGTTAGGATAAATGAATCTACGTATATGTTGTAAGGATGCTAATGTAACTTTTTAAAATGTAAAGTTTGAAATACTAAACATAGCTACTATAAATTAATCCAGCTATTGATGGGGCCATCACATAATCTTCCAACTGCAGGCACTTACAACAAAAAAATTATTTTGCGTTTCGATTTAGTAGTGACATGACAGCTAAACCGTAATGGATCGTATTGAGTTATCATATATAACTTTCAATTCGACATGTCTGTTCTTCATCATCGGAGGTCAAGTTTCTTTTCTATATCACAACCATTAAACAGATCTATTTTACTAGAAATGCCAAAGAAGAAGTAACGCCAGCGGCGAATTATTAGATATTATATTTTTTAATTTAATTAAGAATATATATATATATATATATATATATATATATATATATATATATATATATATATATATAAAATCAATTTCTTCTTGTTGTTGGATGTCAAGAGTAGGATATCTTAATCGGATCTTATAATTCTGGTTCCCAATTCAAAGTGGATCCGACCCGATGACCCTCTCAGGCCCGACCGGTATCGTCGATGGATTTGTGTCGACCGCCGGACGGATCCGATGCCCTTTTTACCTACGCTTCCATGGCGGCCACCGCATCGGAGCATCCGCGTCGTCTTCTCCGTGGCTTCGTCTCCCCTGAGCTCTGTAAGGTACCGCCAATGACATCCAATCGTTCCACTGATCAATAGATTGATGAAACATTGGGTTTGATGACTGTTTAGGAATTGGAGTTCATACATCGGAGCTGCGGCACCGTGGGCTACAGGCCCAGCGTCTTCTCCACCACGCTCCCCCACCTGGCCGCCACCAACTGCGCTCACCTCATCATCCCCTTCCTCCCCCTTCGCGACCGCCTCAAGGACACGGTCGAGGATCTCTTCGGATGCGAGTTCGAGCTCTTCGTCGAGTTCACCGGCCTCATCAGGTCAGGTTTCCTTCCCTTCTTTTTAATGAATCGGCGTTTCACTGCTATTCTGTTGGATTACGAGGTTATTATTACTCCCAAGTTCCCTTCCTATTATCGCCACCACGAGAAAGATAGGCATCTGTATTATGGAATCTTTATTTAGAGTCGGCAAAGAAGAAAAAGATGCTGCTTTTCTGCATCTCATATCTAATCATAGTGTGTATGAGCTTCAACTGCCCTGTTAAAACTGCTTTTGATGCATTTTTCATGGTTGGAACTTGGAATTATTTTGATGACTGCTACAGAATGTGATACGATCGTTTTAGCTTTTCTATCAATGATAAAAGCTTTTGGTAGATGTGGGAATCATCAATTAGCACGAAGATGATACAACTTTTTTGGGGGTATGAGATTACAGAAGTTTTATCCCATATTTAGGCTTGATAAAAGGGCTCCTATCTCCTGATACTCTTTTAGTTGTGCATTTGTACATGAAATAACCTAACCTTTTAACAGAGCATTTGGTTTAAATTGATAAAATATTTTTTTCCTTTTATTTCTGTTTCAAAAAGCTTCTTGTGAACCAATCAGGTGATCACAAGGTGAATTGTGTAAACTTATTTTGGTTTAGGCAATTTTATTCTCGATGCAATATGAAGTAAGAATTGCATTTAAAAATGTGTTCCCCCATTTTGTATGCAGTTGGTGCAAGGGAGCATGTATCGGATGGCACAGTGATGATAATAAGCCTTATCTAAGACAAAGGGACTTTGCGGTTAGTACAGATGTTGTGTGGCTTATCCTTCTGTTAAGGTGATTTCTTCATGTTTTCTTATGAATTGTAGAGACATGTGGACTCTTAAAACCCAATATAGCTTTTTCTCGTGTCAAAAAAATCGATTGTATGGCTTTGAATCCTGAAAAAGTCATTTACACCTGTGCAAACATGTTTGTTCACACATCATATATCAAATAACAGTCTTAAATTTAAGAGTGTTATTTCATTACCTTCTCTGATTAAGCCCATCCACTAAATGGATCCAAATGAATGATAATACACCAATAATATGTCATAGAATAATTTTAATTTAATTTTGAAAAATCCTCATGTTGTTACCTTTTGATTTCTACTAGCAAATTCTATTGAAATTATTTACTGTTCTTTTATCTTCTATTTTCCAATATATAGATCTATCACCGTCAAACTGGCATAATGGTGCTTGTGTTGCATAAATTTCTGGACTTTAAGATGATGAACAAATAATGTCTAATAGATAGGGCAAGCCTTTCAATTTTGAACCATAAACCTATAGTTTTTATTCTTAGCATTATGGACGATTTCACATTCCTTTTCTTTCAGTCTTCATTTGATATAACATTATGCTATTGCTGACTTGTGCTTGTTTATGTTGAAGGCAGTCTGCTACTTGAACAGCCATGAAAAAGATTTTAATGGTGGACTTTTTCATTTTAAAGATGGGGAACCTTCGTCAATTGCACCCACTGCTGGAGTAAGCACTTCGTTGAAGATATCTTACAGTGTCCTTAATACCTACTTTGCCATGTTTATAAAATGTTCTGCTGCATAATGCAAATTTATTGTTAAGAAATCAACTAGTTGTTGAAAGACAAAGCTCAAAAATTAAAAATTCGTATATCAGTCCTGGAGCAAGATATGGCTTTCTTAAGTAACAAATTTCTTAATTATTTTCAGGATGTTGTGGTCTACACAGCTGATGAACGCAATGTTCATTCTGTAGATGAGGTATATATATCATCAACTTGTTTATTATTTTAGTTTGCACTAACTAAATATTAGTTTCAAATTGCAATTGAATTGATTGCATATAGAATAAATTCATAGTAGTTTAATGTGAATAATAATTCACACAGCAAAGATTTTGTAGAATTTTTTATTAATCGATTCCTATGAAATGACTGCTACTTTGATATTGATGTAACCAAAACCATTTGGCCAGGAAACTATTCATTAATCAAACTCATCAATACAACGTGGTTTTCTCAGCTCACTATATACAGATAGTGACCTTATAAACTCATTTTCTACTCAATGTATGACCGGGGTTAAAGGAGAGGCCGCATTCAAAAGTTTGAATTTTGTTGGATAACTTGGATTCTAAAATTGCAGAGCATCGTGGACTTTCTTTTACAACACTAAAATTACTAACAAAAACAAATGACAATATTATAAGTATAAAAAAACACAACTGAATCAACTAAAAAAAAGTCAATCTACAATTAAGGCTTGATTTACTCGATCCTAATGAACTCAAGACTTAAATTGAACCCAATCTGAAACTCCAGTGAACAGTCCTGCATCTTGATACTTGTCAACATGAGTTCCCTTGTGCTAATAAATTCGTGATAACCCTCTTATTTGACCTCACAAGCAGATTACATTACGGAAATTCTTAATGCAATAGGTTTTGCTCTTTTATATGCATCATGGTTGGTTTATGTCAAATATCCGTTACAATTGTTATGGTATCCTGATCTATCTAAATCTGGAACAGGTAATCGATGGTGAAAGACTGACCTTAACTCTTTGGTTCACACGTGACAGTGCACATGACGAGGACGCAAAGCTTATCAATCTTCTCTCTCAAAGACTACTAGTTGAACATATTGAACCCAAACCTTTCTTGCCTTTGCCAGCATCAAGTTGTATGTATTGGTTGGCCCAGGAGAAGTCTGGATTTGATGTACGCTGTGCTAGAGTGAGCATCCTTGGTTACGACTTCTGTCCATCCGAAGGCAAATGTAGCATGAATGATTCACCATGCGATCCTCTCGAGCTGCTTGATGGGAGATTGTATCTTGGTAGGGGTGACGAAGTTCTTGACAAAGAATTTGTCAACAGTCTGCATGCCTTGCAGGTAACCTGTAAAGTAGATCATGCAATAGAAGCATTGAACTTTGGATGAGTTCTTGTCTAAGCATCTATAACTTAAGCTCCACTCTTTGATCTACTACTCATTGCTAAAAAATCTTTGTAATAGGTTGTCCAATTCTGTGGCTGGAAAGCCGCTGAATTAGCAACAGAAAGAGAAGTACATCGTGCAGGATCGACCAGACCAACTGTTCTCAAGAGATCAAACAACTTGGAGCTGTTGGTGCCATGTGATTACAAACTTGGGGAGGCAATTTTAGGTGGCATATCACGTCATGACCCAAAACCTTCATTCAGCTGGGATGACTTGGTGCGCGGAATTGCTAGGTGGGAAGAATACATGTCTGAATTGCATAGAAAATTGTTGATTCTTATTCCATACTGGTTATCGAATCATACTCTCTCCTTTGTTGATGCTACTGAGCTTCTATGACGAGACCAATAAAGCCGATAAAGGAGGTTGTGATATGAAATGCTAGATGCATTTCCACTGCAAAATTTTGGATACTTCACATCAATGGTTACACATCTCCCCGGGCAAAAATGAGATGCACTGTTCTGAGCAAAATCTTGATCTAAATGGGGTTGGCTCTTCTCGTATTTTCATACACCTTAATGCAACATGTCGTTGGTCATTTATATTGTTGTTGTTGGTCATTTATATTCTTAATGCAACATGTTGTTGTTGGTCTTATGGTCGGTTTACGTCGAGTATCTATTTCAATTGTTATGGTATTCTGACTTTGTCTTTGGGTCACAAAGCTTATCTTCTCTCTCGAAGACTGCAAGTTCAACAAATTGAGCCCAAACCTATGTTGCCTTTGGTGGCATCAAGTAATGTGTATTGGGTTCCCCAAGAGAAGTCTGGATTTGATGTACGATGTGGTAGAGTGAGCATCCTTGGCTATGATTTCTGTTCATCCGAATGCAAATGTAGCACGCATGACCCACCATGTAATCCTTGGCTATGATTTCTGTTCATCTGAATGCAATTGCTCTTAATTTGTTCTTAGACATCAGTAAAAATCCTCCAAATTTGTTGTCCATTTACTCCTACTATTGGACAAAATGGAAGGTTATTAACCAGAATGAGGAAGACCAGCACTCACAGATACTTGTAAGAATGAATAGATAGATATCCATGCTCTTAAAACAAGTTTCTTTAGATGTATAGAGAAATATGTCTTATAACATATCCAAGTGGTTCATAAGAGAGCCATTCCACGAATGTGCAGATACATGTAAAAAAAACTACTTGACAATGTCATACAAAGAATTGGCAAATGGAACAAGTGATCAAAGACAGGGAAACATACAACTATAGATACTAATGATTAGTAACTGCCTATTTCTGGAAGAAGCAGAGCCCTGTCGGTTCAAACTGGTATTACTCCTAATCCCCGCAAAGGGCAAGATTTAACTGGATGGTTGCCAAAGCAATCGGATTCATCAATTCGATTTGGTACTGACAGGTTACTCACACTTGATGGATCGATAGATGTGCCGTACAAACAGCAATGCTGCACGGAAGCCAACCATGCCAAGCATAAGGAAGAAGCCATAGCAGATGCAAGCCATATAACCAAAGAAGAAGGATGTCTGCATAAAGCCAGACATATCAGATCGGGCATAGTAGTAGTACAAACAGTATGCGTACACAAATACACCAGTTGATCCTCCACATAGGAAAGACCTGCATTGCAGTGAGATCAAGTCAGATCAATTCAGTAGAGAAAGGAATTCAAAGAAAATTGAATCCTGTTCTAAATAAGAACTTCCCGACAAGTAATAGAGGTCCCTAGAATGCATGACATATGCAGCAAAGATTAGTCATAAAAAAAGTCTGTATGCAATTGCATCAGCATAGAAGCACAAATGATTAGACAGGCTAGCTAAAAGTGAAGAAATTATAATATAGGCTTACCTCCACCACCATTCATGGTCTTCAGCAGCAAGCTGAAAGTAGGTTAGCGCAATGGTGATGAATGCGGTCACAATGAGGAGGATGATGAACACTATGAACAGAATGCTATATATGGTGTAAATACTGTGGCCCCACACGCTGGCAAAGATGTAGTAAAGCTCAATGTAGATTGCACTGAAAGGCAGAAAACCAGCCATTGCCATCTGTGGAAGTGTTCCTCGATACCAAGGGAGTGGTGGAATCTCTCTAGGAAACTTTTTTGTCCGACAAGGGGCTTGGAATTCATTTTTACTATTTTTACCAGCAATTCCACCCAAAACAAGCAACGGAGAGGTTACCAATGTCCAAATGAGAACAATAACAACAATGGTTCCAAATGGTAAAGCTGCAGTGGCACTATACACAATAGCAACAGTGTTGAGGAAACAGAATGTCAGGAAAAGAGGCCCACAGAAGAGGCATCCGGTCAACAGCAAATTCCTTACCTGCCAAACAGAAAATGAATAAGCATATAAAACCTTGAATCACCTTATTCACTTGTTAAGTTTTTTCTTAAGCTACCGTTTCAGCAAGAGTCTTTAATGGGTATGAATGCAAAAGCATACATATATCTGGATCATTCTGCATTTTAATTTGATGAGCAAAGCAGCAGAAGGGAAAAAATAAGGAAATGTCGTCGAGGAAAATGTCTCACCCAATTTGTTCCCTCGAGCTGACAGTAGAAAGAGGTAGCAGTATATCCAGCAATGCCAGAGGTAAGTGCATAGATGACTACCAGAGCAGTAAAAAGAGCCCCACGATTGTAAGGATAGAAAACCCCAATTAATGCAAGAACAAAAATGAAAACCGTGCTGCGATGAATGTCAAGGGAAACAAAAAAGTTAATCCAAGTAAACATCATCATTTGATAGAAGCTACAACAAAAAGTTAATAAAAAAAACAAAAAGTTGATCTCTGCAGTTCTGTTTTATTGTTTCTCAAATTACTCGAAACAAGCCTTTCTAGAGATACTCACAGAGCAAATAATTGTGTGCCAGAACCAAGACATGCTGCAAAGAGTGATTTGTTCTTTGGGAATCTAAACACATCTCCATGGATATATTTCCAGCCAGTCTCTTCTTGCTCCTCAGCAGACTCCTCATCATGGGCATACCTTCAAGGAACACAAGGAGGACACAAGTTTAAGTTTATGAATAAATTTGCATGCACAAAAAAAATCAAAATGTCCCTAAGAGATCTCGACATCATCCTTATCATCTAGGTGGACAAAATGATTGTCGACAAGACAAAATCCAATTTGATGTCATTACTTAAATTGATCATATCAGTTTGCAATTTTTTTTAGAATCTAAAACAATATTTTGGTAACTAAATAGGCTATAAGCAATGTGCAAAAAAGTGGCTTAAGTATGCAAGCATCAAGGTATTGCATACTGAAGTATATGCAGTTCTCAATAAATTATATGGAACAAATGCATAATTTAGATAAAACTATGAAACATGTAAACAAGTGCGAAGTCTTTTGGACCACGAATTATAAGACCTCGAATCAATCTCCTTATGGTTTTGGGAAATCATGAGCAAAGAAGAAACCTTAAGACATTTTAAGCTAGAAGCAATATTACTCTAATGCAAGCAATTTCTACTTTTCTCGAAACAGAACAGTAAGATGGCTTTTTGGTCCAATTGACTGTGTTGGAATACACAAAAGCATGATCTGCGTTTTCTACACAAAGGGTTAAGTTGGTCAACTTAGCTTAGTTTCTTATGGTCCATGAGTGATATATGTGATCTATTGACATCTATGATTTACAGCTTGGTCATAACTGGACAATCTCTCATCAGGGGTATTTACCTGGGCCTGCAATATATTTTTGCATAGTTCACATACACAAGATCCCATAGTCCTTGACCTAGGACATCATCATGTTTCCACTGAAATATTTACCTAGAATGTGGAAGCATTCTGTGGAAATAAACATCCTGTAGTACTTTCATCGGAGAGCCATATACAGCTATACATTGATGTTTCACTCATTTAGAACACTCAATGTCATATTTGTATTTTCTTTTCATAAATGATTGAATAACAAGCAAGATAAACTTACTATTACAGAAATTTTAGTTATAGAAAGTTCATCAAGAACCTCAACACAACCTCACTGGAAGTTGAACTGATTCTATATATGACACATTTTATGTTCGTTAGGGTTAAGAAGTAATCACACTGAATTCAATTGAATCTAGTAAATTATAAAATTATACCTAGTATGCGCAATTACTTATTCTTTGTTTTTTGGCTTATAACCAGGAATTACATTCACAATGTGTATCGAATAAAATTAGCATTCAAACAATTTAAAAATGAAAAAATGATGAAGTACCAAGTTTCCTTTAACACCAAAAATTTATAACTTCCAAATATTAATAAATAATTCTCCATTATAGTCATAATCCCCATAGCAATTCACAAGATCTGTTTAATATTTGACATAAAAAATGGAAGCTGATCAGACATTACAAGCATCTAATTGTCAAAATCTATAAGGAAATTGGTAAATAGTAGCATGAATTTAGTTATATCTATTGCACTGAAGTATGGTGGTACTCCTTCAATATATTTTAAACATGTCAAGGTTCTCTTTTGCCATCTATTAATAATCATAATAAAACTTATGGAAGAACACGCAGCACCAAAGTTAAGTGTTAGGAACTTGAAAGATATCACAGAGTTAAAAGTTAGGAACTCGAAAGATATCTCACTTGACAAAATCATTCTTCAACACCCGCATCAGAATTGTGGCTAGGAAACCAGTCAAGAGAAGAACTGTAACACATGAGTTGATGATTGAGAACCAATGAATCTCCAGATGATGCGTTTGTGAATATGTCAGTGAATACTTTTCCATCCTCTTTTCAAATGGTGTGCTTGTCTCCTTCCACTTGACTGAGTACATAAAATCCACCTCGATTTCCTTATCGTCTGTGAGATCCACCAATGCACTAGGGTCGGTGTGGACAGTAATCTCAATCACACGATCACCATTATAGAGGACATCAAAGTGGATATGCCTGTATAGGTAGTATTTATAATCACCCAGATCTTTGCCTTCCTTGTCAACCTTCCCAATGAATCCCCAGATGGGGAGGTCATCAAAGTACATCTGGAAATAATAGTCCTTTGTAACAGCACTTCTAAACTTGGCCACATCCTCTTTCGTAAGTTTCTTCTTGCAAAGCTGTTTGGAATCAAGATCCACTAGGAAATTAAGCTTGTAGGGGGCATCTACAAGGCGATCCCCATTCAGAACTTCACCAAGAGCTTCTCTAATCTCAGTCACATGTTCTGTTGTCAACACCAGACATAAGCAAAGAGACATACAAATCAACAAATAGAAAAGTAGAAACCAACCTGGAGCGCAAAAGGGGAGATCAAAGTAGCGATACGTCTCACTGTAAAGAAATAAACGAACAGGTAAGCTTCATACAAGAATCAAATTATGAATAGTATTCAACATTTGAGTGTTCAAGCATCTAACTCTTTCTACTTTGATCGATGGAACGAGAACTAAATTATGCATCATCTTCGATGATTTAAGAACTTAATAATCTAAATCAGCTAAAAACAATGGGATCCTGAGTTGTCCCATCTCTTAAAACATTCAGAAGCTGTCAACGGCCTAAACTTTCCTTACTTCTAATATCCACGACAAGATTGGATGAACTCACGGGACAACGCGATGATCAGTCAATTTTCTCGAGATTGGATGAACTCATTACACAAAACACGTTGCGCAGTCAAGATTCTCGAGATCGTCAAAGACATCACAACAACTCGAAGGGAAATGAAGCCTTACGATTATGTTGGGAGCAAAACCCTAAATAAGGAACCAGCAACTTCCGTTCATCCTAAAAATCAATAGCATTTAGGGGATTCGAACGTACATAACACTTCTTCCACAAGAAATTACCAAAATTTCCTTCAATTTCACATAATTTTCGAGCCAATGAAAGGAATTCAAGGCCGATCGTCGTCCAGCGATTCTAATCTCCGAAAAACAGATGAAAGAACGCATCATCGCCATCAGGAAACGAAACCCGAGAGATCTCACATCGGAGCACGCAGACTGAGAGAAGGAATACAAGCCTCACCTAGGGTTGTGGAAAGGGCCGACCTTGTTGGCGTAGAGGGGTACGGAGTCTCTTTTCTTATAGCGGTGGTCGGAGGCGTCCGACGCAACTCCTGCGATCCCGAAGCAGAGCAGCAGCAGCGCCACCGCCGCCGCCAGATCCATCGGTTCCCTCCCCATCCCTTTCCCTTCGATCCGAGAAACGGAACCAAAGAGATCAGAGCACAAGTGGTGCGACGGGAAAGAAGGAAGAAGGAACAGCGTATTGTGAGTCGTCTGTGGATAGAATTCGTGGATTTCGCGTTGCTCGTCTGCTATTATAATATATCTACTATTTATGTTATGTCCGTTCGTATGACAAATGGTTTGAAGAGAATAAAAAAAAATCAAAATTAGAAGTTTTTATTTCTTTATAAAAATATCAAAATACTCTTAAAAAAATATTTTTTTAATCAAAATTTTGATTTCTAATATTACAATAGTTTTGAATAAAATCACAGTGTCTTTTATTTATAATATATTTTAATATAATATTTTTATTTTTATTAATAAACCATAAATAATGTAACTTTATTATCATTCCTTTATAATAGATTATTATAATATTTTTTAAAAATATTATACCTAAAATTTAAGATAAAGTGGAAAAATATAATTTTTATCATGTTTTATTTTAAAATACATCAAGACCCTTATAATTTTTTATCATAATTTTTAATAAATACAAATTATTATAGTATGAGAAAATTCTAAAAAAATTATTATTTTTGAAAAATAATGGGGATGATGGAGATGACGAGCGGCCGACATGCCCTTGCCTACAACCCCCTCCTCTTAGGTGATGACGAAGGCGACTAGGGGTAAGGGTCCATAGATTCTCATTTATAATGATAGAGGAGAATGGAATGAGAGTGGCAAGCGGAGGGTAGGGGGATCGCACAAGGAGGTAGTGAACATAGGTGGGGTGTGATAATGATAGAGGCAATTGATCATAAGACTACATGGGTATTGGGGCACAATTGAGAACGATGAGGGTGACAACACGTAGGTTATCGTTAACAATGGTAGAGGAGGATAGGAAGAGCGTGGAGGGTCCGTGCACCGAGATAACAAGGAGGGGCGAGGGTGAAGGCGTATGCGAGGAGGTTAGATGTGGAGGTGATGATTGGTGCGATGAAGACAGGGCTTTACGAGAATTTATTAAAGCTATGGTCGAGAATTTGCCCTTATAATATTCTTCAAAAATTATAGGCTTAATTTTAAGGTTACATTAATATTTTTGATAATTTGAATTAATTAAGATATTTTTGAATTGAATATAGTAATAATATTTTTACTTGGACATAAAAAAAATATTGTATCCTTAGTTAGAAGAAAACTAACCAATTTAGTTAAAGGAAAAGTACAATAACCTTATTAAAAAAATATTATAACTAGTTCAGTTTAACATAGGATTGGCTTGACTGGTTCAATCTAATTGAATTTAGACTCAAAACTCATTTTCCATGGAAAACTTAAACTTTAAGCTGTTAAGGGAAGGTATTTTTATTTTTCTTAAAATAGGAGCTCTCTTTATGCATTTGGAAATTAGGAACACTATCCCAAGAAAAATTCAAAAATTGGACTTTAATCGAGAAATCACCAAATAAAAATATATTTAAATTTTACTTCTGATCAAGATATGTTAAATATTTAATATCGACCGGGCAAACCTTACATCTGAAATATATTATACAATTATGAATGTTATCATGTATAAACTTCACAAATTTAAACAAAATTAGACTATACTTAATGCAATACATAGGGACTATAATTAATATTTATTTACAATAAATTAAAAAATATTTTAATTATTTCAAAAATATAGGACTTAATACATTAACATGAAAAAATTATTATATATGTATACCCTCAAAATTAGTTATTTTTTATATTTAAGTTGAACCATGTTCATAGAAAGCTTTCACTTATGTATTCATCACAAGGAAAATTGTGATCATACCTCAAGCACACAAAGAAGCTCTTCATTTTTCCATCTTTCAAATGTAGGATTACTCTTTCTTCACACAAGAATAATCTCAACACTTGTCTCTTCAAAGTTTCCTTGAAGCATGCATCTGAATTCCAAAGTCGAGCACTTTTGCTTTCATATCATTGTTGATCATACTGCTTGGTAGATTCTTCTATAAATCATGGTTTTCGTTTACTTGTGAACTACTCCAACCAGGCCTGCAAGTGTTTGAGATCTACTCTCTCTCTCTCTCTCTCTCTCTCTCTCTCTGAGGTAAGACTTATTATCTCTTCAAAGTGGGATTACTTATGTACAAATGAATTCCAACCATCATAATGTGTGGTTATATTTTGGATAGACACAAACACTTTGGAAGCATTAGAAGAGAAGATTATGATTGAGAAAACTTTCCTGTAAGGGTTGAAATCATTCACAGAGAAAACTTTATGAAGCATTAGAAGAGAAGATTAAGATTGAGAATCAATTCAACTCTTTCCAGTAAGGGTTGAACACCTAATGCATCTAATAATACAACAGATGAGTCCTTGGAATTTATAAAGCTGAAGATTCAATTGAATGTATTTGCCAATTGGTCTTAAGGAGATTAGTTATTGGAGGCTTATGGACATTTTAGCAGTCTGTAAATTATGAAGCCTAATTACTAACTCTTTTTGTCTTATTTGGAATCATCAGAATGATGACCAGTTTTGTGATCACCATAACAAGCCATTCCATAGCTCTTGCAAATGCTCAATCCATTTAAGTCTATTTCAACCAAGTGGTCTAAGAGCATAACAAAGATCCTAATTTTATTGGATTATGATGGGTCATATCATCCTAACAATGATCTAATGATTTCCAAGACTTGATAATAGTGGCATATTACTATGTCACTATTAACAATACAAGAGGGATTTGAGTAAAAAAAATAACTATATCAGCATTGATATTGTATTAGTTGTTAACTACTACTAATGGTGTTCCTGTTAAGTTCATGTTGATATAAATTTGATGAAGTTTAAGCTTGATTAGTATTATAAAATATTAATATCATTTAGAGATTAAGTTTTAATTACTATTGACTCGTAAAATATTGAAACTTATAGGGTTTCGACATATGGGTAGATTATTTAGTTATTAATATATTTTTTATTATATATATATTTATCTAGGGTTCTTAAAATATATAAAAATTTGTTCGATAAGATAAAAATATTGAAGTAGATACGTAGAGTTACTAGGAATGATAATAAGATGGTACCAATATTTGTTGAGGAATATTTATATCATACATACATACATACATACATATATACATATATAGAAAAATACTGAGTATTCTTAATGGTTCAAGATTAAAAAAAATATGGAAGTGAGAATTATGTTCTGCAAGCTGATTAACGAATCGTGTCGATATGGATTATGCCTTGATCTCTTATTGCTGGGAATTATTTCGACCAAAACTGGTAATAGAACAAAGAATAGATTAATAGAGGATTAATTTGTTCTTGCTTCATAATCACTAAATGCCTAGGTTGTTAAATGTCTCATCATGAAGTCGTTGCTTACTCATTAATCCTTAATCGTGATAGCATGCCTGATTAATCCTTTCTACAGGCACTGTTACTGTGTCACTTTTATTCCTTTGGAATGTGGGAAATCTCAATGAAACAAGAACATTTCCATTAGTGGAGTCCAATGGTCCCAACCATGTCAACACAATAGCCACCCACAAGGTAAACAAACAAGAAAGATTTCTCCTTTAGTTAGTCTGAAGATTTGACTTCATTCTTATCAAGAATCTCAACATAGCAGACACAGTTGTTGTGTGCTCATTGATGTCAAACAAGAATTGGCACAATATATATATATATATATGTATTCTTGAGAGACTTACCAAGATAGAGAGTGTACAGGATGATAATATTACAAGTAACACTTTTAATTTCTCAGTGAAACATATGCACAATTTACAAGGTTTTGATCATTAGATCAATCCATATAAGCTTGCCTTGGTAGTTCTGAAACAAGGGCATGATGTCAACATGCCAGCTTATTACTTAAGAATTCGATATATTACATAAGATCTATGCATGCTACATGATTTTATTACTGGTAGAGAGTCTTCATATCTCTACTACTAAATGATATCATGAACAGACATGGAATTATATTAGTGAGATCAAGGATGTAAAATATTTTTTGTACACTATAACTGTTGCTAGATAAGATATCTTAGGGAGAACTTCTGACTTACAAGAAATCTATGAAGGGAACACCAGCTTTTCTCCATTCCTCCTCCTCCTCCTCCTCCTGTTCCTCTACACTTGAATGACATTTAGCACCATCAGACTCGGTGTTTACTTGAAGAAAATCGTAGAACTCAGTTGAACTCTCTCCATCTGCAACAACATCGGAAGATGAAGATGGCAAAAGGAGTCATTGAATGGAGGAACTATACGTGTACTCAGTTACCTTTGGCCATCTGGGGAATATGATCATGGAGGTCGGAGAAGAATGCTTTTGGCAGTAACTTAAGGTGGTTGTATATATGCCTCGACTCTGATCCCTTGTCCTTGGCTTCTGTTGATCTGGCTGTGGCTGTATATATGCTTTTGGCAGTAGCTTTTCGATGCCGACGAGCCATGATCACATGCCAGTGGTTCTTCACTGCGTTGTCGGTACGACCAGGGAAGAGCCTGGCGATGGCCGCCCAGCGGTTGCCGTGAACGCGGTGCGAAGCGAGGAGCCGTTCTTCTTCCTCCTCCGTGAAGGGGCTGCGGTTGATCCTTGGATCCAGCTGATTGAACCATCTGAGCCTACAGCTTTTACCTGAAGGAGATTTTACTCGACATGTGTTAGTAACACTCAATTCGGGACCGGAAGACAAGACTTTGGAGATAAAAAAAACGAAAAGGAAGGAATCTAAACTATGCTTGCACCTGATCTTCCTTGAAGCTTCTCTGCGATGGCGTTCCAGTTGTGAGGACCAAACCTACTGACCAACTCCTTCAGCTTCTCGTCTTCCTCCGGCCTCCAGTGCCCTCTACTGCACATCCTATCTTCAAATCACTGTCCACAAGGGTGACAGGAAAAGATAACCCCTGCTGAGCTTTCTCTACAAGATCTCTACAGGAAAAGATAGCCACGACCGAAGAAGCAGAAAGCTCAGAGAAGCTAAATGTAAGAGAGGAGATGGAGAGGAAAGATATAAGGACAGATACAAAGAGGAAAGAGGCTTTCTCGTTAGCGAGAGAGAAGACATACAATTAAGAGATAGTTACACTTGCACCACAGATTGATGGTACGTGTGGCCTAAGCAAGAGAGAGAGAGAGAGAGAGATTGTGGGGTGGTTTGGTGAAGTAGTTCTGTTCCCCTTTCAACATCTCTCCAATGTTTCTGACCTACAACTTCTACTTGAAACCCGCCCATCTCTCTCCATTTCTGTATCCATACAGTATAATACTATAACTGGCTTTTCATGTTAGCCTATACAATAGGTTTAATATAAATTATTCCAAAAAAAATAGTTTATTAAGGAATTAAATTCATTAGTTGTGTGGTTTTTAGCAAAGTTAAGGAATTTAGTTTAGCTTTCTTCCTAGTTTATATGTGCCAATCTGTGTAGAGATTCTCTTGGATCATATATATGTATAGATTATTGATCATAAAGTGCCTTCATTTGAAAAGAAATGAAGATAATACAGAGACTGGAGAGAGGAGAGTGAAGGAAAGCAACTGAAAGCAAGGAAAACAAGCCCTTACATCACCCACAACACAAATATGAACTAAAATCTAGTTTACACACTTCAAATGGCAACTTGGAAAGAACACATTTCTTCTTGGGTTGAATCATCAGTGTGTAATTGTTAGGTCATCTTCATCTTCATCTTCTCTTGAGGAGTTCAGGTGCAGACCAAAACATTTAATTTCATTTTCACTTGATGAAAAATGATGTGTTTTTGTAGGTGCAATCCCCTAAGTCAGGCATGCAGGAACACTGCACACAAGAGAACAAAGATCTGCTGAGGATGGTAGTAAATTTCTTCATATTCCTCCTTTCTTTTAGGAAAAGGAAACTATCATACTGCTCATACAGAGAAATACTTAATGCCATTCAAAATTTGGCCCTGATGGTGAAGCTCTAGATTTGGACAGGAATCTTGTGGTTTCTGGCTTTGGAAGTCATGTTATACTCCAAACTCTCAGAAAACTACTTCCAACCTTTTTGAAAGCTAGGTTAGTTCTTAGTTCATGAAAACAGTGGCATGGTACCTAACCATGTGTTTTCATTTTTCTTCACATCAAACCATACTTAAGGGGAAAGCATTCCACAGAAATTATTCACACTCTAAAATCCTCGGCTGCGCTCACTCATGACGTGACATAGCCGAGGAAAATGCACTTTCTATCTGTATTCCATCTCCAACACAACCTCCTTGCCTGATCGATCTCACACCATCTTTTAGCTTGCATTCAGAAGAGATACTTTTGACTTACCAGCTTCAATCAAACCATTGAATTGGAAGTTCCAGGATACCTTGTTATCAACAAGATTTGCAAGTAGAAATTTCTGCATACAGGTATCCAAACTTCTCACTCAAGTCTTGATCCTACCCCTATTGAGATTAACTAAATGCAAAAAAGGAGAGTAATGAGGTGATAAACAGTTGCTGTAATAATCATATCTTTCCTTGTGCTTCTTCTTCATTTGGGTAATTAGCTACTCTTCAATTCTTGATAAGCTTTTTGTTTTTTTTTGAGGAACTTAATAAAGTCTTTATGATTGTGGTCTTTCTTGAAATAACTTATATATCAAACACCTATCCAGTTTTATGATATTGATTTCCTAACTAAAACAAAAAAATTGGTGGATGAGCTGAAGAATTTTACGGATAATTCTTCTCCCTTTTTGAAAAAAGATCGATATAAAAACTTCTTTTTTTTTCCAACCTATTTTTATTCAATTTTGGCAACCTACATGATATTGATTTCTTGCTTAGAAATTAGACAAAAGAAAGCCCAAGGTGGATAAGGTGAAGAGATCTTTTTGAATGATAACTAGTATATTGTAAAAGAACAGTTGTATACATCAATTGACTAAATGGAATCTAAACACATTTATGTTTTCCACTTTGCACCATGATTTCCAACATAAACATTCAATATCAGAAGTTGCCAATTATCTTTTAAGATCTCAAACAGCAGAGTGCATCATGTTTGTGTCATACGAATTTTACATGATTTGATACAGAAATGTAAGACTTAAGAAACAAACGTAGATGTGAAGTAAAGCTAGCACTAAAGATGATCTACCTTTACTATGAGGTATAGTTGAAAATAAGAACCATATCTTGTTGGAAGTCAAGAAGGTTATAAGAGCAACTAGATAGTGACTCTTATGTTGATGGTAACAAGCATGTTGAATGAATCCTCGCAAAATGAATGACTGAGGAAGAAAGCATGAATTCTTGAAGAACACTAAAGGTAGCAGTGCAGCGGAGAAAGTGTTTGCTGACTCTTTCACCACCAACTCTTTCATTGTTCAGGATAAAACAATGACACAAGTGGCACTTGAAAATATGCCTTAGAGTAAAACCTAAGTAACATAATTGAACACGCGTCGCAAACCCGTGAAACAAAGGATAATAATAGTCCAGAGAAACTTCAGAAAAAAAATTATAACCTTGGTGTGGGAGTAATTAAGCTGTCTAAGGTGATCAATCTGATTAAGCATTGATGTCACTGTTTCACAAGCTGACTGGAAGGCATGACAGGGCCAAATATGATGCAATTGAACAAAGAACTTAAAATATATTATTTTCCCCTTTGCTCACTCCATTGCTTGGTTGAGTGCTCATATTTTGTTTAACCTACTCTAAATCAGTAGTACATTATTGGATAATTCACTGTTGTATTGTAAAATTTTCTTCTGCATAGATCTGTAGCAATGACTTGAGAACATGTTTTCTTATGTTTTTGACAAAGAGATAGATCAATGTCTAGATTGTCATGTGAACTCTTCCTACAATGGTTTCTGACACCCACATCACTTTTGATTTTATACTTTTGTCTATTACAAAATGAAAAAGCAACTGAGGTTGTCCTTGAAACTTAGGAACTGAAGTTTTAGAGCACCATTTAGATTCTATCATGGCACTTGGTAGTTGACCTGTGAACCACCAGTTGAAGAAGCAAGAACACTATGTAGTCCTGGCAGGTGGAGAGTTTCCTTGGTTATTGTCATCAAGTCCAATCATTCCATAAATCAAGTACTTATCTTGTTAGTAACAGGAATTAGTCAACTATTACTAGGTCTACTGAGGAAGAACTTGAAACAGCATACTATTATTACCTAGGAGAGTAGCTTAGAGTCTTAAGATCAGAATCAGTATTTTAGCAGTAGGAAGAGGTGATTTGCTACTTGGTAGAAGGTAGTTTAAGATTCTGTAATGTAATGATAAGTGTATGAATTCGATTCCTCTGCAAGTTGGGTTTATATATATATATATATATATATATATATATATATATATATATATATAGAGAGAGAGAGAGAGAGAGAGAGAGAGAGAGAGAGAGAAGTGCCTTGGCTTTCCTATCTAATAATCTTGGTGTAATATTAGTTCAGATTAAATAGATAAACAAAACCACTATGATGAACAGCTTAATCATTATAACAGACCTCTCTAACATTGGAAAAGTATTCTCAAATCAAAAGAGAATCAAAATCTTGCTACAAAGTCATTCATTGACTTGGGAGTTTACATGACTAGAACACATCATTCTAGAGCTTTATCATCTTCTTAAGACACTGGCTGCGTGGAAGCTAAGACTTTATTGAAGAATAATCTTTTGATAAGAGGCCCAAGGATGGAAAGTTTGTCATTATAATTCCTCCTTTCTGCCTCCCTTAAGGGTTTGGAGTTGGCAAATGCTGTTAATGTGCATGGTCCGTTCATCTCCTTT
Source organism: Musa acuminata AAA Group (assembly GCF_036884655.1). Lineage (NCBI taxonomy): Eukaryota > Viridiplantae > Streptophyta > Magnoliopsida > Zingiberales > Musaceae > Musa > Musa acuminata. Next base: position 48,330,757 of record NC_088335.1, read on the forward strand.
CATCCTATTTATTTCCATAAAATGATTTGGTTAAGCCAGTCCTTCCATCTTCTTTGACAATATATGAAGAAAGAAAGTGGCATGAGAGAGGTAGTAAGTACACTACTCTTCCTAATCAACAATTGCTCATCAACCATAAGATTGCTCTTTTACGATAAGAGTTGGACGATCTAAAGAACATGTACATAATGTATTCTATCTACGCTACATAGAGCCATTGAAATCCCACAAATAGCATGCCACAAAAAGAGGAGCTCAAGAAGTTTGCTTGCCCTCGATACTACGGAAAAAGCAACTCTGGATCTCATGAACATATGACATTCATCAACTTTGACATGACTAAACAAGGTTAAGGGCGATTCGAATCAATTTCGTTTCCAATATTTCCACACACACAATATTAGGTAATTACATTAATAAGAAATACAACTAAATCAAGGATATAAAACTATGGAAATGATTCTGGATGAGAATCTTTCCTAATACGAATTGATTGCCTTGAATTTATAGAATGATTTGTTGGAGAAGATTATTTCTTAATATATCCCCACAAGATGATGCTTCTTGTAGAAATACCAATCTTGGATCCTAACCGTAAAAGCTAAGATTTAGCTAAGATTGTGTTTGGACATATGAGCAATTTGAAGAGAACATGGTAACCTTATGTCAAACAAAATAATAATTGAGGACGATGCACTTCATATAAGAATAGAATACTAGGTTAGCAAATAAGTAAGTCATACCGATATTATCACAAAGAAGACAAGAAGGTTAACTAAGTAAGATGCCCAACATGGATAGAAGATTAGTGAGCCAAGATAACTCGACCATAAGTAATATTCAGCTTCCGTGGATGACTGAACAATTGTCTATTACTTTTTAGAGCACCATGCTATCAGGTTAACTCCAATAAAAATCACATAAACTGAGATGGATGTGAGGTCATCATGATTACTAACCCAAATAGAATCAGAATAAGCAATAATAATAAGTGGTGTTTGCTTGATGAAGATCAACCATCAATGATACTAGTTTTCATAGAGTTAAAAGTGGATGGATGTATCTGAAGAGGAACTAGATGAAGTTGATGTTGAATGAACGTGATGCATGATTGCCTACCAAAGAAATGTGGTTAGAAGAATCATGAATGGAAGGCGATTGAGTTGATAAAAATTATTGAGTAATAGGAATTTCAAAATGTAGTGATTGCAATGATTGTGACATATTTGACTAATATCAAATGGTTTGTATATTTATTTTATCTTCATTTGTGAATATGGATGTGGATGAAATTTGATTTCAATAAATTGAACATGACATGAAAAAGTAAGTCTTAAGTTCAATGGATGAAAGCAAATGTAAGAATTATGAATACTCGAATAACCTAGATCGAAACGATGCTCTAATTTATCTATCTTTGTTATAAGGCTGAATCCATGGATAACAAAGACATCTAAATATTTATAATTTAAAATAATTAGGTTTGAAATACAATAAGCACTCATATGATTTATTCTTAAAATAAGTATCTAAAGTTGATTAATAAGATAAGCAACTATTTTAAATGCATAAATACAAAAAGATAAGAGGAGAGATACTCTATGAAGAAGGATAAGGTCTCTTCCGATAATACATCGAAGTAAATAAAAATCGAAAGATGTACGCATATGGTGTGTTACGTTCTGGTACATGATACGTATTTACTTGTGTATCAATTCAATTGAATCTAGAAAGAAATCTACAGAATCTTTTTAGGTGCAAAAAAATCATTTTCTTTCGTAAATGTAGAAATATATTATCCTTTTCTTTTCTATCTAAATCAAATGGAAATTTTGATTTAGATAGAAACGGATAAATCTAAATTTTTGCGTGTACTAGATTAAAAAAAATTGACATATTCAGTGGAAGAAATTAAATGTTGAATTCCATAAGAAATTATAGATTTTAGGCCCTAATATTCTTTTTTAGCATATGAATATATTACATTAATATATGTTTAAAAAATATTTTGATCATGGTTTTAAATTTTAAAAAAAAGATATAATATTTATGAGTCATTGAATATAACCATGAATATTTTATGAAATGATCAACAAAGATAACAGAGACCATCCGTTGAACAAATTAGAGTACCACCCCAAACATAAGTATAGATGAAATCTAAAGAACCGTGACTTTCTAAAGTTGAGACACCAAAGATAGATAGTTTGTAATTTTTATCTGAATTACAAGAATTACAAAATAAAATTTTGGACTTACTCATGAGAATAGGAAGATTAATTTGAGATAGAATATAATAAGAGTACTTTTGATCATGCCAATGATTGCATGAGGTTTTAATTCCAAAACAAACTTTCTTTTTCATCATTGAAGACTCCATCATTGCTGGGCCACTCATATGCATCAAGTAACCCCCATCATTAGATCAAAAAAATAAATAAAAAAAATCAACTGAGTTGTTGTCTTATAAAATTTTATTTCATGCAAGGAACTGAAAATGAATTTAAACAAGTGGAGAGAGTAGAATTATCAAAATGTGTGATGTGTAGGCCTAAACCATCACCCATAATAATGTCATTAGTGAATATTCACATGATAGGAAGTTCTAAAGGTCATCAACCAGTTTGAGATAAAATAAAGCTACCACTTGTCATGGTGTGATTAAGCCTTTTAACAGTTAAACATTGTCTACTAGTATGGCCACCCTTGTTGCAAAATTGACAAACAATATTAGTATTTTCTTTTTAATTTCCTACAAAAGGATAATTATAACGTTTACATGTTATTACAGTATCCAAATATAATCATAACCAAATAAAAATAATTATATTCAAATAAATATATGAATTAATCATTTTCTTTATTAATTTTACTTTTTCATTTCTATGCTTATATTATCCTTGTAAGATAGATACTATACAAATAAGAAAACAAGAGCTACGATGAAAGGGGAAAGATGGAGGAGGGATTTGAAAAGTGGGGGTTGCAATGAGGTGGGGGAGGTAAGACGAAAAAAAAAAAAAAAAAAAGATGAGAAGAAGAAAGAGAGAGATACTAAGTACTCACTAAACGATGAAGATGAACACAATTGTCACTACGTCGTTTGCTCATGAAACATTGCAATGATAGAAGAAGACCCATTATAATTAAAGCTCGAGTATGCAAAAAGACATATCTCATATATATATATATATATATATATATATATATATATATATATATATATATATATATATATATATATATATATATATATATATATATATATATATATATAATATAGTAATATAAACTTGATGAGGATGGATGAGGAGTGCTCTAAACATCTAGCCTCATAATTATGTAAATAATAGAAAATATCTTTCATCCCTGATTAGAGATGAATCTATAAGGTTTCCTATACATGTTCATCTAGAATAGATTGATTAGTAATAAAAATTATAGAGAGAATAGTCAAAAAAATTAGAGAAATTATATTAAAGATTATAAAAAACACACAAAAGATGAAAACATATATTATAGTGAGCTAGGTTAAAGTTCTTATATACACTTAGTCAAAATAGCTATAAGAAAAAGAATAATCAAATCCTAGGTAATCACATTAATAAGGTATACAACAAAATCAAGATCTAAATTTGTGAAAATTATTTTGGATGATAATCTTCCTAGCACCACTTGATTACCTTCGATTTATAGAATGATTTACTGGATAATATTTTTTTAATAGATCTTTCAACCCCTATTAAAGCCTATCTCTGTCTCCTTTCTTAAGTATGAACAATTCCAACTTTATCAATTAAAATATCAATTTAAAAAACAGAGCTTATTAAAATAATATAACCTCAATGATGAGACATTGAAATGGTAGGATAGAGTGGGAAAAAGAAAGAATTGAAAAAGTAAAATAATAATAATTTATATATGCATATACAGCAAAAGTAGAACACTGCTAATCTTATTATATCCACTTCTTCTATGGTCAAATGCTAAGACCACAAGTAGGACTTATTGACAAGTATTTTACCTCAATGATATCATGATGAGATGGACGGACCGGATAAGTCCACAACTTGTTTTGCGCGACTTTTAAGGCACCAAAAGCCATTTACAACTTTTTTCTACCCGTCTCGGCTACCTACCAAGACTTGAAATCTCTATCACACCAACGTTATTAATGGACCCCACAGGTCGGTGCAATCATAAAATAGGTAACAATTTACAGACACAACTCCCCCGCCACCCTAAAAAGCAGCTGTCGTGGGATGATAACGCATCCGCCGGAGCAGTCTGAGAGTCGAATCCTGCCGTCGGATGACGCCACGGCGGTCCACTTTCGCCCCCTTTTACGGCAAACGACAATCGCGCTAACCCAATCACCTCCAATAGTGGGCCGCGGTGGAACTTTGTCACGGATGGCAAGTGGTGTGACGGTGGGTGAACGTGGTCAGGTGCGAGGGACTTCGATCTCCATTTCTAGCCCCAACACGCAACGCAACCGGAGGCGGTCTTGTCCTCATCTCCCTGGCGTCGCTATTAAATCCGGTTAGGCCCCGAGCCGTGGATCCTTGAATCCGGAATCTGTGAGACATCGAAGGATGGGATCCGTGGAAGACGAACGGAGGTCGCCGCTGGAAGAAGGTCTTCTTCCGGAGGTCCGATTCCCCCCTTTCCCCTTCCTTGATCTCCATAAGAATAGCTTAAATTTGTTGATCTTTCAATTTTTCCTGAATATTTGGCTTCCTAGTTGCTGAATTCGTCAAGGTCATTGATGGATTTTCTGTGGAGCAGTGATTTTTCTGTCGTGATTCTTCAATTAGATATCTTTGACGAGTTGATTATGCCTACGAGGAAAATTTGGTTATTTGGGGGAAAAAAGAGAGGTTTTTGACATTGGTTTAGGTCTCTACCATTACGGTATGGTGGTTTATGTGTTTCTTAGTAAATTTGCCGTTTGACTTAATGCCATATTTGATTTATGTTAGGAAACAGATTGGCCAAATATATGAATTTTCGGTTATGCGCTATGCTTGACTACTTGGTATTTCTATGGAAATTGATAATTTTGTTGTCGATGATTCTTTCGTAACTCCAAAATCTTGTTGGTGCTTGACTCTCACTCAAGATTGTTTCTTAAGGATTTTAAATAAGAAAGAAATAGGGATATGCCCTTCCGAAGAATTAGATATATAATATGATAGCGGATAGAATGGAATGAGCAACTTCTTTGTGGCACAAGGGAATGAGATTGCTTCCTCTGCAAAACTAATCATACTTGACAAGAACAAAGTTCTCTTCTTCTGCAGTATTTGTAGATTTTGTATGAAATATTAGTTTCAGATGGTTCTCGATTGGACCTTCGACTTGGAATTACGGTTTGGTTGTGTAGATTGGTTCTAGCATCATATAATGCTAGCTATTCAAAGGATTTTGCAGAAGAATAGTACTCACATGTTATTTCAATCAGATGAGACAACTTCCCTATGTTCTCGAATCTTATAAATTGCAGAGACTTTCTTTCTGTTTTCTGAAATCTTGGAATTGGTAATATTCAATGGGCAATACCGGTGTTCGTCACTGCATGCTGCAGACCATAGCTACAACTCTGATAAAGGGAGCTCAGTCATTTTTCTTCTAAATTTTGTTTGTATGTATGACTTGCCACATTTTTCGAGGTCTGAAATATTTTGAGATATGGTAAACTTTTCCATATACCTTTGATTGCATCAATTTTATGCTTAGATAACCAAGAATGCCTCAACCAACTTAAGATCTAAGAATGCATATTTAATGACAGAATTTGGTTTAAAATTAAACTGAATGGAGCGGATGAATCATTCAAGTTATTTGTTGGGATGTTACAGCTTGTTGTTGATGTTCTTGTATTGTGAAGCTGTTTGCTCGTATCAGTTTTCAAGTATGATGCAATTGGAAAAAAAGGTTCCAAATTAAGTATCAGCTCCATTAAACATGATTCGTTATTCAATTTTTGAAACATTTTAAATATTTTAACTTGTACCTCAAGTGGAGGAAAAAAGTAAGCAATATTAGCAGCCTGGAGTATTTTGATTTGATTAACAGTATGGAAGTACCAAAATAAGTTCAAATTTGTATAACAATTTCTTAGATTCAAGGTAATCATTCCATTTATTAATTAAGGGAGTACAAATGATCATTTTATGAATGATAGTTATTTTTTGTGTCAGTTTGGTGAACATACAACTGGGTTGATCAGCATTATCTTGACTGTAATGGTCATCTATTTTTGGCCTAGATATCTGGGCTTATATATTCCATGATTGCATGACCTTCATATGGCCTTACATCTCCATTACATTTGCTACTATTTCTGTATTTGTAGAATGAAAATCAAGGACAATATACTGGAGATGGATCTGTCGACGTTCATGGAAACCCCGTTTTAAAGAACAGCACAGGCAATTGGAGAGCATGCCCTTTCATTTTAGGTATTCACAATAACTAACCACAGACAAGTTTAATCCTTTTCTCTAACTGAGATGCATTAAATCATTCCTTATTTTCACATTACAAATTATAGGGAATGAATGTTGTGAACGTTTAGCTTACTATGGAATAGCTACAAATCTTGTCACTTACCTAAAGAACAAGCTACATGAGGGGAATGCCTCTGCTGCACGAAATGTCACAACATGGCAAGGAACCTGCTATATTACGCCATTGCTTGGTGCAATTTTAGCTGATGCATACTGGGGAAGATACTGGACAATTGCAGTGTTCTCAACAATATACTTTGTTGTAAGTATGCCAGTTGCAGATGTTCTTTACTGTAATGAGTGGATGCTCTTTTCTTTTGTTCAAATGTAATATGATCATTGATGCTTTATTTAATGTAGGGAATGGCCACATTGACCCTTTCAGCATCAGTTCCTGCTTTTAAGCCTTCACCATGTGTTGAATCTGTTTGCCCAGAAGCAAGTGCAGTTCAATATGCTATTTTCTTTTTTGGACTCTATCTAATTGCACTGGGGACCGGTGGAATTAAACCTTGTGTTTCTTCGTTTGGAGCTGACCAATTTGATGATACTGATCCGAGAGAGCGAATGAAGAAGGGATCCTTTTTTAATTGGTTTTACTTCTCTATTAACATTGGTGCTCTCATATCCAGCAGCTTTCTAGTTTGGGTGCAAGACAATTGTGGATGGGGCTTGGGCTTTGGAATTCCTACATTGTTTATGGGATTAGCTATAATTAGTTTTTTCTTTGGTACTCCACTTTATAGATTCCAAAAACCAGGAGGAAGCCCTCTTATAAGAATGTGCCAGGTGGTGGTTGCCTCTTTTCGCAAGTGGAAAGTGGATGTGCCTCATGACAGTTGTCTCCTATATGAAGTGCCTGAGAAGGCTTCAGCAATTGAAGGAAGTCGAAAGCTGGAGCACACAGATGAAATTAAGTAATTCTCTTAACTTCCACAACCAGTTTCGTTGAGGTTTCTTTATGCATATCTTGATTGATTCTTGATTTCATGCTTCATTTGCTATAGTTCTTCAAAGAACTAAATCAAGAACCGAATTTATCCACAAGACTTGAATGCCAATCTGCTTTTGAAGTTCTATTGTCTTTCTTCTCTTGTTATCCTAGGAGTTCTATGTTTTCAGTGGTTAATCAGTTGTAAAACTGCAATGTGGATCCTTTTGTACGACAGCATTTTTTAAGTTGCAGATTGGTAAAATTTTTATCAGTGAAAAGTGTTGCTTAAATCTGGACTTTCCTTTAGGTATATATGTACTAGATGATATATTAATGATAAAATATCTCCTTGATGATGCTTCAACTGGTAGACAAGGTTGCTGAGTGACAAGTTGTCCAATAAATCTTGCATCAAACTGATATTGCCTCGATGAGAAATTAACTTATGAAGTTTCAGCTTCAATTATATCGTGCCTAGTGCTTAATGGATTTCAATACTTGAATACTCTCTTAAGACTGGTGGGCTCTATGATAATTCTATCATATAGTTGGGTAATGAAATATGTTTGTGTCAGAAGCAATGTGGTGTACGTTACAGGATGTTTGTCAAGAGCACCCCACAGCGATAGTAGGTTAAGCCATTTTGTGAGATGAGATATTACTGTTCATAGTAGTAATACTAAAGACCAACTCTGATATTATAGAAACTAGTTTTTTTTTCAGAAATTATCTCCTGCTTATTTTCATATGCCATAAACTGTGCTGATTCCTAGTGTGCATGATATTGGATTATGTGTAACTATTATCTTTTGCAGGTTCCTTGACAAGGCTGCTACAGTGACGGATCTCGATACAAAGACTGAAAGTTTTTCGAACCCATGGCGGCTGTGTACAGTCACTCAGGTGGAAGAACTGAAGATTCTGGTGAGGATGTTCCCTGTTTGGGCAACCACCATAGTGTTCTCTGCAGTATATGCACAGATATCTACTATGTTTGTCGAACAAGGGATGGTCATGGACACGAGTATAGGCTCCTTCACCATTCCACCTGCATCTCTATCAACCTTTGATGTCATCAGTGTCATTGTGTGGGTGCCAATCTATGATAGAATTCTTGTTCCGGTGGCAAGGAGATTCACAGGCAAGGAGAGAGGTTTTTCAGAATTGCAAAGGATGGGTATTGGCCTGTTCATATCTATACTAGCAATGGCAGCAGCTGCAGTGGTGGAGATCAGGCGACTCGACATTGCCAAGGCGGAAGGTTTAGTGTCCGAGAAAGTGGCCATTCCATTAAGCATCTTTTGGCAGACACCTCAATACTTTTTGGTCGGAGCAGCGGAAGTATTCACATTCATTGGGTCACTGGAGTTCTTCTATGATCAGTCTCCTGATGCTATGAGAAGTCTGTGCAGTGCGTTATCACTTCTTACCACTGCACTGGGGAACTACCTGAGTTCCTTCATCTTGACTGTCGTGACATCGGTAACAACTCGAGGCGGGAGGACAGGATGGATTCCCGATAACTTGAACGAAGGGCACCTCGACTACTACTTCTGGCTGCTCACGGGGCTGAGCTTCTTGAATCTTTTGATATATGTTGCCTGTGCTAATAGGTACAAAAGCAAGAGGGCTTCTTGAGTTCCAAAGAACTGCAGGGTACCATCATTCATGAAACACCAACCTGTACATTTGTTGTGGTGTCTGTTTGGTGACTGATTTAAGTGTTTCTTCCCTATGTCATCCCTCTGGATTGAACAGTTGCTTCATTTCAATTACCACAGACAGTTCTCTAATTGCAGATAGTCTGTGTCAATCTGCAAGTTTTAATAGTAGCATGTTGGTTGTTGTCGTGACTATAAATCTTACATACATCTGCAAGTTTAGTATTTTTGTGACTCAGAATCCTGATCATAATGTTTTTTTTCCAAATGGTAAAGATTCGATCTTATCACAAAATTTATATATCAAGTGATTGTTTGAAAATGCGATTATCATGCAAATGAAATGGCGATGGTTGCTTAATCTTGCCAGTGAGTTCATCTCTTGTGTCATTAATTGATCCGCTTTGCCTCAGTTCTGAGGTATGAGATCTGGGTGGGTAGACTACAGAGAGGTGATTCTTGGAATCGAAATGCGAGTAGTAGCTCTTGTAAATGGCTGTTTCATAACATCATCCCTGCTGTGTTTCGCTGGAAAATAACATCCACAGGAGAGAGAGAAAGAGAGACAGAGAATTGGAAATAGGAGAGAAAATGTCTGGTTAAGCTATCATTTGATGCTACAAATTTATGATGACATAGGTGCACCTGTAGAGCCACATAATGCAGAACACCATGCCGTATCGATCACAAGCATGTCGACTGAGAAACCTGAGCGATCATTATGAGTAAATAATTCCTACAGCAAAATGGACAACACATCCATTCCTTGCAAGCCAATATAGCGAGTAGAAATCGATCTTAACCAATCGTGAGGCTTTATGATTTCTATTGAGAACACACAAAAATATTAGTGTAAAGACAGAAGCTATAAGTGAGTGAATAAAGGTGAACAAATTTACTAGTGAACCGGAAAAATCAAACATTTTCACTGATTTTTGCAAGAATATACTTGGTTTGAGGAGAGCCAGATCTCAACTGAGATTATAAAATTGCAAGCTGAACTTTATCTGCATAGGAATAAAGTATTGATTGCTAAAATCAAGTTCTATATTGTAAAATTTACAAGAGTCTCTCCATCCAATCCAAATTTCACAACCCATCAACAACATAAAAAGGCAAAACAAGCCAGCAAGATTTATCACATCATCATAAATTAGGAATAATTTGGAAAATATTTTGCTAACCATAACCAGTAAGGAACTCAATTACATGCTAACTTGAGTCTTGGAGGGACCAGGTCACACTCAAGTGGTTTCTTCCCCATTGGTCTGCCAACCAATTCTAACACTTCGAAACCACTATGCACAACAAAAGGCAGACTTATCTTAGGACATCTTTATTTAATAGACGACCTAAACAAAGTAATAACTCATATTTCCTTGACAATGCTGACTTGAAAGGTTCCTCAGACAGACATCAATATGAATAAGAAGCTTCCAACTCTCAATAGACAAAATAAACATGGATTCCGAGTATACAGAGGAATTGGCTATAAACCAGATAAAGAACAAACACAAGAGTTTTACTAATGGAGGCTACAGATAGTCCTCTATAACAAAGGGATATAGAAAATATATACTATGCTGTTTTTTTTATCTTTCCGAATCTTGAAAACTTGCATAACTTGCTATTGGAGGTCAATTAAGTTCAGCTCTAGCTAATAAATGCTCTTTCATGACATCACTGTGCATCGAACATACACACAATACTTGTGCTTCACAGTTCCTTTATATTACAAAAGATTAGCAAATGTGCTCATAAATCACATTTAACCATTATTTGCAACTGTTATCATCTTATTCGCATATAACTCTTGCAAATGCATGCTAAAGTTATGCAGCACCTACAGGACCTTCTCCTGAATATTCTTAACAAGGTTTCAGTAACCACCCTGGTTTTCTTCTTTGTTGTTCTAAATTTGTTTCTCAGACCCCATCAAGCTCACTGCCACTCTTCCACATTTCAACATCAAGATATTATACTCTTTCATATTCCCACAGAGATTTATCTCTCTTTGGCCCTCAACATCCTAATCAAGCTAATAAGTGCTCTGTTTGCCGAGGTCTCAAGCATGGAATAAGCTAGAGAAATACTGACAACAGAAAGCAGATCAAATACATCAGATTCTAGATATAAAGGCCCACAAAATTATATCCTCAAAGACCAACAATAGAACCAATTACTGTGTCAGCTTAAAGCTTGGTCTAAAGCTTTCACTATATGTTGGAATAAACTTCGGACACAAGTTTTAAAGCAGTGAGGAACAACATGAGCTTTCCTATATAAACAACAGACTCTTCCCTGAGATCCTATCAAAGTTGTGTTTTCTGCTAAATGCCAAGCTCCCACAAGATTTAAACAAAATTAGAATGCAAAGAGAAAAGGCATAGGAAAAAAAAGGAGGAAAATAGTAGCTTGGCTACTCAACACCTGCGCGACTGAGCAACCATTATAAGTTGCTTTATCTAAAGCTCATATGCTCCGTCTGTGCCTCATTTCATTTCTTTTCACCGAACCATTCTCCTCCACTCTTTTTTTTTCCCCTCCTAGATTTGCTACTAGAATCAATCCCAACTCAAAGTTGGTGCCTTTTTAGTGGAAGGTGACAAGGGAAGAAAGATGCCAACTTGGATCGCAACAAACGTTTGCGATTCTAGGAAATTCTTGATGAGAACAGTATCCGAATAACCAGAAGCAATGACAATAAGATTAGCAAGAACAATAAATAGTTCGACTTTATCAACTCTTCAAGTAAACACATCAAAACGATTCAAACACAGTAGCAGGGAAATGTAATGTCCAAATCAGCTCTCTGTCTATGCAACTAACCGACAGGATCAAGCGGTGAGCACGACGGCGCCTCCTGCTGCCTTGATCTTCTTTTCGGCAATCTTGGAGATGAGCTTGGCCTTGACGACGACGGGGCGATCCGACGGAAGCATCCCCTTGCCGAGGACCTTGAAGTATCCGAACTGGGTGACGTCGATGAGGGGAGCGGCGGCGGCGTCCTTGGTGGCGGCGTCCTTGACGGCGTCGGGGACGAGGGACCAGAGGCGGTCGACGTTGACGGCGGGGCAGTGGAACTTGTTGCGGAGACGGTGGAAGTAGCGCATGCCGACCTTGCCGAAGTAGCCGGGGTGGTACTTGTCGAAGAGGATGCGGTGGTGGTGCATGCCGCCAGCGTTACCGCGGCCTCCGGGGTGCTTCCTGTGCTTCCCGATGCGGCCGTGGCCGGCGCTCACGTGCCCCCGCTTCTTACGGTGCTTCTTGAAGCGAGTCGTCATGGCGGCGGTTGGCGGCTGCTCTCGTCCTCCTCGGCTAGGGTTTTCGCGGGGAGAAGGAGAGGGGGGAGTACTACCCGTCATATTATATAGAGACTCGAGAGAAGATGTCGACCGTGTGATCGAGATCGGAAGATGGGGATTAAACGTGCGGGCTTAATTGTCTATTTATGTGGCTTAATTAAATCAGCAAAATTGCAGGTATTATTCCTCTAATTTTCCATGTAGCAAAAATAAAACAAAAATTAAGAACTAGAGAATAAATATATATTTTATAATCTCTGTTTGGATTTGTAGTTGAAATTTTAATTTACATTCAAACTTTTAGAAATTAGGAATACTTTAAATAATTTATATGTTTTCAATTTAAATTTTATTATTATTATTATTATTATTATTATTATTATTATTATATATATATATAATTTAAATCTTTTTTTAAATGACTTTTGAAAAAATAATACTAATTATCTTAGAATCATTATTAGATGGTATGGTATGATAGAGAAGTTTGAGTTGGATCAATGGAAATTGGCTATGTAATACATCAAAAAATATTAATTCATTATACTCAAAATTTGCAAGAATGTATGTGAATTTATATTTAGTATATGGGAGTAAATTATTCATGAGTAATTAATCACCTAATAAATCATTCATGTCTTTAATACCACGTAAGAGAAGCAAAAGACCGAAATGCCCATGGAACAAACACGAACGCCGCGTTGAATCCCTAATCTTGTCGAGCTGGAGCGTCTCCTACACCGCCGCCCGCCTCGACGACACCCTCCGCCCCGGCTGGCCGTGGGTTCCGAGTCGTGGCCCTCCGCCTGCTTCGACCGTCGGAGGGGCGGCCCGAACGCCGCAATCCTTTAGTCCTCTGAGAGGAGCGCACCGAGTCGGCATCCATCTCCCGCTCAGTCAGCGCCGATCTCGTCTCCCATTCTTTTTTTTCCCCAGTTTTCATCTTTCACGTGGTTTAAATCTGAAAAATGCTTCCTTTCTTCATCCCTTGTTGCTGATTTCTTATAGTCGTGTGCGTTCATTGTCATTATGTGCTTGATCTCTTCGTTCTACTTGAATGTAGATGCTTGGAATGGGATATGGGGATACAAATCGGGAGCTTTTATCCAGATTGTAGTGTGGAGAAGGTTTGACTAATTAATGCATGTTTGTTTGGAGAAGAAATCGTATCTCAACTAATCCGTTCCTTTCATTGGGGAACTTCTCTCCGATGATTTCATGATCTTAGTGCTTGCTTGGTGCATGTTTTCTTTCTCTTGGTTGATCGTTTCGTTCGCATGCTTCATAGGCCAAGCCTTTTTTTTTATGAACATTGATTAGCGTTGACCTCGGGTATGGATACATAGCTTCTGGCTAGAATTATATCTTTGATTGAACTTTTTAGACTAATGATCAACATAAACCTTATACTTGTGAATATGAAAGTGACAAGATTACTTTGTTACCATTTCTTTTGCCAATTGCACCTCTAATTGTTCACTAAAACCTATATTCAACTATATAGGTGATTGTCACTTGCTTACTAATTAGTTATAACTTCTTATTCTTCAGATGATATTTTTATGTGTTTCATAATTGTTTCCCTACAACTGTAAGATATATTTTTTTGCCTTTTTTGTTCACAGTACTACCGGGTGACCCACTTGCTTGACCAGTGAATAAGTGACCCTAGGTTTGTCTGGGTAGATGGCTACTATGGTGCTTCCAACTCTGCTTATTTGATTACATGTTAAATTTTTGAAGTTATCCACAGATTTAATTTCTTGAAAAGAATTTAAATAATTATTTTGCCATTATGTCCGTAGGTATAGGTTATTAGACAGCTCCTTGCTTCTCTACTTTTCATTGGGACACATTACCAGATAGAGGAGGAAAAATTCCTTCAAATGGTGGTGAGCTACTTAGCTTCTCCTGTGTTCTCTACTTTGCCCTTCTCCATCATGCATTCTATTACTTGCAACAACTTCTTCGCTAATATCAGAAATATTTTTAGTTGGTCGCAGCTGGTGAAGAACTTCTTATCATCCATCGCACCTTTAGTTTTAATCTCAGAAGCCTACCCATTATCCAAGAAATTGGTGACTTTTTTTCTCGCATCATCTCCCAGCCACCCGATCTTGTGGAACATCAGAGGTATCATCTCTTTTTTCTTAGATTCACCAAACATTGCCTTTCACTTGTTTAATTCTGTTTAATTTTCATATTTCATTTGATTCTAAATTTCTAATGATATAGGCATCAAATTTTCATTATCTAATCATCAATTTCCTTTTTTTTTGTTATTGTTGGTTGTTTATAGTGATCTTTGCACGGTGTCTGTGTAGGGCTTCTGTGCAATCACCTTCTCTAGTTGATGACCAAAGCCCTGCACTGACTATCGAGGAACCATACAAGATTAGTGTTAGAGAGTGGCTCTCGAAAGACAACAAGCATGATGATTATAAGGACAATAATGAACCACCTGCTGTTTTCAATGTGTTGGATACGGTACTTGTCCATACCATGGAGCGAATGAAGAAGTTAAGGTCAGTTTGCTTGTTGATTGCTTGTAAGCATCTCTGATATATATTTACATGACAATTACATTTTCATTAGGATTTGAAAAGAGATATATATTTTGTCGTCAATGGCAACTTGAGTTTGAATGGCTATATTGTCAGGAAAAATAACCTGGATATAAGTCCTTTAATTGCTAGGCTCAAATCAGCATTGCTGACTCTTCCCGTGGATATGCAGGGAAAGCATTACAATTGTTGGAAGATGTAGTTTGTTAGAAGGCATTGCCAACGTGGTGTGTTCTGTGGATAGTCGCAGAGCTGATAATAGTGACTTTGTATTGATTAGGGTATTGTGCACTGAAGGAAAAGTTTTAGCTGCTTTTCAGCTTCATAATGAATTATATAGGAGCAGTGTTGCCCTAGATCTGCATACATACAATTTCCTCGTAAATGGACTTTGTAAGATAGGTAGCTTGTCTGAGGCTACTTGGCTTCTTGAAGTTATGAACAATATGTGTGCATTCCCAAATCATGTGACATACAATACTCTAGTGGATGGTTATTGCCGTTGGGGTAGTGTGGACAGAGCTCTAAGTCTTGTTTCTTCCATGGCAGAAAGTGGAGTTAGACCCAATGTAGTTACTTGTAATATACTTGTTCATGCCTTTTGCAGTAGAGGCCTCCTGGAGAATGCAAAGAAACTTCTTGCAGATATATTGAATGAGCATGAGTCTGCAAATTTAGTTACGTCAACAATACTCATGGATGGATTCTTCGAAAAAGGCGATGCAGACCAGGCAATTAACATGTGGAATGAAATGTTGAAGAGAGGTATCGAAGTTGATCGAATTGCATATAATGTTCTAGTTAATGGATTTTGCTTGATGCACAATACAAAACTTGCTCAAAGATATTTTTCTGAGATGTTCAAGAAGGGCTTTTTACCAGATGTAGTGACTTTTAATAGTCTTATAAATGGCCTATCTAAAAATGGGAATATGGATGAGGCTTGTGATATGTACGATAAGATGTCTTTGTCTGGTCTTCTTGCTGACCAAATCTCATACAACCTGATTATTCGGGGTCTTTGCCAACAGGGTGACATCTCAAAAGCTGTAGAGTTTTTGCATAAGATGTTAAGTCATTCCATAGTCCCTGAGCCTCGTATCTGGAATCTTATCATGAATGGTTATGGAAGGGTTGGTGATACTAATAGTGCTTATTCAATAAGAAATATGATGACAGCAACAGGTGTTGTTCCAAATACCTTCACATTTAATGCACTGATTCATGCTGAAGTAAAGGGAGGAAAAATTGTGCATGCTTTAATGCTGAAGCAGGAGTTGCTCGATTCTGGGCTTTTTCCTGATGTTGTTACTTATAATTTGTTGATTAGTGGTGCATGTAGGATTGGCCACACTTTTTTCGCTAGAGAGATGCTCCTGGAAATGCTAAATAGAGGATATCAACCTGATATAATCACTTACACAGAATTGATTAGATGCCTTTGTTTAAAAGGGAAATGGCAGCAAGCTCAAGAAATTCTCAACAAGGTGCAGGAATCTGGCTTGGGCATTGATCATGTGCCATTTCACATTCTTATTAAACTGTACTCCAAGATGGGAAAAGTAATGGAAGCACTTGAGCTGTATGAGGAAATGACTACAAAGGGTATTTTGGGCCGCTATTCTATGTATAATTCCCTGTTTATTGCACTTAGAAAGAAAGGATATCTCTTGGAAGCAAGTCAAGTATATAAGCAGATGGATAATCTTTTGCAATGCAGAAGAAAAGAAGATGGTTGAATCTTAAAAAAACACTGATTGTGCGAGTTATTCTCTCCATAAGAGGGGCATACTATTGGCTGTTACAGCTATGGAGAAGCAGCTCATCTGTCTCTTGCCTTCTGATATGGTTATCTGGAGCCATCATCTGGTCAATGAAATATGTTCCCAGAAAGTTCATCAACAGAAATAATCTCAGCAACAATTTTGGTCTCCTATGGGCCAAAATGCTAGATGTTCTTTCATTTGCAAAGATTGATTGGCAATTGATAAGAATTAATTACAGCTGAAAAGCGACAGAAGCTATGTGGAGCTGCTATCTGAAGATGCCTCTGAATTCTGTAAGTTCCAATCATGTAGACCATGAAATTTGAAAGAATATAGTACATGATCATTTTAGGTTCCTGTACTGTTTGATCGTGATTTTTGTTGCGCAGCTTGTAAATTATCTAGTACATACTGTGAGTTACAGAAGCATTAGCTAAGGGTCTTTTGTTCATAGTAGTTTCATGTTAGTAAAGTTTGGCATGAATGCTTATTCATGAAACATGACCATTTTCTCACTGAATAGGAAGCTTGGGAAACCCAGAAGAGAATGCTTTTAGAAGTTCATTAATCTTTGTTAAGCGGTTGATGGTTTTGCTGGGAATCGAAAAGCTCCGCTATAAGACAATATAGAGCCTGTGTGGGAGGTAATTCCATGTCAACCAGAATTACTGTTTCCATGCTACCTCAAACATGTCTCACCATTCTTTGTTCACTCTTTTAAAGGTCCTCTTTGGACTTCTATATTCCAATCAGCTAATTCTTGAAAGACACCTTTTAATTTACAATTAATTCAGTCAGTTCTTGGTCTGTTTCTCCATTAACAATATATTCCATCAGCATCTTTACATCCAATCCACAAGCATTATATATATACACACACACACACACACATGCACACATGTTTTTAACTGCTTAATATATAGATCCTTAGAAGCTCTCTGGTATTTTAGTTATCTTTAAATATTTCTTTCAAACAAAGGGCACAGTCAATTGGGGCGTTATGCTTTTAACTTTGACTAGCATTTGTCCTTTGATATTGCTTCGTATCTAGAACTTCCGGTAGTATCCTAGAACTATACTAACTTTTAGATAGATCACCAGATTTTTTTTATTTCATAATTTGGTAACTCATCAGGTAGTGCATTAGGCCTGTCCTTGTGTTTCATGTAATTATATTCTCATCCTAATTTTCTATATCAAATTTATTAAATGTCTTTTGGTACCTAACTTTGAATGTATTTTGACCTTTCTTTGGCCCTGGAGTTCTTACCAAAACCTTTGGTCTTCTTCATGTTAGATGTCCAATGGTGATCAACATTACAAGACTTGCCATCATGGTACTTTTCTCAGTAGTTTTTGCTATTTACAATGCATGTATTCTCAGCAAATGACACAGCAAATCAGGACATTTTAATTCTTCTCCAGTTTTTGTGGTGCTGCAATTAGTTGTGGCCATTCAGACAAAGATTTTGTCAATTTTTGAGATGCAGCAGCACAAGGAAGCTGGTGACTTGTATCTACAATACCCATGACACATGCTTTGGACATGTTTATTACATGAGGTTGCTTACAGTTAAGGCTTCATCTGCATGTTAGCAGTTTGATCCTTCTTTTTCAGATCTCTCTTTGTGCCTTCAATTGTCCCAATAAATCTGATTGAATGGGCTGCTTTGGAGTAAGAGTGGAGGTATTACAAGAATACTGAATAACTGGTGAGTTGCAAGACATGTAATGGTAGGTTGATTTTCTTAGAAAATGTTCTTATTTTATATAATGGTAGGCTGATTTATAATGATTTTTAATAGCATTTACATTGTTTTATTGATGTATTAAAAAAATATTGAAAAATACTATAAGTGATATCGTATTATGTTTCTTTAGTTATTATTCATGGATCATTACGATATCATATTTTTAGGGTTATGATTAATTTAGTTGAGGTTAAGAGTCTATTTAAATTATTTATAATGTTTTAGAGTAGATTTTATTTAAATCATTTATAATATTTTTCAGTAGACTTTTCAGTATTTTTATTGTGACGGTCAAAACAATATAATGGGTCGAAAATATTATAGTAGTTCAAAAAAAAATCCTGTAATAGGTAGGAAAATTTTTGGATATTCTTTAAACGGAAGGATACTCAATGAAAAATAAAATAAAATAAAATGGAAGGCATCAATTGAAAAATACCTAAAATTTATATTTTTTTTAAAAGAAAAATTGGCCTAATGGCCATGTATTATTTATTATTCAGGCTCATTTTTTCCGGACAGCTCATGGGGGATGCTCATCTTATGCTATATATATATATATATATATATATATATATATATATATATATATATATATATATATATATATATATATATATATATATATATATATATATATATATATATATATATATATATATATATATATATATATATATATATATTGACTAATTAATTAAATTAAATTGATCGGTCATGAACTAATTCCATTAGATAGATCTGAAATAATTTTCGTTAGACCTATCTTACTTTAACCAAATAGAATTGGGAATATAGAAGAAGAATCAAACTAATTTTTCAGCAAGAGATCGAAGCATATGCAGTTCATGCTCTTTTATTGACATATGTGGATGGGTTAATTTTTCTAACTTTATTATTTATATATTTAAAATAATATGAATAATTGATAATATTTGGGATGTAGCTTAAATGGTAGAGCGCTCGCTTTGCATGCGAGATGTACGAGGTTCGATACCCCACATCTCCATTGTTGTTCTCGGCATAAATTTGTGTTTAATCGATTGACCATTATTGATAACTAGTAATAATATTGGGGATGTAGCTCAAACGGTAGAGCGCTCGCTTTGCATACGAGAGGTACGGGGTTTGATACCTCGTATCTCCATCGTTGTTCTCAGTGTAAACTTTCCAGGTGGCGATGTTGTTCTCTTGGGGCTAACTGTTTTGCCTCATGTCGTCGTTGTCTTTAAGGTTGGGTCATCATTTTTATTTCACGATGCGACTACTTGCACTTTTTTCGAGTGATAACCTTGTTGAGATTAATCGATTGGCCATTATCGATAACTTACTGTCGGCGATATTATTGTTGAGGATAATGACCTTTCAATGGTCGCCAGTCTAGTCGTGGATAGTGACTGCGTAAACAGAGAAAGCACTATGGGGTGTGGCAGGTGGCGATGTTGTTCTCTTGGGGCTAACTGTTTTGCCTCATGTCGTCGTTGTCTTTAAGGTTGGGTCATCATTTTTATTTCACGATGCGACTACTTGCACGTATGGGGTTCGATACCCCACATCTCCATTGTTGTTCTCGGCATAAATTTGTGTTTAATCGATTGACCATTATTGATAACTAGCAATAATATTGGGGATGTAGCTCAAACGGTAGAGCGCTCGCTTTGCATACGAGAGGTACGGGGTTCGATACCTCGCATCTCCATCGTTGTTCTCGGCGTAAACTTTCCAGGTGGCGATGTTGTTCTCTTGGGGCTAACTGTTTTGCCTCATGTCATCGTTGTCTTTAAGGTTGGGTCATCATTTTTATTTCACGATGGGACTACTTGCACTTTTTTCGAGTGATAACCTTGTTCGATAACTTACTGTCGGCGATATTATTGTTGAGGATAATGACCTTTCAATGGTCGCCAGTCTAGTCGTGGATAGTGACTACGTAAACAGAGAAAGCACTATGGGGTGTGGCAGGTGGCGATGTTGTTCTCTTGGGGCTAACTGTTTTGCCTCATGTCATCGTTGTCTTTAAGGTTGGGTCATCATTTTTATTTCACGATGCGACTACTTGCACGTATAGGGTTCGATACCCCACATCTGCATTGTTGTTCTCGGCATAAATTTGTGTTTAATCGATTGACCATTATTGATAACTAGCAATAATATTGGGGATGTAGCTCAAACGGTAGAGCGCTCGCTTTGCATGCGAGAGGTACGGGGTTCGATACTCCGCATCTCCATCGTTGTTCTCGGCGTAAACTTTCCAGGTGGCGATGTTGTTCTCTTGGGGCTAACTATTTTGCCTCATGTCGTCGTTGTCTTTAAGGTTGGGTGACTGCGTAAACAGAGAAAGCACTATGGGGTGTGGCAGGTGGCGATGTTGTTCTCTTGGGGCTAACTGTTTTGCCTCATGTCGTCGTTGTTTTAAGGTTGGGTCATCATTTTTATTTCACGATGCGACTACTTGCACGTATGGGGTTCGATACCCCATATCTCCATTGTTGTTCTCGGCATAAATTTGTGTTTAATCGATTGACCATTATTGATAACTAGCAATAATATTGGGGATGTAGCTCAAACGGTAGAGCGCTCGCTTTGCATGCGAGAGGTACGGGGTTCGATACCTCGCATCTCCATCGTTGTTCTCGGCGTAAACTTTCCAGGTGGCGATGTTGTTCTCTTGGGGCTAACTGTTTTGCCTCATGTCGTCGTTGTCTTTAAGGTTGGGTCATCATTTTTATTTCGCGATGCGACTACTTGCACTTTTTTCGAGTGATAACCTTGTTGAGATTAATCGATTGGCCATTATCGATAACTTACTGTCGGCGATATTATTGTTGAGGATAATGACCTTTCAATGGTCGCCAGTCTAGTCGTGGATAGTGACTGCGTACACAGAGAAAGCACTATGGGGTGTGGCAGCCCTAGGCTTCCTACGATGGCTGTAGCAACACCGCTGACTGCGACAACTACAATAGCATTGATGCGTGCGATCGTTGCAGTAATGCAACTACAATGGTTGCACCATTGCTGCTGTGGTGGCATCTATTGGCCTTGGGCAATGTCACTATATGTCGAATGTCAATGACTGCACTAGGCAACACATGGGCAAAGTGGCATAGCATCGCATGAGCGATAGTATTATCGCCACTATCGGCGACACTAGATGGCGCGCAAGTGATGGCCACGCGCCACGTCGGTCACATGCCTCGAGTAGTGATCGCGAAAAGAGAATTAGGGTTTGATTTTAAAATTAATATTTTATCCCTATAAATCATATTAATTCTAATTTTTATCTTTTTTATAGTTATTTAGAAACTCTATAATTCTACTATATATATCCTATAAAATTATAGTTTTACCCCTAAGAAATTATGAATTTCTGACTTGTATCCTAACTTGTATCCTGAACTATAACTCTATAATTTTATATATATCCTATAAAATTATAACTGTTTTGCCTCATGTCGTCGTTGTCTTTAAGGTTGGGTCATCATTTTTATTTCACGATGCGACTACTTGCACTTTTTTCGAGTGATAATCTTGTTGAGATTAATCGATTGGCCATTATCGATAACTTACTGTCGGCGATATTATTGTTGAGGATAATGACCTTTCAATGATCGTCAGTCTAGTCGTGGATAGTGACTGCGTACACAGAGAAAGCACTATGGGGTGTGGCAGCCCTAGGCTTCCTACGATAGCTGTAGCAACACCGCTGACTGCGACAACTACAATAGCATTGATGCGTGCGATCGTTGCAGTAATGCAACTACAATGGTTGCACCATTGCTGCTATGGTGGCATCTATTGGCCTTGGGTAATGTCACTATATGTCGAATGTCAATGACTGCACTAGGCAACTCATGGGCAAAGTGGCATAGCATCGCATGAGCGATAGTATTATCGCCACTATCAGCGACACTAGATGGCGCGCAAGTGATGGCCACGCGCCACGTCGGTCACATGCCTCGCGTAGTGATCGCGAAAAGAGAATTAGGGTTTGATTTTAAAATTATGATTTTATCCCTATAAATCATATTAATTCTAATTTTTATCTTTTTTATAGTTATTTAGAAACTCTATAATTCTACTATATATATCCTATAAAATTATAGTTTTACCCCTAAGAAATTATGAATTTCTGACTTGTATCCTGAATTATAAAATTGATTAATATGATTTATTTTTAATCAAATATTTGATTGTATTTGATCATGGCTATATTTTGACTACTTGATTCGATTTAGATTTGTTCAATCAAGTTTTGATCGAATACAAAAAAAAATCAAAATTTTGATAATTTTTTACTTTAATTACTTTTATTTTTACTTAATTTGACTAATGGTTAGCTCAATTGTTGACTTGCCTAATTAAATAGGGTTGATTGGTTTAATTTAGAGTTCCATGCGAAATTAAAAAATATAAACTATTCATATGACATATTTTTGCATGTGATAATTAAATCTCAATTATTATTTTGGGGTTTTTTTTAGTTATTTACATGTATAGCTTTAAGATTATGAAATTATATTTAGTTCTCATATAAAAATATAATTTTTATTTTATTATAATTGTAGTTATAATATGAGTTTTTTTAAGCTGACTAATATTTAATAATTATCATAGTTATTATTTTATTATTATTAAATTATTTTGATATAAGTTAACTTAAAAAGGATACTTAGTTAGTATTATTTGTAACTTATACCCCTAAGTTTTATTTTATTGATAGCTACCAAAGTGGCCTAGGACGATAAACTTATATGATATAAATTATAATAAATATTTTATTATTTATAAAATATTTATATTTTATATTACTATATTGGTCTTATAGCGGCCAAAGTAGTCTAGACCAATAATTTATAAAATTATATTAAATAATTAATCTTTAAATGATATTTACGAAATAATATTTATAATTATACACATAATTAAGAGATTTAGACAATTCAAAAAATATATTTTAAATAATTATGCAATAGGATTTGATGATATTATTTTGGATATCGTTATAGTGTAGAGTTATATACCCAAAGATAATAACACTATTTCATAATGATAATATTATATCGAATGGTGAAATATGAATAATATCAATAGTTCATTATATCTTGAAAACTTAAAATATTAATATTATTTTATATTTTATAGTGATACTTTCTTCCATATATTCTCATATTCTTACTGAATATGTTAAATCTTGACTTAGTAATTGAAAAGGCCCATAGACTTGACTCATGAAAATATCATGGAACAACTTAATGAAATGAATGTTTGATAAAGATCTAATAGACTTAGTTTAATGTTTATAAGAATGACGATTGTAAATAATATAAAATTTGTATACCGACTGCAATTGATGTATATAGGATCATTTAAGAATTATTGAAGATATATTTAAATCTATTTGATCGACACATTAACGAAGGAACTGACTATAACTTAATATGATGACACTAAGTAATTCAAAATCACATTCTTCATAATTTATAAAGTATTATCAATCTTGCCACGTAGTTAAATTTTAAACTTATTTTAATTAGTGTACGAACATGCTTGATTTTATCTATTTTCTAACATCTCAAGAATTATATTTTTCTAAAAAATAAAAAGTTCCATATCTTGTTACTTGTCTTGGATGTTAAGATCATTCTACCTCCAATGGATGGATATTGGTCCAAATTAAGATATCAGGGTCCTCTAAAGGGAATCTTTTTCTTGATGAATTTAAAACTACATGACTCGAAATATTTTAATCCTCTGATGCAACGTAGGTTGATCTTCTGCTGCATACAATCACATTTATCAGTTACATTTGACGTACTATGCCAAAGACAAAGGCTCGAAGCCGAAGCCCAAACTAATTTATCACTCGTATAAAGGACCCAAAGAACTTAAGAGTACGAAAACATGCAGAGAATCATACTACTATTGAGCAAGACATAAAGCCCATGTGGTTTATGTTCTAAGCGTTTTAGTTACTTTGTTTTATTAATTTTCCTTATAACACATTACATAAATTGGGGATGTAACTCAAATGGTAGAGCGCTTTTTTACATGTGAGAGGTACAGGGTTCGATACCTTGCATCTCCGTTTTTCTGCTTTGTAAGTTTTTTTTTTAAGTTTTGCGGTGGGCGATCGGAGGGAGGGACTTCGTAGTCGCTACGCTGTTGCTGGGGTTGGCTTCTTCTCACTTTCACCTCCACGATGATTGTCATGTCGTCTATCTCCCCTTCTAAATGAGAAATCTTTACTTCTTCGTTTAGTTGGATTCGGGTGTCGGAAGAGGCACCATCGAGACTAGGAAGAACCGGTGGCGCCCATCCTTTCACCGGGCGTGGAGCTTTCTATAAAGAGGTTTAGCATAGCCTCAACGACAATGCGACCATCGACGATGGGACCTCGTGTGGAGGTATGAAATATATGATATATCGTATCATATAAAATCTTAATCATATAAATATATGGTAATAGCAAGTATAAAAAAATAATATCTTTTTTTATCTGAGGATATCCAACAAAAATATATTTTTAAATATATTAATCAAAATTATTTTTGGGTTGTACATTTATTGTGTAATATAAATAACTAAACACATGTCGATGGTCGATTATGTAGCATTTTAAATGGTGAATGGAGAGGTGTAGGTAAAAGGTTTGTCATCCTCCTCAAATATTATACTCAGGCAGCCTATTTTTTTGATTCGACCTCCCCCAGCAAAAGTCAAAGCTTGGCAACTCATCTCAGCCGGCATCTAACGAAGGATATAAATGTTAGTGATGCCACCGGTGACATCAGTGCCAAAAGGTCAACTCTGGTTGGGTCTCTTTCCGATGAGTTGTAGCGTTGACCTGCATGCTTCTCTTCTCTCACACAAACTTAATTGATTGGCTCTGACATTGGATGATCAACGTTTAGTTGAGTCAGAAATGGCCATAGAAATGGTGTATCTTGTTGATATGGTTTATATTTTTGACTCACCACTAATTTATTGGTAAAAATGATGATTAATTTGTATATCTTAATAGTTTCCACACTTAATTTGATAAAAGAATATTTTTAGACATAATTATATTTTTAGAATATATAATCTTTTATGTATAATTTGGTTGGTCGAGATGCACAGTTCGAGAACAAGTTTACTCGATTGAGATGTAAGTCTTCGATCTTTATTCTAGCACTAATATACTAATGAAGTATTTGATCGATCGATCATTTGTGCGATAGGTATATCTGTACGATTTTATCGAAGTATGTGAGGTTGAAAAGACATAGAAGATCTAACAAAATTACGAGCTTAGTCAATTGACTTTCGTGAATGAGCTCGAGTAAGCCATTTACTCGTAAGCTGGTTTGACTCGATTGGAATCGTGTTTATGACATAGTAGCCTAAATGACGATGATCGATCATTATCATGTTGTATCAAACTACGTCTGCGTTGACTAAATTATTGGCGGGTAGCTTTGTTTGTCCTCCGTGCCCTACTCGTCCACATCAGCATTCAATTCCCAATCGCCAACTTCTCCTTGGTCAACGACCCCAAGCCACTTCACCGCGTCCGAAGTCGCTGCAACAGCGTTTATTGGCCTCCTCCTCTCATCTCTCTCGATCTCCACTTCCCATGGCTTCCTCCTCCCTCTTCTCTCTCCTATTCCTGGCCTTCGCGCCGCTCCTTTCCGTCGCTGGCCCCGTCGCCCGCGAGTTCGTCTACCCCAACTTCACCGCCTCTTACCTCCACTTCATCGACAGCTCCGGCGTCTTCCTCTCCTCATCCGCCTTCGCCGTCGCCTTCCACAACCCCGGCAAGCAGCCGTCCCGCTACTACCTCGCCGTCCTCCACGCCCCCTCCGGCGCCGTTGTCTGGACCGCCAACCCCGCCGCCCCTGTCCCCCCCTCCGCGAACCTCGCCCTCACCTCGGCCGGCCTCGCCCTCTCCCTCCCCGACGGCTCCCTCGCCTGGTCCACCCCGCCCCTCGCCGCCCCAGTCGCCACCCTCCGTCTCCTTCCCTCCGGTGAACTCCGCCTCCTCGACTCCGCCAACGCCTCTCTCTGGTCCTCCTTCGACCACCCCACCGATACCCTCCTCCCGGATCAGCTCCTCCCCGCCTCTGCCTCCCTCTCCTCCGCTATTTCCGACAGCGACCCCGCCCCCGGCGACTACCGCCTCCTCGTCACCCCCGCTGACTCCCTCCTCCAATGGACCCCGACCTCGCTGGTTTACTGGTCCCTCTCCACCGACCTCCGCGCCACCAAAGATTCCAACTTCAAGGTAAGCTACATGGCCGTCAACGCCACGGGCCTTTACCTCCTCGCCGGCGATCGTAAAACCGCCATCTTCAGGATGATCTTCCCTCCGCCGACTTCGTCGTTCCCTGACGAGTTCCACATCGCGAAGCTGGACCCCTCTGGCCGGTTCCGGATCCTGAGCTTCTCGCCGAACGAGTCCCTGTCGGCGGTGGTCTTCGACACCGATTTCGTGGTGCCAAGCAACGACTGCGACCTCCCTTCAGCGTGCGGCTCGCTGGGCCTCTGCGCTCCGGGCGCCAACAGCTCCAAATGCAGCTGCCCGCCCCCGTTGGGGGCGTCGCCCACCGGCGGTTGCTCCCCGGCGGACGGCTCCGTTTTGGCAAACGCCTCGTGCCGCGACAACGCTGAAGGCGATGGTGGGACGTCGGCCACGTATATGAGCCTGGGAAGCCGAATCGGCTACTTCGGGACCAAGTTCTCGATGCCGGTCGCTTCCGGAGCTAACATTTCGGCGTGCCAACATCTCTGTTCTGGGAACTGCTCCTGTCTTGGTTTCTTCTACAAGAACTCATCGAAGTCATGCTATCTCCTCGAACGCCAGATAGGCTCTCTCTTTATCGTGGATGACGGAGGCGACAACCTGGCTGCCGGCTACATCAAGACTCTCAACCGCCCATCACCACCTTCTCCTTCGAACAAATTCTCCTCTTCGGTCCGTTTCGTCATCATCCTGCTACCATCTACGGCTACATTTCTACTGGTGATCTGCATTTCCTTCATGTACTTCACAACGTGGAGGAGGAGCACACGCCGAACGGGAGGCATGACGAGGATCAAGTCGATGACAAGCGGGTTGAGGTGGCCAATGGCCCCAGAATTTTCCGAGGAGGAGGACGACGATAAGGAGGAGGAGATCACGATCACCGGCCTGCCCACAAGGTACACCTACGCCGAGCTCGAGACCGCCACCGACAACTTCCAGACGCGGATCGGCTCCGGGGGGTTCGGATCCGTGTACAAGGGACAGCTCCCGGACAAGTCCCTCGTCGCCGTGAAGAGGATCGACGCCGTCAGCGTGCAGGGGAAGAGAGAATTCTGCACGGAGATCGCCGTCATCAGCAACATCCACCACGTCAACCTCGTGCGGCTCCGTGGCTTCTGCGCCCAGGGGCCGAGGCGGCTGCTCGTCTACGAGTACATGAACCGCGGCTCGCTCGACCGCGCGCTCTTTGGCCACGGCCCGGTGCTCGAGTGGCGGGAGAGGCTCGACATCGCCATCGGGGCGGCGCGGGGGCTCGCCTACCTCCACGCCGGCTGCGAGCACAGGATCATCCACTGCGACGTGAAGCCGGAGAACATCCTACTCCACGATCACAACCAAGTGAAGATGGCGGACTTCGGACTGGCGAAGCTGATGAGCCGGGAGCAGTCCGGGTTCTTCACCACGATGAGGGGGACGAGAGGCTACCTTGCGCCGGAATGGCTGACCAACTCCGCCATCTCCGACAAGACGGACGTGTACAGCTTCGGAATGGTACTGCTGGAGATCGTGCGCGGGAGGAAGAACCGGACGGAGGAGAGCGGACCGGAGTGGACCGGGTCGACCGCTTCTTCCGGCTCGTCCAGGCCGGTGCCGTACTTTCCGATGGTGGCGTTGGAGATGCATGAGAGGGGAACGTACGATGAGTTGGCCGACCCGAGGCTAGAAGGGAGGGCGACCGGGCCGGAGGTGGAGACGGTGGTGAAGGTAGCATTATGCTGCCTGCACGAAGAGCCGGCGTCCAGGCCGAGCATGATGGCCGTGGCGGCGATGCTGGAGGGGACGACGCCGGTCTGCGAGCCGACGTTGAAGTCTCTCAACTATCTGAGCTTGTACGGAGGAGGATCCCGGGATCCGACCGGGAGGAGAGGATCCGCGACACCGTCGCCGCTGCTCTCGTACTTGTCGTCGCAGGAGGTGTCAGGACCGAGATAGCAGACAAAAAGTGTTGAAGCACGAGACATACTGTAAACAGATAGATATTGTGGAAGGTGAAGAAGAAGATTGTACAGCATAATAATGAGGAGTTGGGAAACATACACCAACATGATGTCATATTTAGGAAGAAGCACGATTTAGACAAAAGTTCACTTCAGATGCTTTTGAGATGGAACAGTAGCCGATCACAGATTCATGTTGTATTGCTTGTTGGATTGATTAATGGCTATGATATATGTTATGCATGCGACCACCCATAAGCATGACTGGGCACTGTTTTGATGGATGGATGGTCGGTCATATTAAAAGTGAGTTGTGAGGCACAGTAGGGCCCACCATTCTTGAGATGGGCCCACGTACTACTACTTGTGCTTGAATGTGGTTGAGCAGCTCATGTGTTCTTCATGATGAGCTGAGACACATTGGCATGATGAATTGGTGTAACACACTATAGTAGTTTATATAAGTGATGAGTAGGTTCGATTCTCATGACAACAATACTTTGTTTTTGCCACATTTTGATTCTTTGTTTTGCATGTGTGGAAATATAGCTTCAGATAATCCACCAACTATGGAAATTGATCCAAATATCCTTTTTTTAATTTTTGAAGTTTTTTTTAGATTTTGTATAAATACTAAAGAGTAAATTTTTAGAACTTTTTAACATCACAAAAAAAATAGCCACTTCCACTAAGTTTTTGTAGGACCATGCCCTCCTTTATACGTTGTGTTAATCTATAACGGCGATATGTGCTAATTCGACAGGGGACTGACATGTGGACCGTCTTGTATCGGGTATTCCGAAATAAGAGACCTCGTATCATGAGATATACATCGATCAATGGTTAGAATTTATTGAATTCAAATGATCTATTTGACCGTTTAAGCCGAATTTAAAACCTTTTCTATCCTGTCATTCTTTCCCTTTTTCACTCTCTCTAACTTATCTATTCTCTTAATCATTTTTCCACTCATATATTTCTCTCTCTCATTTGTACTCTTTTTGAACTTTACAAAATTACAATTGGATCTGGAAGACTAATTAAGAAGCATTAACACTAGAGTTAGAGTAAGAACTCTCTAATCAAAGGTATATAAATAATTTTTCAATAACATTCAACAACGCAATGAAGCAACGTGAACAACAAGACCTCAATCGATGATGGCAATGACGTTGGAGAGTCGATGGTCCTATATATATAGTTTAAGGGTCGTGCATGGACCGAGGAGTAGGACTTTACGCGTGTAACCTAAAATTCATATCATGGAGCTCAACATAATAGTTGGTCATTCTTCTCTAACCAATAGTACGATGATCGATCTTATGACACGGAGTGATAGATTAATGACAAAAGTAGAAAGTAATTAAGCTTGACGAGTTCTCTTCTTCAAACCTAAAATGTCATCAAGTTTCCTCTACTAGTGAGTATCGTATATCCATTTCATTTCCGCTCGACATGCATCTGAGACATTGTTGTTCGTGATGAACTCCCCATCCCACCCTCGTACCCTTTCTCGAACCACAAGTAGCTTCCATCCATGAATCCTGTGCCAACTGCAGAGAAACCGGTGGTGGTGGTAGCACCGGTAGTGGATAGCCCGTTTACGGCGGAGCTGGCTGCCCGCTCCAGGACCTGCACCTGGCGCTTGAGGAACTTCACGTAGTGGATGGCCTCGGCAAGCATCGACGCCGTGTCCATCTTGGTCCCCCCGGGGACGAGCTGCTGCAGCATCCTTATCCTCCTGCTTATCCTCTCCCTCCGGTGCCTGGCCGCCACGCTCTGGGGGTCCTTCGAGACCCTCACATTCCGCCGCTTTGGCGGATTCAGCAGCTCCCTGTTGACGTGAATGGGCTGCATCGCCGCGACGAGAAATATCATCTCTCTCATGGCATCCACCGGGGGCTGCCCGTCGCCCCCGGCCTCCGCCGGCTCCTGGGGACCACCGAAAGGTAAGGAAGATGTTGCGCCGACGAGCAAAGAGGAGGCTACATGTGTGCAGAAAGCCGGAGAGACATGAAGTGGTGATTTGGATAGTTCACTCGGGTTCTCCATCTCCGTCGTCATCGTCATCAGATCCACTTCGGCTTCTTTAACACGGCTCAGGCAGTCCACGTCCATTACTTCTCCTGCAACTGTGGAGGACGAGAGAGAAGAAGGGTTCGACTTGGAGCCCCGTCAAACGGTGCTGCAGAGGAGACGATTCGAGGTAAAGCAAAGCAGAAGAAGAGAAGGTATGAAGAACAAAAGAGTTCTTATCTGATGAAGCTTGCACAGTCCCAATGCAGTAGGAAGGCTTTATAATGAGAAATGAGCACATACTTACAACAAAGAATGGAACACTTTTATTCTGTCAATAAGATGTCATTTTGTTCATATGTCTTCTCTGTCATAAATCTCCATTTTATCTGACCATCACACCCTTTTTCTTGGGCTGATTCCTCTCAGAATGCATGCACTTGACACATTCACAGCGACCAATGATTGCCAACTTGTAGTATGTTATTAGCATCGGCGGAATGATACCGAGACAAGGCTGCTCCTCATCCTCCACATTGGTCTCGAGAACTCAGACATGATGAAAGCATCAGCAGCAATCCGATGTTTTCTACATGTATACGACAGCTGAGTAGGAATACTATGGAATATCGTCGAACTCATAAACTACAATTCACCAAGAACAGATTCCTATCGGAATGCTCATGCATGGATCATATAAAAGTATATGATGTGATGCTTTAGAAAGGTGAGAAGCAACTCTGTTGTTTATCTCATCGCTGCCTCTCTTGCGGAGGACATGTCACAAGGTGGTGCTGCTGCTGCTGCCAGAGCATGTATAGATCTTTAATCGTAGAGCCTTTTTCTTGAAGAAGGACCTGTCCTTTACTTCTTTCTTCTTCCTGCAACTTACAGTGTTGCGTGCAGTTCTATATAAGATCACTTGTGGAGTGAAACGAGCAGGTGAAACAAGGATAACAATGGTGGACATGGAGAGCAGCAGACAACAAAGAACTCATGGAGAGGGAATATCCACAGGCCGACATGTTCCCTCCGACCGCAGCCGCGTTGATTGAGTCGAGGGATTCCATTTGCATTCTGCACTGCCGTCCCCGTAATTAGTTTTTTCTTCCACCAAAGATCTGAGGGGAACAAGAAGAACAAAAGAAGGGTATGAGTGATGCAAGATGGAAATACTCCGTCTCCACCCTCACTCTGCTGTCGTCGGGACTTGCAGTTTTGCGCAGTTCTGTGCGTTGATCTCGTCAGCCACCGCTCATGGAATCTAATCTTGGATCTAAGTGGGCCTTTCTAAAGCTACGTTAACCACGAGAAAGCAAATCTACCGGCTACAAGATAACACGTATGCGGCGCAGCCGTATCCAAGCGGAATCCGAGAGTGAAATGCCCTCATTGCCCTCCTCCTCGTTCCTCCCTTCGCCCTTCCGCTTGCTCTCGTCTCGCCGTCCTCCTCCTCGTCCGTGCTCTTCTGCTGCGATCGCCGGCAGCAAGAGGCGGCCGAACCGGATCCGGGCATCGATGTCCGGCCCGCCGTCGCCCGTGGCGGAGTTCCCCTACCTCCCGCCGTCGCACCGGGACCTGATGCTGGATCTCCGCTCCGCGGTCGAGGACCGGCTGGGGCCCCACCTCCTCCCCTCCGCCGTCCCCCCCGACGTCCTCTCCTTCCACAGCCCCTCCGGCGCTTCCCGCGGCGCCCTCGACATCCGATCCGGCGGCCGCGATTCCCCCGTACGCACCCGTCGCCCCCTTCTCTGTAACTAATGGAACGGCTATTGCCATATAATCTTAGATTCTCGCTCAACTAGAAGACAGTCTCTGATGCCCTGTGACGATGATTTAGCTGAAATATTGAGATTAATCAACGCAGAGACAAATAGAACTACTTGCAGATGTGAGAAAAACGCTATCAAATCAAAAATATTGTCTGATTTAGTTTATGGATGATAAAAGCAGGATCTCTCACAGCAAAAGCTATCAATCAGCAAACGAACTGAGACTTGTATTACCACAAAGATCACTCCTTTCGCGGAAAAAAGTGATTCTAGATTGAATCTGAGGCCACAGCAATGTGATTTGTGTTGAATAAGGTTATCAGTAGACTAGAATCTCACATATACCAACAGTAGTTTGTAGTCAGGCAGACTAGCAGATGATCTGTTTTGCTTCATGCTCTGAACATTTTGTTCATTTCTATTCTGCATATGAAGTTATTCGCTTAATTAATTCAAGTTCATGCGATGGGTTACATAAATTAGATCATGTCTCATCTACTGACTTAGCATTTTTAGATGCAATGACATTCCCAATCACTTCCAGTTTCAGGTGTTGTGTTCGATCAGGTGTGAATATTATCTAAATAAGGAGAAGATCACCATGTCATTCTCGATATAGAAATCTAAACATGATAGTGAACATTGAGATGATTTTTCTTGACATTTTCTGATATGGTCACTCTGCCTTTGCATCTAATTCAGGTCGACTTCATTCTGGAATCATGGCTGCACTGTGAGCTCCCCACAGGTGCTCTCAACATAACCACTTTATTCGCCTTCCTTGATGCCGCCACAGATGCTCCTCACCTTCTAATGGAATTCATACAAAGCAGCCCATCCTCCCTCATCCTCTTCACAGATTTGCTGCCCCGCAAAGACCTTGTCCTCCACCCCGATTACCTTGATGAGTTTTACCAGCAAACCAATTTGGACAAGCCGAGGCAAGAACTTGCGAAACTTCCGCAGGTGCAACCTTACTGCTCATCCTCTCTTTACATTCGCAGCGTCCTGTCACCAACAGCTATTGCGGTTTGCATCAATTGCGGAGAAGATGGACAAGGCATGATGGAAGACATAATGCGAGGTCGGCTGGACGCCATCTGCAAGGAGATTGTTCGAATTTGGTTGGATACATGTGCAAGCAGCAGTAAACAGCTGGGACAGACCGAGAGGGCCGATTTGCTGAGAAGAGATGGTTTGATTAAGAACAAGACCATCGAGATCGATCTTGCTGCAAACTTGCCGAGGATGTTCAGTCCTGACGTCGCAAACCGAGTGGTGGGAGAAATTCAAAAGGCTTTTAAGATATAAGATGGTGCAAAATTTGATGGAAAAACCAATGTAAGAACTTCTCATGTCGGAAGAAAATAAGTCATCGACGTACTATTTGCAGGCATTTGATCATTTGTATGTTGCACTCGATCATCAAGATATTGATCGATGTGGCCACAAAACTGCTAGGGTACTAGGTGATACACAATTTGTATGTTGCGCTTGGTAATATCATCATGGAAGCTTGTATAGATTGCTTGGGGACTTCATTCTACCATGTAAGTTGAGAATGTATGGATGTTATGTACATACATTGGCAAGTTAAGCTTGTCGACTTGTGCTAAAGCTCTTCTTGTTGTGCCGTTTTCGGCTGTTTGATTTGTTTACTCATGTTGATTAAACTGAGGGAAAAAAAAGGATACGGAGAAGTCGTAAACTTGTTATGATACTTCTTGTTTGGGAAACTAATGGTTATGTGGAGCAGAAAAAAAGATAAATTTCCTATCTTCATTTTTAGCTCCAAATGAAAGGCAGAAGAATTCAGTGGCTGATCAACCAAGATTTTTTTTTTTTTTTCTAATAGGGAGGGTTCTTTGTAATCAAGGTTGATTGCACAAAAGTATTCCTGTTGCAGTCAATTATTCAGAGAAATATTTTGCAGGATGAAAATTTTCTAGTTCATGATCAGTACCAGATTCCCCAATGCTTCATATTATGAGCCAAAAGGTGGATAGACAACATGTTCTTCTGGAGACAGCATAGTCTCTCATGTAATCTCGATCAGATTAAATTTAAATTAATTGTCATATAAAACACATCAAGAAATAAGAAGAATATGTGGCAATGGCATGCTTTGACCAGATCAAACCACTGCTAAAATTGCAATCCACCAAGAACAAGGCTCTCTGTACGTGGCAGATGCCAAGGCCTGGAGCTACGAGTTCCTCATTTTGGGGTGTCCCCTCTTACCAACACCCTCAATTTTTTGGGCTCCCTGCAGTCTAACAGATTCAAATCCACAGCATGGTTTTTGTATGTTTAGGGCCTCCAATTCCAGCCAGATGAACAATGCCCCTCTCCATCTTCTTCCTCCTCCTCCTCCTCTGCCTCCATGCTGCTCTTGCACTTCCTGGAGGTTTGTGTTTGCCCATGTTCTTGTCAGTTTGTGATGCTAATTTGGCATTTTGTGTGCGGGAGAAGCAGAGTTGTGATTACAGCAAAATCTCTATGTCAAGGAAATCTACCGTCACATTCCAATTACAATTCATCCGCTTGTGTTGTTGCATTTACTTGATCGGTCGTGATGACAGCAGAAGACTCGCCTCCCATTTCCTTACTGAGAGAGAGAACTAACGTGCGCAGGTTACTACATCAACTGCGGCGCGTCGCAAGAGGAGACCACCGGAGGCATCCAATGGATCCCCGACGAAGGTTTCATCAACGTCGGCAACGTGTCCAAGATCGGAACTCCAGACATCGTCCCCATACTTGCCACGGTGAGGTACTTCCCCGATGAATCAGCTCGGAAGTACTGCTACAGCATCCCCGTCGGGCGAGGAGCCAAGTACTTGATCCGCTCCACGTACTACTACGGCGGCTTCGACGGCGGCGAGAAGCCCCCGGTGTTCGACCAGATTATCGACGGCACCAAATGGAGCACGGTGAACACCACCGAGAACTACGCCAGTGGCCTCACCGCCTACTACGAGATAGTCGTCGCGGCGCAGGGGAGGACATTGAACTTTTGCTTGGCGAGGAATAACCAGACGACCTCGAGCCCCTTCATCTCTGCTCTCGAGCTGGTCAGCTTGGAGGATTCCATGTACAACGGCACGGACTTCACCAAGTACGCGCTGAGCACGGTGGCGCGACACCGCTTCGGCTACAGCGGCGAGATCGTCAGGTACGGAGCTTGTTCTTCCCATTCCATCGCCGGTTCTTGGGTTGGTGGAGGCACTCAACGATGGGAGTCGTGTAACTAGCTATCCAGATGATCCGTTCAACCGATACTGGGAGGCGTTCACGGACTCGAACCCGTACGTGGAGTGCCACTCGAACGTGACGCCGTCGGAGTTTTGGAACCTCCCGCCGGCGACGGTGTTCCAGAGAGCTCTGACGACGAGCCGAGGGAAGAAGCTCGCGGTGCAGTGGCCGCCGGTGACGCTGCCGAGCGCCGCCTACTACGTGGCGCTCTACTTCCAGGACAACCGCACGCCCAGCCCGTTCAGCTGGAGAGTGTTCGACGTGGCCGTCGATGGCAGGGAGTTCTACAAGGGGTTGAATGTTTCGGCCGAGGGTGTGACGGTGTACGGGACGCAGTGGTCTCTCTCAGGGAAGGTGGAGATTGTGATGACCCCCAGCAGCGATTCGCCTGTTGGTCCTGTGATCAATGCAGGGGAGATCCTTCAGATAGTGCCTTTTGGGGAGAAGACTATAACCAGAGATGGTAACTGAGCTCAATCCCATGGACTTGATCTGAGAAGGTGTGGGTGTGTGTATGAATTGGACGTTGTCGTTGTTGCAGTGATTACAATGGAGGATCTCGCGAGGAACCTTAAGAACCCACCGCCGGACTGGAGAGGAGATCCATGCTTGCCCAGGCAGCATTCATGGACTGGAGTGAGCTGCTCTCAGAGTGGTTCCATTAGAATAGTGGGACTGTGAGTCTAATCTAACCTTCTTCTTCTTCTTCTTCTTCTTCTTCTTCTTCTTCTTCTTCTTCTTCTTCTTCGAGGACAAGAAATGTTGAAGCATCTATCTGTTTGCAGGAACCTCACAAACTTTGGCCTCTCAGGATCGCTGCCGAACAGCATCAACAACTTGACGGCACTCGCAAACATGTAAGATATCGACTGAAATCTAGACTTAGTTGCTTCTTCCCGAGGCTGGATTGAGTTCATGGGAAGACTTGTGCTTGCAGTTGGCTTTCCGGGAACAAACTCTCTGGTCCAATCCCTGAAATGAGCT